>NW_028236971.1:0-490138 GCF_017979445.1 Akebia trifoliata
ATTGAAATGAAAAATACCATCTGCATTACATGATTTATTATATTTAAAGTCAGTTTTGATCGTAAAGAGCAAACCAATGAATCCGCGGTCTAAGCTTCTAGACTACTCTAGAGATCAACTCTAATTTTGGTATCCCACTTTCATGAATCCCTACCAAAGATGCATTCATTTACTTACTTCTTTAGTACAATATCTTGAAAAGTATTTCAAAAATCAAGTTCAATCTTGTTCACATCACCTTGCGATGATGAATCTTCTAGGGCCGCAATACTTTGGGTCAATGCTGCAACTCCATCTTTCCTCTGTATTTGAAAAGTCATAAGAAAATTTGAACACCACAAAATCAGAACTCTTGCTTCGATTCCAACTAATGACGGGCAAAGAACAATCTTCCAATTAGTTTGTTTTTTTTTCAAAATTGAGTATCAAAAACTTGTTGGTTCACACAGAATACCAAGCAATTGAAAATAAAAAGAAAATTATCTAAGAATATAAATTTTATTAATCAAAGTTTTACAGTATTATTTATAGAAAAAATATTATTCTTAGAAAAACACGAAAAATGACCTAAGCGTGAAAATATATATTACTTAACCTTAAAAGTAAGAGAGAATCGATTGTGCGTGATTCTGACTTCGATAATTAAAGTTATAAACAAAATAAAACTTTCCTAAAATAGCAAAATTGGTAAATGAATGAATCTGGCCTAAAAATAGAAAGTTCAGCTTGTTATGGATCTAGAAGATATCAACGTTTTTATTCAAGAATAGGTCTCTTCAAATGATTCTGACTCCGTCACTCTTCTGAGTTCGTGGGCCCACTTGGGTTTGTTGATGTACATCAGTGCTGCCACCATGTAAGCCTGTTTTTAATGAAATAAATAACTTGATTGAGGACGAGTCATTTGATGGCACTTAAAAAGGATTTCTTTAATGAGAAAACTATAAAGTAAAATACTAT
Source organism: Akebia trifoliata (assembly GCF_017979445.1). Taxonomy (NCBI): domain Eukaryota; kingdom Viridiplantae; phylum Streptophyta; class Magnoliopsida; order Ranunculales; family Lardizabalaceae; genus Akebia; species Akebia trifoliata. The sequence continues at coordinate 961 of NW_028236971.1, forward strand.
TAATATTTGTTTTCCTCTAAAATTGAGCTAACTCTCAAAACCTTAGTTTTTCACCTTGGTTATATATTCTCTCTTGGCATGAGCCTTGCAAAACTATTTATTCTTAAATAACCAAAATACTCCCATTAGCGATCAGTTGTGTGAAAAAGAATAGCTCCATGGTAGATTAGTGAAATGATCTAAATGCCCTCTCTTTGATTAACGTCCATGTGTATCAAAATATTAAAAATTAACATTATAGTGCCCAACGGTGTTGGACACAAGATGTCCGACACCTTTAAAAGAATGAGCTCCCTCTTGAGTAGCGAGTACCAGCCAATTATGGTTCTTAAAACCATCGCTTTGTACTCTCTCATCTTCCTTGAATGAATCCTAAACCCCTTAATTTCCATCTTGACTTCTTCAATGGATGGTGTAGAACAATAATACGTACAAGTTTTTTTAGTTTCTTTTTTATAATTTTTTTTTTCTTCTTCTAGTTTTGATCGGTAAGATGGGGTTTATATGGGACCTCGCCCCCTATTTATTGATCATCCTCAAGCATAATTACTTGTTTCTTTAGTTTCTTATAGAGTAGTATAGTTTTGAAATACTTTTATGAGAATGCTCAACATTTAATTGTATTAGGCATTTTGTGTTCAACATCTTTTTAAAATATTTTACAATGAATTATATTTTTGCCAAAGGTTAAATAGTGTAGGAGTACATTACAATTAAAACTTTAAAAAAAATATATATGATAAAATGTTTCTAGCCAGTAGAAGTTTTCTAGCACAACTTGAAAAAAGCTTATATTTGACGGTCCAAGGCTGTTGAATTTCATAAAATTTGACGGATTAAGACGTCAAAAAAAAAAAAAAAATCGATAGACCGAAACCATTAAATTAATGGAGGATGGGAGACATTTAATGACTTTAAACCGTCGAATTGGGGATCATAAAAAATTTCAATGCCCATAAGTCATCAAAGTTCATTTTCTAAAATTTGTGGGTTTTGGCCCGTCAAATTTTCTTGTCAAAATTTTCAGTTTTCACATAGTGTAGTGTTGACGTCTTATGTCACTCAAACACCATTCAACACTAAAATGATCTTTGTAAATATATAGTACTTTTTAAACACATTAGAATCAATCAAGTGTGAGGGAACCCACTCTTTAGCTAAAAATGTGAGTTTGTCAATCATTTGCACCAATACAAAGAACCATACTTTTCGCTCCAAGTTCTTACAAATGAGAGAATATATATTATATTGTGATACCATGCCCAAGGTATAGAATATGTAACCAAGTTGAAAATACAAATAACTAATTTTTAATTAACAAAAGGTTTGGGATGGTTATATCAATGTAAGAGCTGCTGTTACGTCTCTATATGTATGTCTTTTTAGTCAATCAACAGAATTACGTGTGCTTCCAAACTTTTAGCTGAAATAGTAATTTAAGGATATTGAGAGGAGTCTCTGCAACATAGTCTGTGACTTATTAGTGCCCATATTTTGCAATTATTCCCTGCTTCAACTCTACACAACTCATAATAATTGCCATTCCATGACTAGTCGCTTTCCTCTCCCATCCCAACACGTTGGCTTGGTGCTTGGACTTAATCTAGATTGGCTTTTGTGAACTTCGGGTGAGCCCAGTCTTCTTAAAGCTTAAAGATGTCGATCGAATATGATTTAAAAATCCGTTCAAGACGAGATGATGACTATGGAAGTCATCACATCTCAGAGGTTATTGGGTGAGAAAGTTGGTGTGAGTCATCCACCGCATTGACGCACCCCAAGATTCAAAATGACTCATCCGATATTTTGAAAATATATATCGGATTTTTTATTTTTTATATCAAGTAATTAATTTTTAGTGATTTAAATATTTATCATCAATAAAAAATAATACTTTGTGACGGTATTTACTAATAATAAAGGTAAATAAATATTAAAATTAATTTTAAATGATTCACACCCTTTGCAAGGACTATAAATTCATAACTAACTTTTTTTTCCTTTGACAAGCCGCACGTACCAATTATCTTAATATATGTTCAATAGCTAAATATAGTTATTTTTACATAGAAGGGCATATAAAGATCAGAAGATATGATCTAATCCAGTTGTCTTTACCATCTCAACTAACCCCTAATGGTAAATTTATTAACCAATTTGTTTTAGGATTTTGCTTTGAGAGGAAGAAAGGTTGTAAAATTTTATTTTATTTTTATATATAGAAATAATGAAAGGATCTCATCATCACTGATGGACAGAGGCAGTCATGTCAAATCACATAAATTTTGTTGTGTAATGTGTTTTATTTCATATATTGGTAGATCTCACTCATAATCTCTCGATATTCAATTAATTCAACTCGATCACATCACTAAGTTTTAGTCAAAGTGTCATATTTTAAAACCTTGTTGGGCAAGGACATTTGATAATTAAGGATTAAAAAGGACATTAATTTGATATATATTTGAAATTAAAGTACCTTCCTTGAAGGTTGAACCCAATTAAATAAGTCCCAGACCTACATGCCTAGACCTAACAGCAACAACAAACAGCCCTTTATTCATGTAAACCCTCTTTATCATTCAAGTCACAATGCAGTTGTAGGAGTAGAGGGGACCATGCGAGGTTGAATTGAATTGAGCACACATCTTCCTTTTCTCCCTCTCATCAAAGGTCACTATCTTCAGCAAAACCTAGCTCATTTTATTGTATTGAATTTGGTCTAGCATGACTTGGCATGGAAACGTTGAGACCCCCCATGTGTTCCATTGGATCTTTTTATGATCGTGGTTAGATGAGTCGGTGTCTCATCGTTCCTCATTCATCTTCCCATTAGTTGTTTTGAACGCGACATTGCCTTTTGAACTCCTGTATGGGGCAACAACAGTGTTTTGATGATCATCCATGCTATATCAACATTAGTTTTGATGAATGGACCATATGAGTTGATGCAGATACTTAGGGTAATTTCAATATATATACCCTTCGGGTTTTGGTGCATATTTCAAACTGATGAAATCCCCTCTTGGCTTGGCTGTGATCTTTGAGAGACTAATAAAAAAATTACTGAAAGATCCTTATATATTAATTCAACCTAAGTCCTACCAAAAACCTTTTATTTTTATTCCCCAAAAAATCTATTACCTTCAACCTAAGTTCAATGTCCCTACGGTGCTGATAAATAGGATTAGAGACTGTCAAATAAATCAATGAGCAGTAAATAAATAAAGATTTTATAGTAGAAGACTTTACCAAAAAAAGACATCAAGACTTAAACATGACGAATTTTTGGAGATAAAAAAAGAAAGAATTTTTGTTGGTGGTGGTGGTGGTGGTCGTGGTCGTGGTTGTTTGTGTGGGTGTGGGTGTGGGTGCATGCACCTTTTGAGAAATAAAATAGAGGTCATTTTACAAGAAGTTGAAGACTAGGGTATTTTAATCATTTTCTATTAGTCTTTCTTAGAAGAATTTGGTTAAGGGGTATTTTATTAATTTGAAAACCTGTGGGATGTACTTTAAATTATAGACCAAAACCTAGAGGGATTTGTCGAAATTCCCCATTATTTAATGTGACTGTGAGTGAGATACTAAGAGAAGGGAACACAAAGGGAGCATGTGGTGGTAGGGTAGCCATTTAAATAGATATGGCAACAACATTAGATCCCACCATAAGAAGTATGAAATCAACACATATAATTCTAATGTGTCAGTGTGGTTAACTCTTTTTAAGTCTTGGACCATAATCATAAGAGCCAAAGGACCACAATGGTATATCTCTGTAAAGAAAGTTTGGAAAAGAGAAAAGGTGATGTGTTCTTTTCAAGTTGTATCATTTCAACTTCTCCTTGGCCACCCTCTATGTTTATGTCAAAAAATTTAAAGTCATACATATATTTCGAAAAGAGCATTAAATAATAACATTCTAATAACTCATCTGTTGCATTAAGAGACATTTTATATTTGGGGGAGTAAACATTCGCCACAAGTTAGCAAGTCTTAATGTATGTCATCGTAAACAAAATTAATCTCAATTCAAGATATTTTTATCCTTTTACATCATCTTAAATTTTTATGAATAACAAACGGTAGAATTTTCAATGGATTATATTGAATTTGAAACTAATCCAATAGGCAATGGATCAAACTCTTTCTCATTTGATTTTTATTGTTAATAAAAAAGAGTCGTGTTGGAGTGACTACGAAATTCTTGAATTTCGTTTCAAATTGTACTGACATGGAAGAAACATGGAAGTGTGCACAGAGCCATAAATGCTTTTCACTTGTATCTCAGTGAAAAGTATTTATGGTACTAGTGAAAAGCATCAATGGTTTTATACACACATCTATGTCGGTACAGTGTAAAATGCAGTGAATTTCGTAGTATCTTCAGCATTTTCTAAAAAAAATTGTACTAAAATAATGAATCAATAGTATTGAAAATATTAGAATTGTTGATTGATAAATTTGAGGGTTGAACTCAAAATCAATTGGCAATAAATAGAGAGGCCAGGAGTTTATAAAGAGAGAGAGAGAGAGAAAAAAAGGCAATGAGGTCTGATGTGAGACTAAACACAATATTGATTGCACATAATTAAAGAAAATTGTGGGAGAACATGGATTAAGTGGTTAAGTGTTTGAAATTTACTCTTTATGCCATTGATTCATCCACTTAACACCCTTTATCTTTAACTGGCTAAATTTCAATCCTCAAATTCTCTCTCTCTCTCTCTCTCTCTCATTCATTCATTGAATCCAACAATCATTGATTTGATTTAAACAAGAATTTGTCACCTCAGACAACCTTTTATCTAACTTGTACTACTTCAAGCACATTACCTTATTTACCCTCTGACATGTTTGAAAAAATTAAAATAAATCTGGTCTTAAATTTGTCAAAGACTACTATATATATATATATATATAATTAATTATATTTTGTATATATTATTAATTCAAATACCATATAACTTGTTTTTATTAGTAATTAATTTTTTTTAATTTCCAAATGTCAAGGGAATGTAAATGAGTGAATCCCTTAATCTAGCATGTTATTTGTACAAATAAACAATAAAATAAAAAATAAAAAAAAATTTAAGAAACACAATTACATGGTTTGATAATATTCCTACATCTTTAGATAATGACAACATCCTTTCACTATTTCCATGAAAAAAAAAAAGATTTCATAAAAAATATAGAATTTAAAAAATAAAAATAATTTCTTTTTAAGATCTAAAATTTTGAAAATGGTCAGCCATATATATATTTAAAGTGACTGGAGTACATAAAGTAATTTTGTTTTTGGGGGACCACTTCCATCATTTCAATGAGTAAGATTCACATAACCTTCCTTTTGAAACAAACAATTATTAAGGAGTAGTCGAAAGTAAAAATCAGTACAAATGTGTTTGATGTGTGAATCAAATTAAAGACTAGTCTAGATAGTACTATCTTCCCTTGTTTCCTGAGGTTGACATTGAAGCTCATATATAGACTCTGAACGCGGTCGATCAAACTTAACAATATATAATTCACATGAACAATGTTCCCTCCTTGATATGTTCAATCACTGCCAAATGGTCCCCATCTTTACCTTAGATGGTGACACGATCGATCCAACAATATTCAAATTAAGATTTCCATTGGATTCTTCCTTCTTCTTCGATAAGTTTCTTCTTATGAATTTTTTTTTTTTTTTTAATCTAGGCATTTAAAAGTTTTATAATTTACACTTTCTCTTATAATCTAATTAAAAATGGGCTAAAGGAAATATATTCTAAGAAATTATTTCATCGAACGTACTCCTCCCCTGGATCTGGGAATAGCGACATGAACTAAATGCCCCATCCAAGACAAGGAACTTACTCCAAAGATATATATATATATATTTGGCCCAAAAAACTGGTGTAGGACAAGTTGTAGAAGACTATATCGAATGGCAAGGTTTAAAAAAGATGGGTCGAAAGATTAAACTTGCAAATTAACTTCATATGGGCATAACTTCATGATGGTTATTAGAATCTTTGTTATAATAATAATATAGAAAACTAATAACGAGACACTAAAAATAAATTTAGCAATGGAATCCATTAAGAAACTTTACGAGCAAAAATAAAAGAACCCTGCTACAATGACTATAAGTAGCACTGTATGTGTGTAGAGAACTATCGATTTTCTAGAATATATAACACATGTATCTCAAGAAAAAGCATCTAGGTTAATACATATTCATGTACACTCTCAGTGATACTTCAAGAATTGTTTCAAGTCACTTTAGCATTTTTCAAAATTCAAAATAGAATGTCTTCTTAGAGGTCAAAACACGTGTGGGTCATACATTTTTACTTTTAGGGTGTGTTTGATAACATGGAAAATCATTTTCCATAGATTTTGAAATTCATGGGAAAATGGGAGTGGAAAATGTGTATATAAAAAAAAATAAAAAATTAATTTGACAAACAAAATTTACTAAGGCTATGTTTGATTGCTTTTGGAAAAATACAGGAAAAGAAACAGATGGGTGAAGGAGGAGGAGGAAGAAGAAGAGAGAGAGAGAGAGAGGACTACCGAGTGCGATGATGTCGTTTGTGACAACAAAGATAGTGACAGTGGTAGAAGAATGAGAGAATAGAGATTAGGGTTTTAATTTATATCTGATTTGTTTTTAATCCTTCTTGAGGATCAATCTTGTTCTTACTTTCAGCGTTAATCTATGTTTTTTTCTTTAATTAATTATGGTGGGGCTCTTCATAGCCCATGCTTACCGATCAAAAGAAAAAGGCTTTTAGGGTAGATTTTATGTATCCATAAGTATAGGTGAGAAAATGCAATCCAATCTTTACTTGATTTTCTGATGAGGTTGAAAATTCATTTTTCATGGAAAAATGCAATCTAACAAATAAAAAATCTCGTTTTCCTTGGAAAGTGATTTTCTAACCCATTTTCCATGCCAAATCAAACATAGCCTTAGTAAATTTGTTTCTCAAAGTTAAATTTTTTTACTATTTTGAACAAGTACAATGGCAGGACAATGCGAAGACATTTAAAGTTTAGAGGTTTTTTTTTTTTTTTTTTTTTTTTGGATTATTCAAATTATCAATAAAAATTTTCTTTTTTTAAAGATAAATTTTTCTTGTTTTACATTTATGAGTCTTTTGTTTTGTTTCAACGACCACAATCAAAAGTCAGAGATCAGACATCAAAGTGCCAAGGGTCATTCAACTCATTTTGAGGATCATTGATTGACTTGCTAAGTTTTAATATTGTAGTTTCAACACAATGTCCACGAGTAGTTCATCATTTATTAATGTAATTGTAATTTATCTCTCTCTCTCTCTCTCTCTCTATATATATATATATATATGTGAATAGTAACGTTCAAGACCTCATGGAGACATTAGCATTATCCAACATATTTTTTTTTTCAATACTACCCTTCTAAATTTTATCTTTTAATAAAAAAGATAAGAACATTAGATGGATCTAACTTAGATTAAATGAGTTAGGAGAAGCTAACATCCAAGATCTCATGAGGACTTCAGCATTCTTCATCATATTGATATTGGAATAAATAAGTTGGATACTTACAATTTGAGCTTGAATTTTTAATTTAGCCCAACGCGGCCATTAGATGGATCAAAAACTTAGACTATGATTTTTAACTCCAACTAGCCTGATCCATTTACAGTCCAAGCCAAATCTAGTCTGGCTAGCCCATTGACAGCCCTAGAGGAACTCATTTTTATTTTTTTTCTCTAAACATTTTCGCTTCCCCATTTTGACTAGAAATTCAAATCTTACCCTGAACAATTTGACTTCCCTGATTTGATTTGATTGGGTTGCATCATAAATGCAAAAGTGACGTGGCATATTCAAACTGATCTCTTTTGCGTGACATGTGGCATATTTTTTTTGGGCCCACTCATGGTGAATCTAAATAATAAAAAATCATTCTGATCAGTTATTTAAAGACATTGGATACCATCCTTTCCAATTTATTTTATTTTTATAATATTGGGCCGCTTGTAATAAATAAACCCTATTCCTGGAGTACAGAATCAAATTTTGATATTTAGTAGTTGAGTTGTACTTGTACCCAAATGCTTCTAATTAATTAACCCATTTTCAAGCATTAATAAGATTTGAAATGGTCATCTAATAAGTCCAGAAATTATTAAACTTTGCTGTGTACATGTTTTGCCAAGTGGCATGCTCCTGGGTCCTACTGCCCATAAATGTTTGACCTTTTTATTTGGGTGGACCTCAACACCAAAAGTCAGTCAGTCCAATCAGATTGGTACATTTCTAGGGCCCATGATTAGAATAATTCAAACACAATGACTTACAATCAATCTCATTAGCCTCAGTAATTTTTTTTGTACCATCCAATCATTTGATATTTCACACAAGATCTTGGCTATAAATTTTTCTGTAAAAGATAAATCTACCCTTCTGTGATAAAAATGACCCAAACCGCCTTTCCTTGCGATTACTGTCCAATTGCCAAAACAAGAAATTAAAGGAGCTCATAATTATACACAATGTCGGCCCATGGGCTTAAAACTTAACCCAATATAAGAAGGGGTATTCCAATCAAACCAGCCCAAAATGGCATTATCATGTTCAATGCGTTCCAATCGGGTGCGATGGAATATTTGAATTGGAAACATACCACATCATCATCGAACAGAAAACCCAACTACATCTGTACTACTAAAGCAATTAGATTCGTTTCGTATGGGCATATGGGATACTTTTCAATATGTAACGTAAATCTGATCGAAATGTCTTCTCTTTATAAAGGTTGAGTTAGTTGTTGCATACACCTAGATCAACAGCCCTTTTTGATCTCTGTAGGACTCATTCCCAATAGGAGACCTTTGGATGTTTTATTTTTTGTATCATTTGATGGGTAAGTGACATTTATATCTAAGACTTCAAAAAATAAAATTGTTTCCAATATACTTCCAAGAGCTAGTAATCTAACCCATCATTAGCTTGGTGATTAATTTAGAGAACTTCTATTAACCCACCAACTTTTACTCATAACACGACACTACTACATAAATAAATAAATAAAACAATGGTGTAATTTCAAAAGCATTGGTGTTATAAGTAAAAGTCGGTGTGCTAATAATAGAATATCTTAATTTATTGGATTAGCTTGGGCACCACAAATAGCGATAGAAAGCCTAAAATGAGGTAGATTAGGCTAGTAAGAAAAGATGTGGAGTCATGTATCCTGAAAATGGATATAGTTTAAGATCGATAATAATGTTGACAATCAAAATATTTAGAATAAAGCATAGATTATGGTGATGATGACAACAATGACAAATATTGGACCTACTTGTAAGAATCTGAACATTGAAACAATGTTGTTACAGAGAGAAACTCATGAAGCACATAATGAACAAAGTAAAGAACATTGAAACGCTCCGAGTGTTAACTCTGCATTTTGTATCGTTAAATCTCGTTGGAAGAAACAGTGATCTTGTTATATAAGGTTAGGTTTTTGTCATCTACCTAAATGTATATGTACAAAACTAGATAAAACTATTAACTTAGAAATTCTCAGCTTACAGCTGAAGAACACACAACAAAAACAAGTACCTTTGGCATTATATTTACTATGTCGATCATCGAAGCTTACGCTTACCCTTTCGAATGGCAGAAGCTTCTGCAGTAGCATCATCACTCTGAGGAGATTCTTCTACAACCGATTGTTCTTGTATGACCAGGCCACGGTTCCTAGATAGCTTTCTGATTGGTGTTGTAGGTGCTGTTGTTTGAGAGTCTACAGGTTCGGACTGCCCCTGAGAATCACACGATGTGTTAGCTTGACTCCGATGTGGCATCAGCTCTTCCCCAGTTCCCACAGAGTCCATCAACAACTGCAAAAAGACAATCAAAATATATAAAACTAACATTAAACCAACAAAATTGCTTGCTAGATATTTCATTATGCAAGAAGGTCTTCACATGGTCCAATAACCAAGATGATTCAATTATGTCAAAAGATTGAATAGATTCTTGGTCTCTCCATCATAGGAGGAACACTTTCCTTCCATAGTTCAATCTGCAGTTCCAAACCCGACCTCCAAACATTCGTCAATTATTCTTGAAGCCACTATGGAAAGGCGACCGATACCATTTCACTTCAACAATGTGTGGATTTTACATCAAGATCGGGATCAAGTGGTTCAATGGTGGAACTCCTTCTCAAAATATGGAAGACCTAGAGTGCTATTCAAAAGTAGATAAAAAGCACCCAAGGAAAGGCTTAAGATACGGAACAAAGAGACCTTTTGACAAGGTTGAGTAGAAGAAATCTATTATGAGCTAGATTGACACAATAGTTTTTTTTTTTTTAAAGGAAGAGATGGGGGAACCTATCTGTGGAGAAGTTGCAAAGATCACATCTTAGGAGTGAAATACCATAGAACAAATCAAAAGACGGGAAGCTTCTCGAGGAGGGAATCAAAGAAGAAAATGTGAAATTTTACAAGAACCTTTATTTGAAGGAACGTGTGGGTAGGCCAACTCTTGATAATTTAGAATTTGAATGTATTTCACTCAAGCAACAACCATAGTAGGAACGGAAATTTGACAAAGATGAGGTACATCGAATCATTAATGGTATGAGCTAGGTCAAAGCACTAGGTTCCAATGGGCTCTGTATCGCATTTTACAAAGGGTATTGGGATAATAATGAAAGATGATTTGATGCTAGCTATCAAGGAATTTAATGGCATTGGTTTCCTTGAACATAGCTTGAACAATACTTTTGTGTCCTTGATTCCAAACTTACAAGGAGCAAAACAATATGCGAAATCCTTTCCTTACTAACAAAGTAAGATTTTAAGCCTTACTAAGCATTGATTTGCTCAAATGGATTGCCACATCAGCAATCCAACAACACAGCCCTCTTAAGTTTCATTAAAAAAAAAAAAAAAACTCAGATTCAAAAAATATATATATATCTTTCAAACATGATCCAAGGTTTTCAAAATGGACAGCTACCAAACTTCCACCTAACTCGCAAACTTAAAATTACAATTCAACAGTGAAAAATAACTTTGCTTGGAAAAAAAAAGTTCAAAGTTCATAGAATTTTGTCATATACAACCCTGAAGCACCGAATCATGTTTTTGGATGCCTGAAGGTGAGCCAAAGGACACTTAGTAAGGGTGAAATCCTTGATCAAAAAAAAGAAATCCTTACTAACTTAGTAAGGCTAGTCAGACTCAAAAAATATTAGGGGTCTAAGGTCAATTAGCCTAATGGGATCGATGTATAAAATAAAGCCAAAAAATTTGGCATCCAATTAAAGGAAGTTAACACATGATTACATCCATTATTAAGCCTCATCATAAGGAAACAAATATTGACTTGTATGCAAAACCAAAACTTGTATGCAAGAAAAAGACTTGCGATCACATGAACTGAAATTTTTTGAGGTACATAACAAGGCGCATGGATGTTGGATACAGGTGGATAGGATGGATTATGTGCATATCACTCCATTCTAATTAATGGTAGCTCTGGGTTTTTTTAGGAGATCTAAGGGTCTCAAATAGGGAAACTAGTGTCCCTGTTCTTGTTTAACATTGTAGTCGAGGCATTTGGGAGAGTGGTGGAAAGTCCTACAGCCAATAGCAACTTGGTGGGTTTTAAACCTTCTCTAAATGGGCCTATGACTTAGCATATACAATTCGTTGATGATACATCGGTCTTTTTAAGAGCATCATTTTAACAAATTAGATCATTTACAAGCTGGTGATTTGCTCGGAGGTAGTTTCTAACCTGGCCATTAACATGCCAAAAGGGTGTGTGTGTGTGTGTTGGGGGGGGGGGGGGGGGGGGGGGGGGGGGGGGTGGGGGGGGGGGGGGGCGGTGTTAACTCTTAAGCATTGATGGTGCTCTCAACAGAGGATTTCTTGTTGGAGCATTGGGTTGTCGACACAACTATGTTCAAGCTCATACTTGGGACTTCCTCTTGGGACACAATATAGAAGTAAGGCAAGTTGGGATCCCATGATTAAGAGAATAGGAAGACATCTTGTATCTTGGAAGCTAGGGCACGTATCCAAAGGAAGGGATAAAGGAGGGAATTAGCATTGACTAAAAGCACATTTTCTAGCATTCTAATTTAGTTAATTTCTCTCTTCATAAAGTGAAGTATTCAATTAAAACTAGACATACTAACTTGGAACTTTCTAAGGAGTGGATGCAAAAGTAGTTGAATGGGGTTAGGGTTTAGTCGACTTAGCCCCACTAGGGGTATAAGGCGGTCTAAGGTACAAACCAATTCTTAAGAAATGGGTTAGGACTCAACCGAGCTGAGACGAGACTTGCCTATTGTCAACCCTTAGTGTTGTTGTGTTGTAGCAGCAACGGCACATGTTGTTGGCCAGCTTATACTTCTTAACTTTTTTTTCTTCCTCTCTAATTTTTCTACTAGTACACTACCGACCATTATTCTTTTTGAAGTATTGAATGAATACTTTATCTTATTTATAAAACTCATATTTATATATCTTATCGTTGAAAAAATCTAAAATCTATCATTCATTATTTAATTTTTTTGAATTTTATAATTTTATTGTGCCATGCTTCGCTCAGGCGTGCGCCTCAAGCACCAAGAGGCCTTTGGGCCCTTCGCCCTTAACTACACTGTGAACACATCCCTATTGGGAAAATGGCTTAGGAGATATGGATGGCAATCAAAGTTTGTGGAAAATGGTCATATCAACCAAGTATGGTCAATACTTTTGGGTTTGGAAACTAGTGACGTGAAAAATTCATTTGAGTGTAGTCTGTGGAAAGGAGTTCTCAAAGTCCTTCCAGAGTTTCCTTCCATAGAAATGCATTCAAGGTTGTTAAAGGATCTAGAATTCACTTATGAGACGACTGTTGGTGAGGAGCATTGCCTCTTCAAACACAATTCCAGGTCAAAATCAATAACAGATTGCATGGCTCGGGTGAGGAAATCCTGGGATCATGAATTAGGGGGAAACTTCAGTGATTGGGAGGTTCAACAGTGCCTAACTATGTGTGAAATTTCTTGTATTCCCAACATGTTTGAAGGGGAACATCGAAGAACATGGGATCACTCTCAGGACAGTATCATCTCAGTAAATCTTTTACCATTCTATTACGTCCATCCTTCAAAATTCCAAGCCAGAGTTCCCCATCTAATATCATTTGGGGAACTAAAATTCCTTCTAAGGTATATTTCTTTATTTGGTGTCACATTGAATAGAATTCTAACAATGCACTACATCATTAGTCAAAGGGTTAACATAGTCAATCATTGTTCCTTGTGCCTCACCAATGGTGAGTTTGTTAGCCACCTTCTCATTCATTGCATGTTTGCTTTGGTTATGTGGAGTCACTTTATGTCTCTCTTCAATTAGCATTGATGCATAGCTGATCTTCAAGGGCATAGGGTTAACTCCAGTTGTTGTTTGTTGGGACATATGGAATGAGAGAAATTGTCGGGGGGTTTAATGGGAAATAGCACTCCATGCAAGATCCATCAGTATTTGGGGGCTATTGAATGTCTAGAGTTTCATTATCAGTAAGCATTCAGAGTAGGCACTAATAGGTTATGCCATAATGTGGATACACAAGCACACACACACCACACAAAAAAAGAAGCTTTTACCCATAATCAGGAAGAAAAAAAAACCAAAAAAAAAGTACAAGAAGCAATGAGAGACAATAGGGTATTTCAAGTTCATATTTATGTTATGTACCTTCCAATCCTTGAAGTCAAATCTGAACACAAAATGGCTGTAAGAAACATCCCCAGAGGCTACAGCATCAGCAGCAGGGGCATTCCTTGGTGCTGAGAAATAACAACAAGAACGGTAAGTAAAAATAAATAAATAAAATCAAACATCACATAAGCAGAGACTTAAATTTCAACCATTAGTGATGGATCTTACAAACTAGATGATAGCCATTGTCATCCACAGTTATTTCAACCCTCCCATCCTTAACCAAAAATGATAAGGCAAATAAATTCTCCACAGTCTGTGCAAAGGAAGTCCTGTTCAAAACCAGATTTTCGAGCCTGACATTCTTCCTCTTCCTCAAGATACCAAACATAGTGAACATGTTGTTATCAGTATCGGTTTTCTCTTCTGCACCAATATTATTAAGCTGCAGATGAAAATAAGAGAATCATTAAAAAAAAGCATAAAACAGAAGACAATGGGCATACTGGTCATTTAAAAGACAAAATCAGCTCATTTGATCAATTAATTTTCTTTTGATACTACTTAAAATTTACAAAAACTTAATTTAACCTACATATCAAACAGATTAAGGCAACAGACTACTGTCCCCAACCCTACTAACAGCTGCATTTGACTGGCTTGGAAATAATCCAGAAAAAACCATTCTTTATGTATTAAGCACAATTGGAATACGAAGGGATCAAAAAAAAAAAAATCCAAATTGACCCCCAGAATCTTATCCATTTAGGGACAAGCAGGGTCCGAATCACTGATTTCAGAAGTTGAATCCAGACTTGATGTTAGGATCTGATTGGATCACCAGTGACATTCTACTCCTGAATTTTGGATTCACAACATGATTCCTATTTCACCTTTCAAGTCTATCTTGGGTCATATCTTCAGTAAAGGTGCTTCTTTATATCTTTTCTTACCCCATCCACATCATTTCAAGCCTTCCTCTCGCCCTACTAGACCAGTCACCCACCACAAAACTATCATCAAGTTTATTTTCTCAATTAACAAGATTGAGGCTGTCAGATCTGACTGAAACTTTACACTGACATGGTTTTTTAACAAAAATGTGTGGATCCAGACGCTTTTAACCCATGTATTGGGTCTATACTCTATGTCACACCCTTCTCATGGGTTAACTTCAAAGCTTGTAGTATATATCCTAGTTGGAAGTGGACCTGGAATTAAGTTAACACTTAAGAGTACGTTTGATTGCAAAGAAAATTAGGTGGAAAATGATTTGCTGTGGAAAAAGTAATTTCAAGGGTTTGACACAACAAATGAAAGAAAATTGTGGGGAAATCGATTTGTCCGCACGGAAGATTTTCCACGATTATAGGCAAATCCAATTCTTAACCCCCATCCCCCTGGAAATCGATTTGCCAATACAAGGACAATTAATATAAACAAAAACAAAACAAAAAAGAATAGCATTAGAAGCTCTCGTTTTTTTTTTCATTAGATTTCCTATTTTTTAGGCTTTAGGATAGGATTTTATATGAGCCTAATGAGTAGTATAATGTGTAGCAACTACTAATTGAAGAGTTATAGCAGTTGTAAACTACTGGGGTGCCCATCGAACTTGGTTTTTTACATGTTTTAAATAACTACTGATTGAAGGAGTGCTACAGTGTTTGAACGAGTGTTATATTGTAGATACCATACATGAGAAACATTTTGCTTACTGACTTAGTAAAGATTTAAGCCTTACTGAGGGTTGTTTTTCTCAAATGGATAACCACATTGGCAATCCAACACCACAGCGCTCTAGATTTCATAGAAAAACTCATATCGAAAAAAAAATTCCTTTACGCTTGATCCAGCGTTTTGAAAATGGACGGCTACATAACTCCCAAATTTAAACGTAAAATTCAACAGTGAAAAATAACTTCTTTTTATAAAAAAAAAAATTTCAAAAGTTCATGAAATTTTGTTCTCTACAACCCTAAAGCATCTGATCATGGTTTTGAATGCCAAAAGTTGAGCCCAATGACCCTTAAATATTGTACTTATAGATACCCTCAATGCTCATCAATTAGGAGGGATTTTTTATCCGATTTTATTAAAGAGATTATTTCAAATTTTTCATAAAAAATGATTTTAACATGATTTTTTATATAGTTAGCACAAAAAACAAATTAAAACAATGGTTTTTGTTATTTTTTTTAAATGCAACTCAAACAATAAAAATAATTTTCCGCGAAATTTTCCATGATGTGCTCAAACAGTAAAAAAGGATTTGCCTGGCAAATGATTTTCCAAGCAATATTTTCCCTGCAATCCAACACGACCTAATAGTCAATCCAGAACTAGAATGATTGGGCCGAGATCTACGGAGCCCATTTTTCCTTAACCAAGTTGTCATTGACGTCTACCAAGATGGCATCAAAGTTTTACTGTTTTTCCCATTACAAGCAAACCAAGCACCAAATATCCATTTCCGGAGAATGTTTAGGTGGAAAACATTTACTTTGGAAATGAATTTACTGAAAAAGATTTCCCCTGTACCAAACACAACCATAATAGCCAAGGATCATACAACATGGTAGCTTAGAACAGAAACTTGTTGCAAAGGATGCCTACACATAAAATTGCTCACAGAATCCCAACCATTGAATAACAAGATGCTACCGAACCATAACTTTTTCTTTAAGTCAGCTAGGGTGAAACTACAAATATAACAGAGAAAGAGGATTCAAGATATTTAGTTCTAGTAAGTTGATGGTCATTTCTAGTAGAACTTAAGAAACAAAGAACAATATCAGTATAATCTCCATTCTTTTGCAATTCTGTAATAGATAACTAGATCACATAATGTTAGTAAGTCATTTTCATCAATGTGACGGATGATTTACTATGGAACTAGTACATAAAAAAACTATATTCTCTTCCTAAAATAGAAAGCTTCAAAACTGAGAAAGATGGCAAGCTTACATCTTCAGGACGAGCACTTTCAGTTGGTCTCACACGTTTTCGCTGAACTGCAGCCTTCCGTTGCTTCATTTCCGTATTCATAGGCCCAAGCCTTAAGAAATGACATTGAAATTGAAAAAATAAATAAATCAAAATTGACATTTTACATAAAGAAGTTAAAAAAAGGCTCAAAGTCTCATTAACCTAAGAAAGTAGTAGAATGCTTACATGGTGCAGCATCCAGGGACCTTCCTGAAAATGTGAGAGACAGCAAGACCGATGTCCCCCCAAACAAGTGAGTTCCGCGTTTCCTCCGTGTTTGCTCCTCCATGTGGTTGCCCAAAGTTTTGGAGAAGAGAGGTTATGAAATCAGACGGTGTGACTCCTTCATTGCTCTGTGATTTAACAGAGGATACCAAGGTGTTGGCAATGTCCAAAAGAGCCTCTGCATCCGCAACTTGTTCCCTCGGCTTCTGAACTAAAACCCCAAAAATAAAAGATAAATAGAATAAACAGCACAATCTTACTCTTTATGATGAAAATGACAAATGAATATTCAACAAAAGAAGTGACATTTATACAAATTTCTGAACATAATATGTTGGAGCTTCAATCCCAACTGTCGTAAAAACTTAGTATTCACTACAGACGTCCCAAATTGATTAAGCTCCAAGAAAAAAGTATAGAGCTGCTATTGGCACCCCAACTTTTACTTATTACACCCCAATTTCTTAAATTATTTATCACATCCCAATTAAAGATTAAAAACACACTCTTCAAACATTACAAAGGTTTAGCTCAAATTATAATCTCAACATACAAAACATTATAACACTCATTCAAATAATTTCATTTGTTTACAATCATGACTAGGCTCATTTAAAATCCCAAACCCAAAAGATAGAAATCTAGCCAAAAAACAAGAGAGCTTATATTGGCACCCCAACTTTTACTCGTTCTCAACCTTTCACTTATTTTCTTTATTGTTAATTGGGGTGTAATAAGTAAAAGTTAGGGTGCCAATAGCAGTTCTCCAAAAATATCAAAAAATAAAGAACAATTCCATTTCATCAAAATACTTCAAACATCCTTACTTATAAATGCACAGCTGAATTAGTCTTTTACATTATAATTAAGTTATGCTTGCATCTTCACTTTTACACTATACATCATAGTTTAAAACACTATAGTACCCAGTTTTATTCAGCCAAGCCAATAAGAGATGACCAGAGTCTGAGTTATGCCCCATGTGAATCCGACCCCTCTATGACTCGACCAAATACTGGTTATAACTGGCCATTTTTAAATATTAAAAAAAAAAAACTCACTCAGTTTTTGAAAACTGTGTCAAGTTGACTGTTTTGGATGAATTTTGTTGTTTTTTTCTTTATATATAAACCATTTTTAAGAATTTATACGTTTGTGGATGAAAAAAATCAGATTTTTTTTGTTGCAGAAGCTAATTCAATTTATAACAGAAAAAATAAAGCTATTATTAAGCTTTAAATATAAATTTTTCATATCAAATTGGTTCTGATTCCCAAAACCATGCTATACATCACACATATTCTCATAAAAAATCTAATAAATGAGATGTAATAATTCAAATAAAGTATGGGTTTTTTATTTTCTTAATACCTAGATGATGCAAACTTTCAACTTCTCCGATGATTGACTTGAATTTATCAGAATCCACTCTAGAAATATCATCTCTTTCATCTGCAACATCATTAAAATCAATAAGCTTAATTTTAAGAAACAAATCAAACCCTAACCATAAAATTAACCCAAAAAAAAATTCAGGAAGAAATCTCACCATTAATAAGATTTTTTACGGCCAAGTACCGCGATCGAAGTACTCTCCGTTCCGTCACATCTTGCTGACCCGCACCGCTGCTCTCAGCTTCTCCTCTCCCTGCTCCATTTCTACTGCTTCTCATCTCGTTTCCTCCTCTACTCTTATCGCGAGGTTCGCGTTTCTCCATTCTCGACATAATTCAGAAACTCAAGTTCTTAAGGGAAAGAAATCCCCCCAAATTAACAAAACCCTAGACCCAATTTGCAGTATAAACTGAAAATCAACGGAAATTTACGCCCAATTTCAAAACTTAAACCCTAGATACAACCAAAAAGATAGAGAGAGAGAGAAATGTTTCGCCTAAATCACCATAAAAACTCGGATTTGAACTCACTGTCCTCTTATTTGAAGATTTGTTTTTCAGTTTTTCCCGCTCTCTTGAAAATTTGGGGAAATTTTCGAACTCTTTTATGAATTAGGGCTTCTCTCTCTCTCTCTCTCTCTCACACACACACACACACGCACACAAAAAAAAATTGAATAATGTAACAATAACAAAAGTTACTCCACCAGAATCTGAGATTGACGGTCGAGATTTATTCTAACTGCAGATCCAGATTGGCTGCATGTGAGCCACGTGTCCGATCCATTGCAAACGAATATTTCTAACCAAAAACATTGATTGTATCACGGGAGTGACACGTGGGTGATATCTTTTGTGCTTCAGAGTAACTCTTCGCTGTAACTCAAGATACAATACGTTCCATATAGCTATGTTTTTTTAAAAAAAATTAAGGTTTCACCACAATTTGTCCTACAATAACTAGCCACGTGGCAGATACTTACAAGACCACGTGGAAGTTCTAATATAAAATATCAATACTGTAGAAGTTCAAGCCAGCCAAAATGAGCAGAATCTCTTCAGTAACATTAGTAATATTCCGCTAAATGTAACTGGCTTTTAAGGAAAATATTTACTATCAATCAACGGATGAGATTTAAAATATTTTTCTAAAGATTCTCTTCGTAAATATCTAAGAATTTTGTATTTCTCTTTCAAATTTCATTTGTTCGTTGGACAATGAGTGTCCAACGTTGTTGGACTAGTTTCTAAAGTAACTTGCTTGGCCACTGGCCAGACGAACGAACCAACCAGTCGACTAACATCTGTTAATGGCGATTTAGGGTTTTTTTTTTCTCTCAATCTCTGAATTTCAGAAAAGATGAAAGCTTCTCTCAAATTCCGAGATGATCAGAAGCCGCTTTTCAGATCGAAAATTCCTTTAAACGTCTTAGGGTTTCCATTCCAATCTGGAGTCTCAGCTGGCGATTCGAAAGAATTCTGTTTAAATCTCACCACTTTTTTTGGATCAGGTCCATCCTTCAAAATCGCTTATCGTCCTAACGATTCATGGAATCCTTTCAGCTTTGTTATTAAAACCGGAATCGGATCCTTCGGTTCACCGATTTCTGCTCCTTTGGCGATTAGTGCAGAGTTCTATGTCCACGGTCGCGGAAACCCTAGCTTTTTCCTTCGTTTCAAGCCTCAGATCGGCGATTTCTCGATCAGGAAATCAGTCGGATCGCCAATCGATCTTCCATCAGTAAAACCGTTAGTTTTCAATCCTAAGCTTAAAGCTCCCTCTAAAGATCCTGATTCAGATGTCGAAGGACTGTATGATATTGGTGAAACGTCGTTAGAAAACGGCGTGAAAGTTGACTGTTTTCCAGCGGTGAATAACGGCGTCTGTACCATTAACAGGTTATTTGACGGCATAGAATTGAACGCGAGAACTGTTTTGCCGGTGAGAAACATTGCCGAACTGAAATTCCGTTGGGGCGTCAAATTTCCGTCGGAGTTAAAGACCGCTTTGACTGTGAATCGGATCAGAAATACG
Organism: Akebia trifoliata; assembly: GCF_017979445.1. NCBI lineage: Eukaryota > Viridiplantae > Streptophyta > Magnoliopsida > Ranunculales > Lardizabalaceae > Akebia > Akebia trifoliata. The sequence continues at coordinate 21,327 of NW_028236971.1, forward strand.
ACGGCTGGGATCTTGCTTCGAAAGATTCCGTTCCTCGTGTTGGACAAAATCTCTATAGAGCACAAGACAGAAGAATCTCCGGAGGAGAATTCAAGGAGGAGTACAGTAGCAAATCTCCCTATAGATGCTGACGTGGCAAAGATGTGTTTCACGGTCAAGGGTCAATTGGAAACTCTCCAAGCCGAGAATGGCTTGTTGAGAAAAGCAGTAGAGGAAATTCGATCGGAAATTTACGACGGAAAATCACCTTCGGTCACCAGTAGTCAGGATTCCGGCAAATTTAAAGAAACAGATGTGGCCGGAATTTGACAACTTGTCGGAACGTTTAAAAGTTGTTTTTGATTCTATGTACTGTGGTTATTGTAATGGGAGATTAGCAAATAGTTTAGGTTTCTAGTAAATTATTTGTTTAATTTGTTTTAGATCGGTAGGTGTAAGTTCTTTCGTGTTTTGTGGGTTTTAGAATATGCATACTATGTACAAATTGTGGTTTAACGGCATTTTAATAATTTTATTTTTAGGATATTTTGGATGTTTCTTATAAAATTTGAAGTTTGTAATCATGGTTTTAAAACTTGTCCAATCACATATCACTCGAGTTAACTCGGTATCGGGTTAAATGAGATCAACTTACAAACCTATTTGAGACGTTTAAGTATTGTGAGATAAGTGAGATACCTTAAGCGAGATAAACGATATGTATCAGACGAGATTTTCAAAATCTCGTTGGAGTTAAACGAGACAAACAAGTTAAACATTATCAATCATATATTTTTTCACCCATATCGATTTTTTTTTCTTCTTTTTTAAACAAAAAAATAAAATTAGGTTTTGAGAAAAAACTTCATCTTCTTCATCCAATTCAAGAAGAAATCGAATGAATAATATAAAACGTACATAATAATAAAAATGAAACATATGTAACAATGTAAATATTTAATTTATTTATTTTGATAGGTATATTATGTTTTTTTTTTTTTTTTTTAATTTTATATTTTGGGAGCTTTATTTTTTAATAGGAATCATTTCTAAATTTTTTTTTCAAAATTTCTCAGATTTTTAAATGGTTAAAAACCATTGTCTCAATGTCGAATAAGACGAGATGTATCGTTCAAGTTAACTTAGTATCGGGGCTAAACGAGACAATACGTGAAACCGAGATTAAAAACCATGCTTGTAATTCTTCGAATATTTTTCAAATAAATTTAAAATCTAAAGGATTAGAAGATTAAATCTTCGAAACGACAATTTAGACGGTGATTTATTGATTAGCACTATAATATGAAAACATTTTTTTATTTTCAATTGCAATTTTTTTATTTTCCTCAATATCCAAATCTCAAGAGCCAGATAGAGGTTTAGGAATATTGCAAATGATGGGATTTGACAAAATAGGGGATTTTTGGATGCTAACAAAGTTACAGTAGATTATTTTTCCCATAAGAAAAAAAGAATTACAATCTCTCTAAAATAGTTCATGATATTTTTTATGGCTATGACCTTATATCACTTGATTCGTGGGTTCGCTCAATTCAAATTCAGATTTGTGGCTCATGGTTCGTTGGTCAATAATGAATCCAGTTCGTAAAGGGGTGATGAGTATCGTAAAATAGATTTTGAAGATGGTAAAACATTCTTATTTTTAGGTTGATATGTTGAAGATGAGGGTATTTAATCATTTTCCATCAATCTATTAATAAGGAGAAAGGTCAAAGGAGCATACTATCAAATTTGAAAACTTAGGTTATATCTCAAATACTATCAATATGTGGAGGGGTTGCAAGAAATTAACATAAAATAATGAAGCTCATTTGGTTCCTGCATTTCATGAACCAAATGCGAACAATACCATGAATTGGCTCGATTTGAATAATCCACAGTTCGATACCTTAAAGGCAAATTATGTAACTTAGGACTTGTCTGTTGTAAAATTTATGCATTCAAATTGAACATAACTTTCATTGTCCCAATAAAATCTAATCATTGCATATCTTAAACATATTATTCATGTTAAATTAAAACAATGTTATAATTACTTACATTGTGTCATCGTTAAAAATTATTGATTCAATGTGTTGGAGGTGTGTTTTTCAATTCATGTTCCTTATAACTTTTGAAACCTTAATGAAGTTGATATTTTATTTATAGACTCACCTTCTCCCTTCTCTCTATGTGGATCAACTGGATTAGTGATCGATTAATATCATTTCTTTTATTATTTTATGATTTTGTGTGTTCTCCACAAATTGTTATGTATTCAACTTTCTCAATATGAGGTAATCGATCCCTTTCATAGATAAAGGTTGATGGCATATAATCATTCTTTTAGTAGGTTTTCTATCCATCAAGGTCTCTTATTAATTTTTAAAGAAAATAAAATTCTAATTATATTGTGTTTCTATTAATATTGCATTTCATAATATCATAGAATCTTGTGTGATTTGGAAATCAAAACTGTGGAGGTCAATGAGGCCACACGTTACATGGGATTCTAACATTGTCCCCAAACAGTCAAGGGATGGAACATTCATCATTTATGCATTGGACCACCACTTGAAATTCGTTAATAGACTCAACTTATGGAAGATCAAACTTAGTGTCATAGTCACAAAATTCTCCAATTTTTTTTTTTTTAAGTCGCAATTAATTCACACTTCTTTCAATTGACAATTTAATCCCAACCATTCACAAACCTTTGAAAAATATATTTTATATTACACGAACCTTCAAGGCCTCATTGATTAGTGAATAGATCTACTATTTTAGAGAATGAAATCTTTCAAAGTAGTGAATTTTCCTTTTTTTTTTTAAGGGACCAACTAGTTGCACACTACCCACGACCAATTGCACTTCATCACTTAATTTTTTTTCCTTTGCATTCCATTTGAATAATTATACTTAAAAAAATAATAAAGACAAAAGAAGAAGAACAATAAGAATAAGGTCTCCCTCATTTCTTTTTCTTTTTTCGAAGAAGGAGTGCAATTTGATTTCAGAGTGCTATCATTGAACGAGATGCAAGCATCATTTTTTTGACATAATGGGTTGCAATCAGTTGTGAGTGGGTGCAAGTATTCAGACCCTTTTTAAAAAACTAGACTAGAAATCAACCAAATCACTTCATTAGAAGAATAAAGTAGTGAGTTTTTCATTTAATTAGTGTATCAATGAAAACTAAAGAAGTGGTAGAGTCCACGTGTTCCATTGTGGATTAGGGCACTATGAAACTCCAATGGTACCTGCTACATCCATTCCTTTCCCATAAAAAAAAAAAAAAAAAGTTTTTGTTACCCTCCCTTGTACGTAAGTACCCCCACTTGACTTGACAAGAAATTATACACTCGGCGACTCCATGACTACACTCTCGTCCTCACTCCCCATCGAATCGGTTTTAGGGTTCCAACGGTCAAAAATCAAAGCTGTAATTCCCGCAATGTCCATTTTAAAATTTCGCGCCATGGTTCCTTCAACCCGTTTATGCTTCAGGTCAAATTTCAATTCCCTTCATTTTTATCTGTTTAATCTGTTCTGTTACATGGATGGGTTGAATGCTTTTATTGTTAAATTTGAGATTTTATGCAATAAAATTTCATCAATTGATGCTTTATCAGACCCCATGTGGAAATTGCTAGGGTTTTGATATTAGTGTTGTTGTTGAATTATTGATGGATCTAGTTAACCATAGATGATCGACTCAGGTGTTAAATGTGTGGAAAGTCAAGTCATTGTCCATTTGGGGTGGTAAGACACAATGTACCCTTGTTGGGCTCTCTCAGATGGCCTTAGTGCCCACTCTGCTGTGGCTTTCACTCACTCTCATACAATGTTACCTGGTTCGCTTGGTTTGTAGAGGTCGTTTGTGGTGGATATTTAAGTCATTTATGTTAATTTCATAGAAGAAGACTTGTGTCAAGGGGGCATATCATCAGTTTAAAACCAATGGCGTACCTTTAATATTTTGACCTAATCTTGGGATTTCTAAAATAAGGGTTATCTTCAATATTGACCACACCATGGGGCATCTCTAAAATTCAACAAAAATAAGGGTGTTTGTTAAGTTCGCTGTTTTTTATTAACCCACAACAAACCGAACCTCAAACTGGTTCGATTTGTATTAGATCGCGGTTTGCTACTATATTAGTGAACCCGGTAACATAGCTCTTAGAACCTTCACTTTGGGTCCATAGGTTGTCCTTTCCCTTGGTATCTCCTTCTGAGGTTTGAACTCAAGGTGTGGTTCTCGCCTTGATACCAAATGGTGGGAATCCAAGCAATACACTAAAAGCACCTAGGTGTTAATGTTGCGGAAAGTTAAGCCCTTGTCTCTTTGGGGTGATAAGAGACCAATATGCTCTTCAGCCGACATTTAAATCTATCTACTCTGTGATAGTTGTCACTCAAGTACCCTTCTCTTCTTGGGCCCCTGGTAGCCCCTTTCCTAGGTCACCCTTTCCATTGACGCCCTTAGTGTACCCTTCTCTTCTCGGGCCCCTGGTAGCCCCTTTCCTAGGTCACCCCTTCCATTGACGCCCTTAGTGTACACTCTGATGTGGCTTTCACTCTTGTACCCTTCTTTTGGACCCCTATGTCTCTCCTTCTGAAGTTTGAACTTGAGAAGGGGTTTTGGCTCCTATACTAGATGGTAGGAGTCCAACATACCTAGGCATTAATGGTGTGGAAAGTTAAGCCCTTGTCTCTTTGGGTTGTAAGACACTAATATGCTTTACAAACCAACGTTTTCGGTTACCCATTCTGTGGTGGCTTTCACTTTGATACCCTTTTTGGCCTCCCCAACACCAAGTAGCCCTTTCACTAGGTCTCTTCTTTTGAGGTTTGACATCGAGACGTGGATTTGGCTATGATACCAAATTGCAGGAATCCAACCAATACACTAAAAACACCTAGGTGTCGATGGTGCTGAAAATTAAGCTCATTTCTCCTTGGGGTCGTAACACTTAAAATGATTTGTCTATGGGAAGAGTGATGTTTGGTAAGCTATAGCATGTTTATCATTGGGTTGCAGTTTGCAGTTGGTTTTCTATCTTTATTAGTGAATATAATAATGTATTAAACCACTGAAACGGAACAAAGCCACCATTAAGAATATCATCGAGGGATGGAAACGGGATTTCTGTTCTTATAAATAAGTTCGATGGTTGGTCCTATTTCCACAACTTGATCAGGAGCAAAATTTGCTTCTCTGAGACTGGCTGAGTCGAAATTATTGAATTTCGTTCGTCAAACTGAATCATTCAACTTCTATTATGTTTCTAGTATACCATGTTGCTTCTCTACATCTTAAATTGCTTCACATCCTTTTACCTTTTCACTACCTTACCAACCTTGCCATCCTTCTGCTATGCTCCAATCAGTTTACCTTCCTCAAGTGTTTCTTTTGCTCCTCTAGTTGTCACCTTTCCTTCATCAATTGGCCCATCAAAGTTGCAATTTTGTCTAATATGTTGGGGGAGAGTTGGAGGGTGTTGCCCATATGATAAATCAGACTTCTTTCCTAACATTTGTGTCCTACAAAGATGGACAAGTTATGCATAGTTTTATTAGACCTGAAGGGCAGAGTTAGCTTTATTATTTATTTCGGCCTTGTTTGACATATTGAAAGAGCAGGATTGTTTCTAATAACTAAAGACAATAACAATCTCCACTCTTTCGTTTGTCCCTGGGTTCAAAGGATACTGATGTCTTCTGAAGGAGCATTTTGGTTACATATATATATTTATTGATGTTTCTAGCCATCATATTTTTTTGGTTATATATAACTGATGTTATATATATGATGGCTAGAAACATCAATTTTTTAAGAGGAAGTCGTCGGAAGAACAATGTTGAAATAAGAGAAGGCTTCTCATTTGGAGGAAGTTTTATAGAGCGGTTCCCTTTATCTCTAAAGAGAAACAAAAACTGTTGATGAGCTTCTAATTCCAAGTACTTCCCATTTTTAGTGTTTTTTTGTTTTTTTTGTTTTTTGGCTTGGGAAGAAGATTAGTTGACTTACAGACTTTAAACAACTAAGAAAGCTGGCACCTTCAATATATATATATATATTATTTTTCCCCGTTGTTTACAATTTCAGTCTATTATTACTTCATCAAAAGAACGAATTTTACTGATTTGTTTGTTATACATTGAGGAAAGGAATGAACAACTCAGAACATATGGACAGATAAGACTAGAAGCTTGTGCAAGGTCCTTTCCATTTGATTTCTCATCTTTACTGTGATTAATGGAAACATTATCTCAAATTCGATAAACTATTCTGAAAATTCAGAAAAATTCTCTGAATAAGGGCCCAATCGATTAAATCGGCGGGTTCTTCACTAGATTGAGGAAATTTATGAACAACTTATAAACATAAGGATAGATAATACTATTAAGGTTATGCAAGGTTCTTTCCATTTGATTTCTCATCATGCCAATTTATCCCCTCTCCTCCGTTTCAACATTGAGATTCTATCTTCTTCAATATTCAAATCTCATAAACAAGGCAAGGTTTCAGATAGGTTGAAGTTGTTGGATTTTTGGGAAGAAACCCGAAAACATTATTTTGTACAATTTCCCTGGATTTATCTGAATTAAACCGAACTAACCCCCGACCCCTCCAAATGATCGCCAAATCTGAACTTAGGTTACCATGTATGGAATATGGTGTCATGTATTGGCATCTATTATAACTTCATTTTTGTATACATTTCTCTTTAATTTTAAACTTTCAGGTTTGAGATTGTTGGAAATTCGCAAGTGAAGCAAAGGCTGTCTATGGTGTTTGCCAACCCTAAAGAAAGCGAAATCGTCGAAGGGAAATCTGAGGGGAGTGAAACTGGTGGCGCCAAAGGTCCTCCATTTCTCACCATTTTGGCAGGTTTTGTAGTCTTTTTCTTCATATGTTGGCTTCTAGGGTCCATTGTCATATGGCTTATTGGTCTAATTCGTTAATGTACCTCTACCAAAATTGAAATTTGTTGGCACTTAGCTGAAAACAGGGTTGTTATTTCTGACTAAAATTTGTAAAATTCTCTGAATAAATCGATGATTTATCAATTAACTGTTACCTTTCTACCCTTCACCCTCATAGTTTCATATATTTTCAACATCAAATTTCAAGAAGATATGATTTTTATGGACCTTGAAGATGAGGAATTTTGTTAAGAAACCCAAGAAAAGATCGTTTGTAGATTTCCTAAAATTTTCCCAAGACTTTCCCAACTTTATCGGAACCAACCTGAATCCCAACTTTGTTATTAAGAGACAGACCAGCAACACCAAGGGTTGGATACTTTGGGGTAGGAAGGATCTTTGGATTCACTTAATTGTTAGAGTCGTGCTGGGATGACCTCGAAATTCACTGCATTTCACATTGGGCTGATGTGGAGGTGTGCACAGAACCATAGATGCTTTTCACTCATATCTCGATGAAAAGCATCTCCGGTTCCATACACAGGTCCACGTTAGCACAGTGTGAAAAGCAATGAATTTTGAGGTCACTTCAGCTTTGCCCTTCGTAGTAAGAGTCCCTTGCAACAAGTGTGGTCAAGAGAAAGATGGCAGATTGAGTTTTAAGACTCTGCCTTAGTGAAGGGACTATGCCCAAATCACTGTTTTAAAAATCGAACAGTTAAATCAGATTGAAATTTTACTCAATTGGTCGGACCAATTTGTATCATGTTAAAATGATTGACTAGTTGCAGATCACCTAACATTGATTGCATTCTATCACTTCGGCCTTGTTTGGATAGAAAGTAGAAAGTAACTACGGAAAAAAGTAACCTTTAAATAGTTATATATATATATTTTGTATATTTAAAAAAATTAAATTTTTTTACGTTTTAAAAGTAATTTTTTAAAATTAATTCAAACAAGTTTTATAATTTTTCAAATTTTTTTTTTTTTTTAATTTTTTAAGTGCACAAAACCCGCTGTGTCTAAATTCCAACAAAAAACTTGCAACATTGTTCCGGGAAAGGGACACCATTTTGGATCCCGACTCTTTTAAATATGGGTCGGGATCCTTTTTAAAAAAACACATGATCTCAATCCTTTAAATGCAAAATCCAATGGTTGAGATTTATCCTTGGGATAAGTATTTTTGAGATTTGTGTTATCAAGATACTCATAAATCTCAACCGTTGGATTTTGTGTTTAAAGGGTTGGGATCCTGTGTTTTTTAAATAGTCATTGTGATTTGCAAGTAATCAATCCCTTTATTAAGTAATTTTAATATTAAAATAAAATGAACCGCAGATCATCTCTATCAATCTTCCACAATGTAGATCAAATCAAGGGGCATGTCATCAATCAACACTCAACATTTAGGGTTACTGCATAAACCTTTATCATTCACTCTTCTTTCCCCAAATCATCAAACCTCGAATTCTTAAGTCCTAGACCTATGTACTAAAATACAAGAACCACATCAAACTAAGAGTTACAAGAAAAAACTGGACACTTTGACAACTTGATGAAGAACAAAAGGAAAAAAAAAGAAAAAAACTTTAATCTTCAGTTCCTTTGACATCTATGGAAGCTTATGAATCTTTTCATTGGAATTGTTTTTCCAAGATTAGAGAAATAACCATCAATAATTTTTCTTAAAAGACTTTCTTGAAAAAAGAAATTTCCACTTTTTTAAAAATTTCAAAGAAAATATTATTTAAAGAAAATTTTTAGAATTTTTTTTAAAGCTTCCATGGTGGGCTTTATCATAAAGTATTTACTACCATTAAATGGTAAAATGGGATTAGAAACATTTTTCTTTCTTTTTATTGTGAGAATAAATAAAAGGAAAATAAATAATATTAATGGTTTAGATCTTTAGTTCCTCAAAGGCAAAAAACATGTTCTCTCTCTCCAAGGAGATCTAGGTGTTGGCTACCAAGATTTAAAATCTAGTTTCGAGACAATGCGTCTATTAGGAGAAAAACCGAAACGGTCACCATCAAAACATTTTGAAATATTTCAAAACATCCTTGAACATTTAAATTTTTGGGGTCATTGATTCGTTCTAGTTTTGGTTGAAATCGAAATGTTCGGCCAAAACACCCTGAAATGGTATGAAATTTTGAACCAATAGTTACGTAACTGTCACAAAACTCCAAGATTGAAGAATGTTGTACACGTACTGCAATTTGTGAATGTAGTTCTTAGTAGCACAACATTCGATCGGTAGATAATAAATATAAATCCTAAATGGTTCCAATTATAACACATTCAAACCATTAGTAGTATAGCAAGAGGACTGGAATTGCTTTCCTCTTCCTGTAAAGTTCTATAGACCTTCCCCAGAAATAATTGCATGTAGTTGTTTTGCTGTCCAAGTTACGTCTGCAAGGCTTCGAAGAGGAACCAAAATCTCTTCTGCGATGGTCATCAATAGGACCCTGCATTCTATAGGAGACATAAAAGAACACTAAAGTTAGCAGTAATATTCAAAATTATAGAGCTTAAATTGCATGACCAATCTTTTTTTACAACAAGCTAATTGATGAAATTATATATCACACATCAAATAAGGATATAGACACTCCAATAAAAAAGTTTTGAAGCAAAAGGAAAAAAAAAAACAGAAAGGAAAGGAGCAGCTGGTGAGAGCTGTCAACCTTCAATTTCTTCATCTCACTCTCAGAAACAGTCCCTTAGAAATCAGAGTTTTTCCCATCTGACTAGAAATCCAAATAAAAAAAAGAATGGAAAAGCTACGCAGTCATTAAAAGGGTTAAATGACTATCCACACACCAACACTACTTAAGCCTCCTTGCTTAATGTGTGATAAAAAGTTGGCGTGGCAATATGATCTCCCCATAGACTATGATAGAAGCATCTAAAATGGAGGGCATACATGTTTACACATGCAAAGAGTTCCATACTTTATACATGTTTACATGTGTGTGTGTGTGCGCGCGCGTGTGTACAAAAGGGATGCTAAGGTCATAAAGTCATAATTTGCTATATTCTTTCTGTCAACATGCAACTTGAAGGCTCTAAAAGAGTGAGAAGAAGATTCAAAAGAGCATGGATTGAGGCTATGTTGTCAAATGTCCTGCCTAGGTCCCCTTTGGCCGCCTAGACCATCCAAGCACCTAGGCCTTACCTGCTTTAAGCGGCGTTTCAAAAAGTAGGGTTAAAATAATACTTTTATGTAATATTCTAGTATAAATTGTGTTTTAAAGGGTCTTTAGTCAATTTTAGAATAAATGGGGTATTTCAAATGTTTAGCTAAATTTGTGAGGTGTGTCTAAGATTAAGAGAACTAAATCAACGAGTGTTGGGTGTAGTGGTCAAGGCATCCCTCCAAAAAGGGGGAGGTCTTGAGTTCAAGCCCTCTTGTTGGCCACTCACACAGATATATCCTTGCTTACCTGGTATGCGTGGTTTGTGGGGTATTGCATGTATCCAGAGGTTTTGGGTAAGATATGGTACTCTAAGAGGCCAGTTGCCTCGCCCCTGCTAGTCCAGCCTATAGGTCCAAAACCCCCGTCATAAAAAAAAACAAAATAAAAAAAGATTAAGAGAACTAGTAGGTGGCATGTATGAATCCATATGTATTGCAAAAGTTAGGATTTATGCATGACAAATAAATGTTTTCATTTAATGTATTGTACGGGTCTGTTTTAATTTCAAATATTAACTACAGCTATTTTGAAAATAACATAATAAAAGGACTATAATTTTAAAAAAAATTAAAAACTAACTATGAATTATAATTTTATTCATTTTGACGAAGATGACCTTGATAATAATAAGGTTAAATGTAAATGTGGGGCATTTTTGCTCTTTCAAATTTCGGTGTCAACAAACACTTATCAACTTCTCTCGTTATAATAGTAAAGATTTGAGAAGGGCATCAAATTACTTCATTCTTTGTGGTTGCATTTTTCTTACATGTTAGTTGTGTAGAATAAGCTTGCTTAGTACTTGGTAACTTTGGTATTATTATTGGTAATGATATATTTATATTATTTGTTCCCTCTACATACAAAAAATTTAAAAATTTAAACAATAACTTTTTGTCGCTTAAGCCCCGCCTAGGCCCTAAGGGTGTTTAGGGCAACTTACGCTTTTAACAACAATCTTGGATTGAGGTCCTAAAAACATACAAACAAAATTGCAGTAACAAGACATGACTCTAGACAGAATTGAATGGAGGGATAAGATTCGTACGACCAACCTCAAATTTTTGGGATGGCTTCAATGATGATAGGGTCAATGTTAATGTGCAATGACAGAAATCTCTCTAAAACCACTTACTGACCTGAAATCTTGCTGAAATTGAGAAGGGTCATGGAGGCAAGGACCCTGTATCCAGTCTCCTCGCCATTCTCCAAGCTTTCTTTCAACTGAGGGACGAGAGCTGAAAATGCGGAAAGTTGGAATTCTGCATCTGACAGTGAGGTAAGTGCTTCGCTCATCCATGCCACCGCGATCAAGCACATTCTCACCAAACTTGAGTTTCCAGAGCTTAAACATTTAGAGATAATATCCAAAAACGATTTCTTTCCACTACCAAGCAATGATACCGTCAAGTATTTCCACCAATCTTCTCTTGCTTTCTCTTCCTCCTGGAACAGCATCAAAACATCAAACAGTCAGATGCAGCATAGTATAATTTCGGGGTTTCGGCCACCTCTTAAAAAATTTAGAACAATTTATGAAAGTGTGTATCTCACTCATGGTTTTAAATCTCATCCAAGACGGATAGACACCACATCTCACATGTGCAAAATCTCACAAGACAAACGAGAAGACTCGGATGATATTTTAAAAATCTCGACCGGGTCAGTAAAACTCATCAGAGTCAACTGGAATTTTGTATATTTTAATTAAAATAATTAATTATTTTTTTAGAATTTAAACATTTATTATCTAATTAAAATATGATTTTATTACTAAACACCTTCTAATCTACTTTATTTTCTAAAAAAAAAATTGTAATTATTTTCATATAAATATTTATGAATAAATAATTGTAAACCAAGTTAAATGGTTTATCTCGTCTCAGACAACTCGGTCTCATCCATGAATGAGACGAGACGTCAAATTGAGTCTTGAAACCATGGCTTCACTCACGCCAAACTTTATGGTTCTGCTTTCAAAAGCTCAACAATAACTAATCGTACTAGAATTTGCAAAATTTTGCCATAAAGGATTACGTTGAAGAGAAAAAGGCCTTTTAGATTTTGATCAGGTGAATACAGAAAAAGAAAATCATAACTTGATAGTCTTATAAATTAGAAAATAATTTTATTATTTTTGAGCTGGCTCGGCCGATGTGGCGAGTTGGTTCCATCAAGTTTTGGAACCAAGACACAATCGAATTGAGTCGACTTGACAAGTTTTAAAAGTATGCTTAACACAATTAGGACCTTGAAATCAGAAGCATTAAAGACATTATAAGAAACCTACCAAAAAAAAAAAACTATAAATTTCTTGCAAAAATAGTTTCTATGGACCTAATTACTTGCAGTTTCCAATGTACTATAGGATGTGATAATGATAATTCAACAAATACTGAACGCACCAAAGAAATAGTCTCATCAGGTAGGAAGCGCTCTTCAACATCCTCTATACGCTTGGTATTACAGCCATCATAGAATCCTGCTTGCGTAAGGAGCCAATTCTCTATCAATAACTCTCCAGAGAAAGAAAAATGTCCGCCCAAGATGAGAAGAGCTCTGCAACATTTTGCTCGAACTTTCTCATCAGTTAAACTGCATTCCAAAGCTACTGTAATGCTATCAACAGCCTCCTCCCTATATATGCTAAACTTTCGGGGCTTTACCTGCAACACAAGTTCGTCTCAGCAACCAGGCTCTTTATAAAGAAGGCTTCCAAAGATTGACCTAACCTTACTACTCTTTAAAATGTACAAATTTCAAAAGCTACAATAGTGACCTTTAAAATACCAACCACACCCATGGATATTCAGTCTCAAAGGCATTTATGTAGTTGATCCATACTCATAGAATCGGTCTCAGAATGCAAACTCAGTAACAAGTAGGTTAGTTCGTTGAATTAATTTTACTTGGAGGAAACACCGTGGAAGCAGTTGTCTTACACCAATTATTTACCGTGAAGATGACACTCAATAATAATAATAATAATTTTCTTTTTTAAATGACGGGAGTGTTCAGACCCACAATAGTAGTATACTATTTCTGTGTTCATCTTTAAGGGGCTGGTGTTATCAGGAAGGATATTATAACAGTGCTAATCTAATTATTTTCAAGGGCATGATTATGGAGACCATTAATTTCCAAAACCTTGTCTGAGGATAAAACTAAAAATTGATCAAAAAGAAATCTCTACTGTTATTTTCAAGGCCCTGTATGTAAGCTTAAAATACTTTTCCTCAAAAAGATATCTCTACTGTTAGAAAAATATTCGACAGATTTTCTAAGCTCCTGCTAAGACAGCTTTTTTAGTATTTAAAATTTACATTTTTTTACCTTTTAATGGTGTTATTTATCAGCACTGGAATCAGCCAATGTGCTTTCCACTGGGCCAAATTAATATTAAACTGCAGCTTTTTGTACAAAAAATGCCACAAAAAGGAAAAGAAAAATGTAATTTTATGTGATAATGGTCAAAATTAATCTACAGTAGATAAATTAGATGATAATAATAGCTTGCCAATTAACTGCAATGAAATCACAATGCATTGCTACTGTTAAACCATAATTAATGAAGTGGATGCCCATAGCTAATCCAATAACAGAGTAAATGCTGCAAATAGAAATGAATCCATCCTAGAAAATGTAGGAGTAGCCCCAATAGGCGATAAACTAAGAGAAATTCAATTGAGATGGTTTGGGCACATTCAATGAACACGTATTATAGCCCTAGCTACAAGTTGAAGGTTAAGAAAGAACGAGAGTAAGGGCCAAAAAAGAACGTGGAGTGAGAGAGTGAATGTGGATATGAACACTCTTTTGATCATGGTTTAAAGTTTTGCATAGTTTCAAAATGTATCAGTTGAAACTGAAAGGAAACATTGACCTTGAAACATTCAATGTTTTGGGGTCAATGTTTCGGTTTGTCTCGGAATATTTCGGTCAAGACAATCTTGGATTTTCTCCTAACCGAAACATTGCTTCAAGACAAGATTTTAAACCTTGTTTTCAATAACAGATTATTTAGGTCTGGAAAAAATGAATGGAGGAACATGATTCGTTTAGCCAACCCCAAATCTTTGGTTTATGGCTTCGATGATGATGATGATCCACATGGGTAATTTTTTTTTCACCAAATACTGCACTTAGATAGTTGAGAAATTGGGTCAGCCCTGACAACCAAATACTGCACTTTAGATAGTTGAGAAATTGGGTCAGCCCTGACAAACAGCCAAATGAACTTTATTTCTGAACAGGAAAAGGTTTCTAGATGGAAGGTAACATTTTCAAGAATCTAATCAAACGAAAACTTTTCTAAGCAAGTACGCATTTCTCATGGACTAAGCGAACAGCAAATCACAAGAAATAGATAATATGGTGAGCCCCAGCAAACGAATAGTACTCCTGTTCTATTGAAGCTGGAGTTTATGCATAAACAACAACAATAAAAAAGTAAAAGGGGTTGCAACAACATTAGGAATCAGTTTTTAGTAGAAACAGATAGGCAAAATTATCGAGGTTCAACCCAATCAGTAATCAAAGAATCCAGTTTAATCAATCATTGATAAAGATTGGAACCTGAAAACAACTTGAAAAACTTAACCTTTTCAAATATAATTGGTAAAACCTTTCAATTGTAGAATTGAAAGCTATACTACAGAGGGGGTACATGGAGAACTTGATGTGGATGGGTGGGATTAATTAGACAAGAATCAAAGTTCAATCACATTACCCTAAGAAAATAGGAGTAGTTATATAAGAAGCATACCAGAATATCAAAGTGTAACAAAAGAACAGCAACCAAGGGCCTTTTATCAGGTGGGCAGCTCTGGAGATACACAAGCAAAACATGCATGGTATTCATTATTCCCTCTTTCTTCAAGCTATTTAAAAATGATGTTATATCTGCCCTCCTGTAATTACCCAAATAAGACAACATGGATTTATGTGAGAAATAATTGATTAATTTACCATTAGATGCAAACATTTCTGCTGCCTCAGAGCATGGAAGCATATGCACCCTCACTTTGTTGTTCTAAATATAAAATGGTCAATTTCCAAAGATTTCCCCTATATATGGTCAAAATAACTTGGACAATGCCAAATTTTGCGACTATCATGTTTTAAAGAAAATGGATGATTCAAGGTGAATAAGAAAAAGATTAATTTTTGCATTTTCTGCTTGGTGTAGACCAGGAATAGTATGGTCTACATACATAACCACATGCCTACAATGATGAACAGAAACAGCACGACGTCACACACTTTAGTGCTTTAAATCATTAAAAATCCCAAATGCATTTTTTACACAACAGGAGTTTTCTGATAGATTGTTTTTAGAGATGCTATTGGCACCCCAACTTTTACTTATTACACCCCACTTAAAGATTAAAACACACCCTTCAAACATTACAAAGGTTTGGATTCAATTATAAAATCCCAACATTACAAAACATTATAAAACTTGTTCAAACAATTTATGTAGTTGTTTACAATTATTATTAGGCTCATACAAAATCCTAAACCCAAAACTAGAAATATAGCCACACAAAAAAAAAAAAAAAAACCCAGAGGGCTATTATTGGCGCCCAATTTTAGTTCTTCTCAACTGTTCACTTATTTTCTTTATTTTAGTTGGAGTGCCAATCGCAGCTTTCTCTCTTATTATTATTATTTTATTTCCATAGGTAGGCTGGGATCAAGTACTCAATCCATAGTAGCAAAAATAGACCATCAAACAATTGAACTACTGGTTCAGCCCCATATTAAGTACACACCCAGTAAAATCTCATTCTTTTCATTTAATAGTGCTCAAAGATCATTTTATTTGTGAATGAAGTTACACGACACTGATTATTACTATTACTTGAGTTTAGATAATGGGAACTACAAAAGTTAAATATCGCAAACCTGTTTAAGCAAATCAGTTCAGTGAGTAGTATCACCACGTTTGCTCTTGACTTAACTTGCTTGTTGTGAAGAAGTTCAAGAAGACATCCCTTGTCAATGTTTTTGGCTATATAGTTTCTGCAATCTCCATCTGCCTCAATACAACACGATAAAAGTGGAACAACATGTGTTTTCTCTTCCAAGTTTCCCAATTCAAACCTCAGAATTAGAAATTGCAAGCCTCCAAGAGAGAGAAGGTGTTTGGCATTCATCAATCTCTCCTCCGTTTTGAAACCAATGAGAAGCTGTTCTAATATTAAAACTGCTCTTTCATCCTTCGATTTAAATCCACGTTCAAATGAGTTTCCCGCTATTTTAGAAGCAAAAGTCAATACATTTCTACAATGTTCAGATTTCCAACTATCAATAACACGTTTCAAAACAATGTTGGTGATTGGCACAACAAGGGATTCTAAGGTCTTTCCAGTTATTGGACATGTTTTGTTGCCTTTATCAAACCATTCTTTAATGGCCATTCGCTCAAAGGTTTGACCAGTCTCTAGAGTTACTGGATCTTCAAACAATTCTCCAGTTAAAGGGCAGATAAAATCCTTCGGAGTTTTAGAGAAGAAGTTTCCCCCCTCAAAATATTCATCATTTACATATTGCCCTGCACTGAGAAAAAGTAAACATGAGCAATCTTTGTTTCTCTTTAGAAATTGAATGCACATGCATTATATATCAATGATAATTGTATATAAGAGCAAGGTTTCAATCTCGTCTGAGACCGAGAAGACTCGGGCGAGTTATCTTGTTATCATCCATTAACGAGACAGATAGACTAGGCATCTCAACTGTAAGGAATCCCGCGAGATAAATGAGATGACTCGGCTGAGTCAACCAGAATTTTGTATATCTTAATTAAAATAATTCATTTTTTTTTAAATTTAAATATATATATATATATATATTGGATAACCGGGTATCCTTGTAGACAGCGGACCAGACCCGTATCTGGGATTTGCTCAGTCCATAGACCATGGTCTTGTCCAAGGACTTAGTCCCGGGGCACGTGCAACGCCTGCAAATCACACGCAGGTGGCCTATGAGGAATTAATGCTCATACTGGGTATCGAACTCACGACCTATGGGCATTAACTGCTTATCGGTCCGAAATTGCCATTGAGCCAACCCCTCGGGGTTAAATATATATTATCTATAAAAAAACATGATTTCATGATTAAACATCTTCTAATCAATCTTATTTTATAAAAAAATTGTAATTATTTCTATATATATAGATAGGGTCGGGATCCACAGACACAAATCCTCACTCACATCCGCACAAATGAGTATATTCGTTTGATTAAATCGAAATCCAACAGTCACGATTTAAAAGGTGATAAAACAGAGCATGTGCTCTAATATCGCAACTTAATTATTTCAATATTTGCTATTACCTCCCCGCACGATCCTCGCAATGAAAATTATATAAGTTGTCTTCTTTGTGGGCATTCCCTAGCCATCTTCTTCAAACTGAACTTGTGCACAAACCAACTGAACTTGTGTGTTTTTTCTCTCTCATCTGTTGTTATTGGCTCTAGAGTTTTTGGATTACATTACCCAAGATTCAGTTATTCACATCAGATGTTGGAGGATTTACGAAAATCTCTGCAAACCATTAAGAAAATGTTTTCTTTGTTGATTGTTGGTTTTTTTTATTATTATTTAATTTGATGGAGTTTAGAGGTTTGGAAGTAATTATTTGAAACTTGCACCAAGAAATAGTAGATCCACACTTCTTGATGTGGAATCGGACCATTGAATATTGGGCTTTTCTTTGCTATTAGTTTAGATTTTTAGTTTTTTTTTGGTTATTTTGGAGATGCAGTATAAGCCAAGCCAAAATTTTCTCAGTATGTAAATAAATTCTCTTGAAAATAGAGGAAATTGTGAGTTATGTTCTTTGTATCTCACCATGTTTTGTGTTTTTTTGTTGTTCACGAAGTTCTGTGATCCCTAATTAGATTTCAGCCATATATATTCCTTGAGAGTTGGATTTATTTGGTGGCGATGGAAAGACAACTCTAACTACTACATGGGCAAGTTCAACCATATCTTCATTGGTTTGTGCACGAGTTCAGTTCCAAGAAGATGGCTAGGACGAGTTCAGCGAAGAACGACATCAATGAAACACTCACAGTGAAGAATGACAGTGAAGAGGATGAAATGGATGCAGGGAGGTAGTTACAAATAATAAAAATTGTAAGTGTTTTTATTAGAACCACATGCTTTAGTTTCTCTACTTTATAACATGAGCCGTTGGATCATCTTTTAATCTGACAGCAGTGTTGATTTGTTGCTTTATGAGTTGCCTTATGCGTCTTTGGATCCCAACCCATATATATATATATGGGTCGGGATCTTGTTTGAGACAA
Source organism: Akebia trifoliata (assembly GCF_017979445.1). Classification (NCBI taxonomy): domain Eukaryota; kingdom Viridiplantae; phylum Streptophyta; class Magnoliopsida; order Ranunculales; family Lardizabalaceae; genus Akebia; species Akebia trifoliata. The sequence goes on from NW_028236971.1 coordinate 39,775, forward strand.
CTCGATCTCATCCATGAACAAGATGATACGTCAAAGCGAGATTTAAAACCATGTATAAGAGTGATTCAATATTAAAGGTCAAATTTCCAACCCTATTCGCTTTCATCTCACCTTTAACACAGGAACCAATGTTGCTTAACTGCATTCAAAACAAGACAATTTGAAGGTAGCAATGTCAAAATTCAATAATAAATATCAATTTTGGAGAAAAGAAAAGAAAGAAGGGATAAAATTTTAGTACCTTTGTATATGAATCATACATGGACGTCTTAGAACGTGATGTAGGGATAGGGGCGGAGAGATCAACAGAATTCTTGGCTTGTGGCTGTTGGAAAACAGATTCTGCTAGCTTCTTGAGGGCAAGCTCATTTTCCTTCTTCTGTGGAACCACATGCAGCATAGGGGTACTCCCCGGCCAGAAATGAATATTTTCAGCTTCTTTCTTGAGCTCTTGTTCCCTTGAAACACTCACTTCATGTAAATTCTGTCCTTCCTCAGCAGTTGGTAACAGTCCATCAGCCTGAAGGGTGTTGAGATTCTTTAGAATATGATAGCTTTTGTACCACCTCATATATTACAAGTCAATACAACTGATCTACTTTATTACTACAAGGTGGAATCTGGAGAAAAACAAACATAGTGCAGCAAAAACTAAGGAATACAGACTTTGAAAATTGAGAACCAGGAACCATTAGTTTTTAAACAATTCAATTTGGTCGGTAGGATTAAAAAGGAAGCTAAGTTGACCTGGAAAGTTAGGTTGAACTTCAATAAGTATAAAAACAGAATTTTGAAGAGAAAGCAAAAATTCAAAAAGAACATCCATAACTTAACCAGTTGTAGCCATGTTGTTTTACTCAGCATTGGGCTACAACCAATTGGCTAATTCAGCCAACCATAATAGTCTTTCCCAGCGTGGAAGTGGTTTCGCTAATGATTTGCTTGGCACAAAACCAGAAGCTCATCAAGAAAATCCGACTTTCAAGCGATTCAGCTTTTCAAATATAGACTAAATCAAGAATGCCAGTCCTGTAAATGTCCAGGCATAAACATGAACCATTAGGCACAAAATAAATCTTCTAAAAATGTCCACTAAACCGGCACAGCCCCCAACCCACAAATCACAAGTTCTCCTTTCGGCCCAAATCTAGGTAGTGGACATGGACCATACCAAGGCTAATTACTAGTTAGGTAATAAAGATGTCTAGGATGACTGATGTGGAGTTCATTTTATTAAAATCACACAATTATGTGGCAGTATTTATAATGAAACTTCTAATCTGTTGATTTCAAGAGTAAAATTAATCCCTTATCAATTGGTACAACAGTATTAGTAGCTACAAATCATGCAAACAACATAAAAAGAAAATAAAAAATAAAGAGAACGTCTTACATAATGAGTTGCATCTGCTACTGTACTCTCAGTGGTATCTTCTTGTAAAGGTTGTTCTGCATGCCTTCCAAACTCAGGAGAGTAAGTTACTGTTCTTTTCTCTTCTTCAACAGCAACATCAAAGCTGCTTGTGCAGTTATCAAAGTTCTCTTCTACTTCTTCTTCTCCATTTCCCACTTCACCTACACCATTCGATTTCCCAAAAACAGCATCATATAGCTTTTTGCTTATCAGTGGTTGAGATGAAACAGAACCAATTGGACTAGCTTGTTCAGGGGAATGTTCACGTAAACCTTCCTTTGAAAATTCTTGAACAGACATCGAAGGGATGTGAATAGAAGGAATGGCAGGAGCTTCAATTCCCTCAGTAAGCCAATCCTTGTAATAAACTGCAAACTGAAAAGTACCCGAATCCAGCATCTCATTGTATACTTTTTCAAGAAGCTTAAGTTTCCTTGGCCGGCTTGATGTTTCCGGTATAGAAATCGCTTCTTGATCATACCAAGCCCTCAAATGTGAAAAATGAGGAAGAAAGACAAAGTCCCACAGTTCTGGCAACAGATTCATCCGTGCTCGAAAGGGTGAATCACAGAAAACTTGAAGAAGATGTTTAGCAGAAACCCTATCTTTCTTCTGTAGCTTATAAATCACACTAAGGTAGATATGGGCACACGCTGACAACAGCGAATTGGGAATCCCAGACGTAAACCCATCCTTTAAATCATTAGAATTCAAACTTGTGACGACGCTTAGCTGTATCGAAACTTTCTTCAACTCTTTTACATTTCCAGATTCCTCGGCAACTCTTTCTACTTCTTCCATTGCCTCTTCAAGATTAGCTATAACTTTGCTCTCTGCGTGATGGGTTACCTCTACTTTAGTCGAACTTAGGCAAGAAGAACAATTGTAGCGAAGCAATTCTCGGAACTCCTTATCTTTGAGAAATCGTCTGATATAACCACTTAGAATTGAAATCATGGCCTTTATTGCAGCTTCATCGAGTGCAGGTTTGGAAACCGATTGTTCAAGTTCTACGTTCTTTCGACTCATAAAATCTTCCAAGGTTTTGCCATTTTGTGAAGTTTTATGAGATTTTCTAGAATTATCACTGAAACTAGTTTTTCCAGGCAAATATTTGTTAGATTTATCCTTATATAAAGCATTCGAAAAGCTATTCCTCCTCTCATTTTTCTCAGACTCATTCGAAAATATATCTTTAAATCTCTCGCTTTCCTTCACATCACTTCTATGTGGGTTTACCATCTGATTACCCGGAGAATCTACTGATGACCCAACATTGAATCTCTCGATTTCCTGCATGAAATTAGAATCTATATCTTCGGTTATCTCAGTTTCCTTCGATCCTTGAGAGATTCCCTTTCTTTCAACCAGATTTTCCCTAGAACTCCTCTTAACACTCTGACTTTTCTGCAACTCGCTTCTCTCCCTATATCTTGAAACATCAGATTTGGTCCTATTGGTCTTAATTCTGACACTTGATGAAGAACCTAACTGCTTCTGATCCTTGTAAAGGTAAAGAGGCATACTTACAGTTCTGGATTCGAAAGAAGGTCTAGACTTTGACTTTAATTTCCTTCCGTTGAACCCTTCCTCTGCAAGAAGGTCCTCTAGAGAGGGTGACGCCATTTCTTGTCCTCTCAACCTCTCAAAATGATTCAGATTCTGCAAAATCAGCTAAATCCTGATTCCTGAACAAGATTTGATCGACATAGAACCAAAAAGTTAGATTTTTTAGAAGAATCTCCTCCGACAGAATCTACTACAGCAATGCAAGCTGTCCTACCTTAGATCTCCCCCCTTTTTAATTCAAAAGATCGAATTCTAGGGTTTGATGATCGATGAAGCTATTTCACTTCATTTTGAGATTTCTTTCTAGAGATTTGAAACAGAGTTCTAGGGTTTGATGATATATGAAGAAGTTTACCTTGTCTTTGAACTCCAAATTCTAGGATTTTATGATCTTTGAAGATCTAGAACTTGACTTCAACATCCTCCCATTGAATCCTCTTCTACAAGAAGCTCCTTAGAGTGATTCGGATTCTGCAAAATCAGCTAAAATCTGATTCCTGAACAAGATTAGATCAAACATAGAACCAAAAAGTTAGAATTTTTATAAGCATCTCATCCAACAGATTCTACTACAGAAATTCCAGCTATCCTACCTTAGATCACCTTCATCCAATTCTAGGGTTTGATGATCGTTGAAGCCATTTCACTTTACTTTGAGATTTCTTGCTCGAAATTTGAAATAAAGTGCTAGGGTTTGATGATCGTTGAAGAAATGTATCGTCTTTGATATTTCGTATTTGAAACCATTACGCTTCACTTTGAGATTTCTTACTGAAGATTTGAAATAGAATTCTAGCGTTTGATGATCTTTGAAGATATTTCTCTGTCTTTGAACTCCTAATTCTAGGGTTTGAGGATTATTGAAACAGAATTCTAGTGTTCGAGAATCAATAATTGAGTTAAGGTTTGAGATTAAAATGGAGATATTAAATGATGATTGATTGAATCTGGGAAGAAGAAGACGAGAGAATAATGGAGAGATTGAACGATTGAGAGCCATTTAGGATCTTTAGGCCTGCTAAGAAACAGAAGAAAGAACAAAAAACAAGAGCGAGAACAAGAGGCACAAGGCAAGAAGAAGACGACTGAGTGACAAATGGAAGGAGACAACAACTGGACTTGTTCTCGCAATCGCAAGCTATCAACCGTTTCAACTGCCGTCTTTTCTCAAGTTAAATTATTCTTTTTCAAAAAATAGAATGTTTTAGATATGCCCCTCCATATTTTGGTTAATATTACAATACCCCTTGATGTCTTTTCAAACTGATGATATGCCCCTTTGACTTAGGTCTTCTAGGTAATGTAAATGACCTAAATGTCCTCATCTTCAAATTCTAGTTGATTTTCTTCTTACTTTATAATTAAATATTATTATTATTTAACTTTTGATTCTACTTCTTCCTTCAAACCTAAAGGGTATAATAAGATTTTTGGGTTTCTAGGGACATCGAAGATAATTGTTGAAGATAAGATTAAAAATAATTTACAATTTGAAGAGGAAAGATTTTTTATCTTCATGTTTAATTTTCAAAAATCAAATATTAAGAAAAAGGAGAACAATAGATTTTTGGATAGGAAAATCAAGGATTTTCTATAATGCATTAAGAGAGTTTCTATTAATACGCCAATAAATACTTATAACGCACCAAATTATATGTAAATCATTGTTTTATTTCAAAGGGTATGGTGTATTTTTAGTAAAAGTTGATATGCAATTGGAATCTCTCGACATTAAAGATGGTGAGATGAATATGAGGTTGAATAGGTTAAAAATAATTTATCCTAGATGTAAATAGATTGAAGATGACAAATATCCTATTAGAAAAGGATTTTGACTTGAGATTGAAGATAAGGGTATTTAGGTTATTTTATATTAAATTTTTAGACAAAATCTAGGTAAGAGGGCATGCCATTAATTTGAAAAGATAGGGGCATTTATAATATTAATAAAAACAAAGAGGGGTATCTCTAAAGAAACCTAAAATTTATACCGCTACACTATTTACCTGTTGGATAATTTTGAATAGTCCCTCAAGGTTTCGATGAAAATAGAGATACCCATATATTAGGGGTGCACACTAGATCGGGTAAATTCGAGAACCGAGCCAATCCGAAGCCTTTTGGATTGGATTGGTTCAGATTGAGCATGGTTTGGTTCAGGTTGGATTGTAAAAAAAAATCGATTAATTTGGTTCGGTTTCGGATTAAGGGTATAATATAACTGAACAAATTCGAGAGCCGAACCAATTTTTACATTTATTATAATATATATTTAAAAATAAAATATAATTTTAAAAGACAAAAGGTAAAAACATTCAAACAACACTCAAAATCTCAAACCCCTTTCTTAATTTTTTTGATCTATTCTCTCTTCTTCAAGTTTATAGTTTTGCTTAGTTTTAAGTTTTAACTATTTTAATTTTACTATTGAAAATAATAAGTATGAGAACCGATCCGAACCAAGGTTGGTTTGGATTGGTTCGGTTTCAAATTTGTAAAACCGGTCATGCTTGATTCGATTCCAATTTTAGCACAAATCCAAACTATGTGCATCCCTACCGTATATTTCAAACTCCTTGACTTATGTCTTTCTCGAGAGACAAATGCTAAAATGATTAAAATGTCCTCACTTTTAGTCTTTTCCAATAAATTCTTAATTTTCTCAAAACCCTTCATCTTTAACTTCTAAGCTAAAAAATATTTAAGCCTCATCTTTGACATAAAGATTCTATCTCCTTCAACTATCAAATCTTAAGATATAATTTAGGGTAGAAAGAAAAGATAGGTTTTTGGGAGGAAAAATCAGGAGGTTTTGCAAAGAGATTGAAGTCGATGTGTTAAAGACAAGTTTGAAGAGTTTCTATAGGTTAAAAAGAAAATAACTATTGTAGAGTTAAAGGTAATGAGGTTTGGATAAAAAAAATCCATGTTTTTTTCCTTGTCATGAGTTCGAAGATGAGGGTGTTTTTATCATTTAATTGAAAGTCTCTCATGTAAGACTGAAGGTCAAGGGGTATCTCATCAGTTTTAGAGCACCTAGAAGTCATCTAATTTTCACCAAAATCCAATGGTGTGTTGTTGTTTTTTTATTTTATATTCCACCTTAAAAACTTTAAAAAATATATTAATTTATTTCTAAATTGTGCATAGTTATTAGTTACAGTATATTGTAGTGGTAATATAAAAATCCTAAACTCATTAAATATAGTTTAGTTTATAAGACTAAGAATGTTTCATAGTTAGACGGCTAAGTCCTTTTCTATAGTATATACTCAGTCAATTTGTTGGACAATGCTGTTTTAATCTAGTGGCTACTAAATATTGATGAATCTTCCCATCACATCCTAAATAGGGGTCTTAACTCGCAATCTTAACATTGTTTGAAAATGACATGAACTTTATGGGTTTGGGTCAAGCCTAATTGGGTTTAAGAGTAACTCCAACTGCATTACTTATACCTATACCCATTTTAGTAGTTATGGGGTACAATTATGGGTATCTATGGGGTATGCATTCCTGTGTTACTCATAATTGTTACCCATAAGTTGTTTAATAATATTTTAATTCAATTCAGATTTTAAAGTTTCTCAAATTGACTTATTTTCAATCTAACGGCTTGAATTTTTATCCTAAAAAATGAAGTTGGATAACCAAGTGGGAGTACCTAATTTGGATATCGAAAATGTAAAGACCCAAAAAATGGTGAGGGATGGGGCCTTGCATTAGAGACACCATTTATGAACTCCACTACCCAAAACAACAGTTAGGAGGGAATGAATACTTGAAAGCACCCTCAACAACAAAATCCTCGTGGGAAATACATGGATCTCGTTGTTTTTGGAATTGCGACCTAGTTTAGGTCTAGGAACTATAAATTGATTCCAAATTGAATTCAATTGATCTACGATAAAAACAATGAGTATGAGGGTCAAATTATGGGTTTCGGAAGGTCTTAGGCATCGAGCTTGTCTGATTGAAACAATCGGTCTCTACTACGATCCAAGACTATATTATGTTCAACGGGAAAGACTAAAGTCAAACTATGGGTCAAAGTCAAACCTAAAGTCAATTAAGGGAACTAAGGTCAAAGTCAAACCTACCTAGATCAAACCTAAATCAACTATAAGACTATAAATCAAAGGTCAAACTTAGATAATCAAATTAAATTGAAAAATCCCACCAAGTCAACTTGTAAAAATTTTGAAAAATGATTTGAAAAACGAAAAGAAAAAGAAACTATTTTTTTTGTGGTCGGACCTGAAGTGACTTCTCAGGTTACTTACGTATTCCAGATTTCTCTCGAGATCAACTGAACATAGTTCGAAAAATGCGGGCGAAATCTCAAGAAAATACAGAAATAAACGAGTTGACTTGGGCTGTTTAAAATTCGATAAAAATTGATTTAGTCTACTCAAAATTATTTTATTTATTTTTTTAAAATTTGAAACATAGATTTTTGAAAAAAAAAAAAAAGAATATGCTGACTCATTGAGTTAAATTTTTTTTTATGTGATGAGTTGACTTGACGAAAAACTAGGAAATTTTAAAAAAAATGACTAACCTTAAAATATGATGATTTGATTGCCGAGGTCCCTTCAAGAATCATCGAATGTTGTTGTAATGACTTGGACTTGAAAATCGAGGCTAAAGAGGTTTATGGATTATTGGAACTGAAATTGATACCTATGAGGGTTGTGCAAGGAGGGTGGTCGAAACTTATGCGGCGGCTAATGAGACTAAAAATGAAACATATGAGGGCTGTTAATGGGACTAAAATCAAACTGGAGGCTGTTAATTGGAGTGAAACTGAAACCTATAGGGTTGGTTAAGGACAAAAAAGAAGGGGACAAGCGATGGGTTTGACTGCTGTGGGTTGAAACTAAATGTGGATGTGAAATTAATATAGTTTAATGGCAAGGTTTGCTCTTGAGGTCATGAAGAAGATGATGGTGAAGTAGGAGTTGTTATAGTGTGTGCGGCTTGGCTGAATGATAGAAACGATGGAAGTTCGATTGGAGGTTGACTTGAAGAAGAGGTCTTCTTCTTCTTCTCTTTTTTTGTAGCGATTTTTTCTTCCAATCCCCGTCTTACTATTTTTTTCCTTTCTTCCAGATTTTTTTTTGCTTCCTCCCAAATGCGAGAATGGGTGAGGTTGTATTTATAGAGAAAGATGAGATGGAGATAATCCATGAAAGACTTTCTTATTTTTTTTCTTTTGGCTGAACATGTATTAGAGAAGGTTGAGTCCCATTAGGACACCCTCACTCTCTAGAGCGAACCATGAGGATTGAAATTGAGTTCCATAGGGGCTTTCTCTCCCTTATATAGGGTCAGATTCCGTAAACACATATTGTGACTCACATTGTGACACAGTGTTTTGTCTTATATGGGCAAAATGTTTGGAATGGGCTGATTTTTTGTGAGGATGTCTCTATGGTGAGGAGATCATCCTTGCCAAAAATCAGCTCAATATGAAACTTCTAGCCCCATGTTTACAAGTTGAAAAATTTTAGACTGTCCAATTTTTGTAAATCAATTTTGATGGGGTTAGAAGTTTTGGAATGGGATGATTTTTTGCAAGGATAATCCCCTCATCACAGAGATCATCCTCACAAAAAATCAGCCCATTCCAAACCTTTTTGCCCATATAAGACAAAAACGGTGTCGCAATGTGAGTCGCAATATGGGTCGTAGGAACGCTACCCATCTATATATATATATTTTGTTTCTTATTTCTCTTGGCCGGTCCACATAGAATCTCTTTAGTGAGCTCAAATGCATAGGATAACGATCCCATGCATCTCAAGTGTATGCAATAAACTTCCTCCTCTACTTCAATTAGTTAACTTAATTAACTTTTAATTTTAAAATTTAATTGATTGGGCGATCGATGAGTTCATGATTAGATTGTTTCAATGATTTGAATTTTAATCGATTCAAATTTTGTTAAAAATGAATTTTTTGATTAGATTGGATGAATTCAAAGTGGTTGAATTTCAATTTTAATTTGTTGCTTGATTTCAAATCCTGATCGAAATTGATGATTGGTTTGATTATTTTCTATTTTCATTGATAGGTTGTTAATTCAATTTTCAACTTGTGACTGGTTTTGAATTTGATCGGAATTAGTGATTGACTGTTCGATAAAGTTTCAATTATTCGAATTTAAGGTTTTAGATTTTTTACTTTTTGGTGAGAAATTCTTATCATTTCATGTGGCGATTGATGTTATTTTATGGGAGAAAATTCATCATTTTATGTGAAAATGTTTAGTCTTCTTAAGCCAAGATCTCTAAATGTTTTCAATGTGTGTGAATATTATTGAAAATTTATTTTTAGTCACTTTTTCTTAAGAATCGAGGTTTTTAAGTAAAAGTCAAATGCTAAGGGGTATTTTGATAATTTTTTAATTATTTGTAAACTTCTCTGTTTTCACTGATTTTAATGTCGCTAAATTCGAAATCACATTCCGAGAGCACATTTTAGAGATGTGAGACCTACAAGGGGTATTTTCATCATTTTTTAAAATTTTGACGAATGATTTCATTTTGTTACAATGTGATTCTTTCTAAGTCTCAAAATCTCATTTTCTTAGTGTTATGAGGTCTCTAGGTCATCGAAACGTGTAGCGATCTTAAGTGTACGTACTTGCTAAGTCGAATATAAATGTACGACGATCCTAAGCATGTGTAATTTCTAAATTGCATTCCGAGAAAAGAGAGAATAAGGAAGGACTGGGAAATGAAATAGGAAAGAACCTCTCACAAGCTTTTGAATCTTAAATATATCATGCGCTCATTATTAGGAATCTACAACAATCGAGTGACGAATTGTCAAATTAGATGATCACGAAATGGGGTGTCGATAATACTACGTTGGAGTTGCTCTAATAGTATTTACCCTTTTAGTACAATTATTAAATTGGTCACATCTAGGTTAAAGCTATCAACTCATTCAACCCATTTTGACACTTCTATCATGAACACATTGTTTTAAATCATGAAGCATAGAAAATATCTCAACTATCAATAATCATTTAAGGATTTTTAAAATTACCAGTTTTTTTAGAATTTCGGAAAATCTTTTCAAAACATTTTTTTTTCAAATTTGTAAAATATGAATGGTGCTTTAAGATATTTTTCAAATAATTAAGGGTTGAGATTTTAGTTTGGGAAAGAAAAATACTTTCTTTATTAAGTTAGTAAGAAAATTTTCTTGACAACATTACCTTATGGCATCCTAAAAAATTATTCGATGCCACATAGATGTGGAGGACAAAATTCTAAGAACTTAAAAAAAAAATTCCTAAAAAATATGTAACTTATGTTTTTGATTTATGATTTTGTGACTTAATTTTTAGTAATGGCATTTTATTTTTTGTGGTGGAAATGGTACTTATTTTTCTAAGATTATAATTTTATTGAATGGGATACATGGTTTGGACCAGATTATTTATTTAATAAATGTGTCGGGTTTGAGTTTAAGTTTTGGACACCATTATTAAATGGGTCGGATTTGATTTGGGTTAATTTTCATAAGAGTCGTGCTGGAGTGACCTTAAGATTGGACCTCAAATCGCACATCTTCACATGAAAGTGTATATGTGGCGTCCCGCCAAACGCTAACACAAATCCCAAGGCCATCTCGAAGTACTAAGTGGCGCCTCGAAATTTCGGCATGGTCTCCTCTATTTATGTTAGCATTTCACGGAACTCAAACCTAATAAACCAATTTCAAACAATCCTGTATAAAGCAATATACCAACAATGAATAAGAAGGGGAAGACGAAAATTTTTTACGAACATCATAAGCGAGATCAGAGTTGCTCAAAAAAGAATAAAGATATACATGATTACAAAAGTCCATCATCACTCTAACATAGTCTTCGCACTCGGCCCAAAACACTATGTACACTTCCTAAGACGAACAAACTCCTAAGGGAAGTAACCCCAATGCTCATCGGGTAATGGACACTGGTCGTCGATTTGACCAACTAAATGTTCCTTGGCTGATGGCTCAACACTCGCCTCCTCAAGCACCAGCTCTGCAACTAAAAAAATGGAAGGAAAGGGTGAGTAACAATGGTTACCTAGTAGGTCCACAAACAATTCCTACTAAGAATCTCCCATAACATGATCGAATAATCATACTGCATCGTTTCAAAATATGTAAGTTTTACAATTAAAACTACGATTAACTGGAACATACGGCCAGAGATAAGCAGCTAAACAGTTTAAAAGTTACACATAATATCAATCATTTATACTCATTATACAATTGTCTTTTTATGCAAAGACAGTTGACAACATTGAAATAATAGACATGCTTTGCAGTTTATAATTTGAAATATAACAACAAATACATAATACAAGTGGTGGAGTAATGTAATTTGAGCGTTGGGATTCATGACTGGATCGCTCCTAGTCGGGACATAATGTTACTACGTAAATCTGTCTTTTAGTTCATAATTTTGTGGCTAGTCATGTCTACCACGCTTGCGAGACCAATTATCCAGCTCAGGCGGGTCGTTTGACGTGACCGTAAGCAATGGGTATCTTTTCGATGTATCAGAATGTTCGACTACTACTAGAGTGTTAGTGATTACTGACCAATCATCTTTGTCTATGCCTATCAGGCATACATGTGATTTTCAAAATAACACTCCACTCGTATACAAATCACCTTTACAATACACGTTCACTGGTAAAGATAAGAAAGGAATATACCTGAATTTTAATTGTGACTCCACTCTCATACGCGTCTCATATCACGTATGAGTTTGGTGGTCCTTATCGTACATCCCAAGATAGTACACCTCTCTGGATGATGTGACGTACTATCCCTTCAGGCATTCACGAACCTTTTAACAGCTCACAAAATAGTGTTATATGTATATATATATATTTCATTTAAAACAAAAGAGAAATTAACAGAACAGGGTTGAGAATGGATATCCAGTTCATATCATGCAACGGTGGCCACCCGGCCTAAAATAAAAACTGTACTCAACACATGCGCTAACATAATCTTAAATAAACATGCAACCCTTTCATTAATAACCTGGATATCCTTTCACCAACTTACACACAATATACAATGTAAAAGGTAGACATCACCCCCTTAGGTGTGATTTTGACATTTTACTGTTTCATCCATTTTTCCATTCTTTCGGTACTTTCACTTTTCATCTTTTCGAATCAAATAATTTATTTTTAATCTTTCAAAGTCATTTTTGAGTTTTTAATTGAAAATCATCAAGGTTTATTCAAAACGAGATCTTGTGATGCACAGTACCTAAGCTGGCCAAAATGATAAAAGTTGGTAAAAATTTGGCTAAGTGTTGGAAACTCAATTTTTCTAAAGTTTTCAAAATTGAAAATGGATTTTTGGAAATGATCCACGAGATTCGATACCATATAAATTTCATAGCCTAATTCAAAGTGACGCGAAAGTTATTACATTTTAAAAATTTGCCGAAAACGTTGAAATTTACGTTTTATTCTTAAAACCAAAATTCGGATTTTGATCATTTGAGATTTGGATCTTGAAACCATTCCCATTGTTCCGAAATGGGGGGTAAAACCTTAATTTTATTAAAAAAACTTAAAGTAAATGAAAAGTAAAATGAAGGGTAGGAAATCAAGTGTAGGCAATGAGGAGGTCAAGGCAAAAGTCAGAACTCAGTTCTGAAGAGAACTGTTTCTATCGGTGGCTGTCAACGACAGAATCAGGATGCTGTTGGTAGAATCGACAGAATGCTCATTGGCAGGTGTCGGTGGGACCGACGGCATCTGCCGACAAAACAAAATTTTCTCGTGGTTCTTGATTTCGTTTGTGACAGAAGCCTCATTCTGTGGGTGGGACCGACAAAATGCCTTCTGCAGGTGCCGGTGGCACCGACCTTTCCCGCCGATAGTCCTGAACCTCATTCGAACCTTCGAGTTTTCGATCTCCTTTTCGAATTCTTCTTCTATTCTTCGAACCGTTCGACCCACCCACGAGTTTGTTATCAAAATTCGATAAAACCCATCAAAACAACTACTTTTACCATGAATTTTAAAACTAAACAAAAGTTTTCTACGATTTATCACTACAACACATTTTCAACAAAAATCCCTAAATGCACATTTTCAAAAATCTAAAGTTATCAATAGGAATTGAAAGTCCCCTACTTGTTTGTGGTTGTCAGACATGCTTAACTAACTTGAAAATCAAAGATTTGCAGTAAGGACTCGAGGTTGAACGATTTCGGGGCCCAATGGTCGGGTTAGTTGCAAAACCTTCGATGGAGATGTCATTCCTCCCTCAACAACGATGGATCACTCTTCTTCAAACTAGGTGGAACTCCAAGTGGGTAAAATCAAAACCCCTATTACTGATTTTTGGTGGGAGTCTAAGAGAAAAGAAAAGGAAATGGAGGTTGGATGGGGTGAGGACGTAGAGTTCAACAACGCCGACAATATTGCCTTCTTCGTCAAGGTTCAACTCGGCTTTGTTCACGCGAGAACGTGATGGAAATGGATTGAAACCTTTGGGTTGAAAAGTGGCTGTCGTTTGGTTCTTTGAAGAAGAAGAGAAAGGAATGAAATAAAAGAAAATCAGATTTCTTTTATAATAAAGTTGAGGGTATACTTGTAATTTTTCCATCATTTCTAGTTTCGATCGTAACTTAACTATTCGGACTCGGAAATTGATGAGTGAGTATACCATTTCGAAAAAAATTTCGTTGCAGACCTAACGGTGTCATCAAATCTTTTCGATTCTCACTCTAACGAAATTCCACTGTTTTGGGTCCCACTTAACGTGAAATTCAAAGATTTTATAACTTTTTCATCTGAACTTGAATTCGAACTTGCTTACAGGCTAATGTATATATTCCAATCCTTTTGAATCTAATAGCGAAGTCGATTTTCCTTTAAATTAATTATAACCATATTCGAGTATTTTACTCTAAGTCTCTCCTTCGATATTTTTCTCGAAATCTCACCATTTAATTTTCTCGAGATATGAGTTGAAAATCCAGGTGTTACAGCATAGGAATCATATATGCTTTTTTACTCGTATCTCGAGAAAAATCATCTATGGTTCCCATATAATTACATGAACGGGTGTGCAATGTGAGGTCCAATCTTAAGGTCACTTCAGCATTAATCTTTTCATAATACCATTACCTCAACATGACATGAACGCAACACAGCTCGACTTATTGCCACCCCCTAATCCTAAAGATGCCATTGGTCACTGATCCTATGATATTTTGACCCCACATATCTTATCATGCTTGATGGATCTAACCATTAGATCCGAGGGTTTTTCGTCATGATCCAAGACTCATATGATAAAAGAATTAGGGTTTCAAACCTTATAAACAAATCCAATTGCTAAAAAGTAAATGTGAGACTCACTTTTAGTAGGGCTGTCAATTGTCAATGGGTTGGGGTTGATTTTGTACCAATATGATGAGGAATGGATTGGACCCATAATTGATTGGGTAAGAATCATCCTTATCAAATCTCAATGGTAGGATCCAAATCCAATCCAATAACAATTTGATATACAAAATCTAAACAAACTTCATATAATTAAACAAAATCTATATTATAATTATATACTTTCTCACTTTTTAAGTGATAAATTTGGAAGTCCAACTCAAAACCAATTAGCAATGAGTGGAGAAGCCCAAGATCTTATAAGGAGTGAGATATGGCAAATTTGTGTCCGATGTGCGACTAAACTCAACACGTCCCTACACGTGTGGGTCAGACTAGGCCAAAACACGTGGAGATATAAACAAGGTGACGTGGATGAGAGAAAGACTTGCTCTGATACCATGATAAATTTGGGGGTCCAACTCAAAACCAATTAGCAATGAGTGGAGTAGCTTAAGATCTTATAAGGATTGAACAAGGCAATTTGTGTCCGATGTGGAACTAAACTCAACATTAATTGATCGGGTATGTATTGGATCAAGATATGATTGGTCTAGAATCGACCTAACAAGATATCGGATTAGAACCTTAGAGGATCGAATCCTTATCGGAATCCAAACTCTTTGTTCAGACAAAATGATATCGGAGAATGAATAGGATTTCGAGTTTGATCCTATCTATTGACAACCATAGTAACAAATTGGGATTTAAGAAAATTTGGCAAGGGAAAAGATCAAAAAAAAATTGAAAAACATTAAAATATACTATTACTTAACGTAATGTTCAATAAAGTTATAAAATTTCATATTAAAATACAATAGAAAAATATAATTTTCAACGCTTTGTGAGTAAACCAGGATAAAATTATGGATTGAAAGAAATTGAAGTAATAATGACTTAAAAAATTGGAGAATTTTGACATTATGTTGACGACCCTACGTTTTATTAGTCTTAAATGATTCAATAAGATTTAGATTGGGTTTAGGACCCACGATTTTATCGATTGTATCACTATCCAAAAGAATCGAAACCTAAAACCCATCTGAAACTGACCCAAAACTCCACCCAAACCCTGACCAAGCCAAACCCAAGTTGGTTATGTTTCCCTACCTTAAAATTAGATCGACTCGAAATAGGCCCAATTTTGTACCTAATACTTGATCTGGTGCAGATTGCGTATTTCACTTTAAAAACTTAGGGTGTGTTTGATTGGATGGCCATGAAAATTTTAAATTCAACGATGTTTGAAAGCGAGAAATATGATTTGCCAAGCACAAGAGATTTGTAGTTTGAGGCAACTAATCTTGTCTCACCCCTTTCCATAACAAAATGATTTACCATGACATCACATTTGGATCTCATAAATTCATTTTTATTTTTATTTTTTATGTTTGACCTTGATATAAATCCAATATAATTGCAACAAATGACCCTATAATCAATGTGGTAAGTCTTCATAGTTACAAAAGTATCATTTTTTATTTATTATTATATAATATTTAAAAATCCTTTAATCTGTATTTTAAATCTACAAATAAACCTTATTGATACATGTTTGCTTGTACCATCTTAGATTTCAAATCTTACTAAAGGTTTTGAGCTCAAATGGATTACCAAATTGGCAAAAACTCAAATCCAAAATATAAAATAATTTCTTTAAAAAAAATGATTTTTTTGGATTTGATCCAAGGTTTTGAAAATGGATGGAACTCCCACCAAACTCCCAAATTTAAAATTAAAATTTAACAGTGAAAAATAATATTAATTTTTTTTTTTAAAGTTCATAGAATTTGTTATTTACATCTCTGTGGCATTAGATCATGTTTTTGGATGCCACAAGATGAGCTCAATGACATTTGTAAGATTTGAAATCTATTATTTTTGTGTTGTTAATTTACAAAAAATAAACATAAAAGAAATAAAATAACAAAATAATGAATAACAAAAAGCTACCAATTGGACTCAATTATTGATTTGAATAGAACGAGGCTTGTATTGAATACAATAGCCTTAAAACAGATTTCGGCCATGCAATGTGCTAGTAGTCTCTGGATGTCTATCTCCCAAGATACAATGCTCCACATGTGTACAAAACATCACTCCAAGTATACATGTATAATCAAACTTGTATTGTTTTTGTACTCTGAAAGACTCGTGAATAATCTCTTGAAAATAAAAGGTGCTATGCAACAAAATAAAAATAAAAAATTTGAATGATCCTAAAGAGAGAATAAATGAGAATTTATGGAATTAAAAGTGTCTCTTTGAATATTCACTAAGATTGGTGAAAAGTATGTTTTGGTTGTGATTGTTCGAATAGACACCACATTTGTGTGGATGTCCCTATTAGAATACCCACCACTTTTGTTTCTTAGAACAATCACGAGTTGTGACTAAATGAGTTCAACTCATTGGATAAAAAAACTCAAATAAATTTTTGTAAAAGTGGGTCTTTCATTCACATTCACGTGAGACTTAAATATGAGATTTGTATCTCCCATGTGCGCGCATTGCATGTGCACACATGCACTAAGGTTTTTCGAACCAATGGGTCCAAATTTCATTTAAAACTCATGGGCCCTCATGTGCATGTGGACTTTTCCCATATCTCTCTCACACTTACTACACTATGTGAGAGTTTCCATATAAGAGTTATGCTCTTTAGTTGTTTATATCCGATGTGGGACTAAACTATTTACACCACAACTTAATCAAACTACTTTCACTTCTATTTCTATTCAAACATTGTAATAAATCTCAAAATTTTCCAATAATCCCCTACGTAAATGAAGAAAGTTGAAATAGAAAAGGAATATAATAAAATATTTTAAAAACATAGAAAGTACAATAGAAAAAATCATGCATTAGGAGAAGCAAATTGTGCTTTTAAACTTTTCTTAGTGAGAGTCTATCAGATTTATTAGATTACGCAATGAACATAAGTTTTGAACTGTTTTGTCTTTCGTGTAAATAAAGACAACATACTTCGCACGTTTTCTTTCCAACCATAGTTATTTCTTACGATTGTATTCATTTTGGTCTTGAACATTTCCAGATTCATGAGTGCTATAAAGAATCCAGTCTTTTAAGATTATTATAAAATCGACCTAGTTTTACACTTACATAAGTGACATCATATTAAGAGTACCTTACTGTACCTTATTTGCAAAAACAAGATATATATTTCATTAAAAATATAACTTATCCTAGACATTCACTACATGCAATACTTAATGCATCACAAAAATGGGTTACTTACAACTACTTAATGCAATGCTTATCGATTGAGTCAATTACAACTAGTTTTCTTATTGAACATAGTCTATGAGATCTCCAATCACAAAATTGGATTTCTATTAAGGTGACTCATAAATATAGATTTTAATTCTATTTCTCTTGACATACGATATATTTAATCTCTAGATAAAACTAAAGTAGGTGGATTCACAAGATTTTCTTTAGACTTCGTAAAGTAAATAAAAAAAACTTTATTTGAGAGCAATTATCTAATAATATTGTGTCTACAACGTATATGTCATGATTTTCTATTATATACAAAATTTTATGTCCGGATGATAACCACTTAATTATCACAATGTATACAGATTGCAGACACAGATTTTTTCCATAATGGAATATCCTTTAAGAAACGACGAAGTCATTCTATTTCTTCCCTTGTTTTACCTAAAATAATAAATTCAGATTTTATTGTTGAATGTACTGTACACGTTTGTTTCAAGAATTTTAATGAAATGATTGCACTACTAAGTGTAAATACATAACCACTGGTGGATTTTGACTCTTTAGGGTTTGATATCCAATTAACATCATTGTATCCCTCAAGTACAAATGAATATCTATTATAGTGTAACCCATAATCTAAGGTATACCTCAAGTATTTCAAAACCCTAACTAATGCTTCCCAATGAGTAACTCCACAGTTAATCATACATCTATTTAATTTTTCAATTAAGTAAATAATATCTGATCTTGTATAGTTTATGATATACATTAAACTGTTATTCGAGAATATTCTAATTGGAATATGCTAAGACTAGTATTTTTCTTTAAATTATTACTAAGATCAAAATGTGTTTTAGTAGGATTAATATCAAACTTGTTGAATTTCTTCAACATAATATAGTGTGATTGAGATAAAACTAATTCATCTGAAATTCTTGTAAATTTAATTTCAAGAATAATATCAATAACAACTAAATCCTTCATATTGAAATTATTGGTCAATATTCTTTTAGTAGATTTAATGATATTCTTATTAGTTCCCATAATAAACAAATCATCCACATAAGATAAAAAATGACATAAACATTATCAATGATTTTATAGTAGATGCATTTTTCACATTCATTGATTTTGAATTCACTATTTATCAAGACACTATTAAAATTTTCATGTCATTGTTGGGCGCTTGTTTTAATTCATAAAGTGATATGATAAGACGATATTTTTTTATCTTGTCCTTTAATAATAAATCCCTTTGGTTATTCCTTATAATTTTTTTAATTTAATTTGCCATTTAAAAATATTTTCACATCCATTTAATGTATTTTGAGTTTATATAAAACATCAATCGCTATTAACATTCGAATAAATATTTTTTTTTTCATACGTGAATATGTATAAAATAATCTAAATCTTCTTTTTGTTCGAATCATTGATAATAAGTCTTACCTTGTATTTATCAATGAAGCCATAGAAATTCATATTCTTCTTAAATATTCATTTGCAATCTATTAGTTTGTTTCATAGTAAAAAACTTACTAGTTCCTATGTATAATTTTGCATTATAGATTCGATTTCACTATTCACAGTCTCTTTTTAATATAGTGCTTCAGGTATATATATGATTTTTTTAAAGCTTTGAAGTTCATTTTCCAACAAATATGTTAAAAATTTTGAACTGAAAAACTTTGAGGTCTTGACTCTTTTATTATGTCTAAGTTCACCATCATGATTTTTAATATCATGATCTTCATTATGATAATTATTACTAGATACAATGTCATGTGTTCTTTCATTAAAATATATACTGTTTACATTCTTGTAAAAAAAAATATTTTCAAAAATGCAGTCTCTAGAGTTAATTATATTTTTATTAATATTAATCACATCGAATTTATGAACAAGAAATCAAAATGCACTATTGTTATTGGCATTTTCAATAAATATACAATTGATTGTTTTAGGTCATAATCTAGTTCTTTTAAGTATTAGAATTACAATCTTGACAAGATACCCCACACTTTTAAAAATTTATACAAAGGCACCCTAACTTTCTATAATTCATATGATGTCTTATAAGATTTCTTATAGGGTATTTTATTAAAAATTTAATTTGCAGATAACAAAATTCCCCCCCACAAGTTTTGTGGTAAATCAGAAATATTATACATGAAATTCACTATGTCTTTAAGTGTTCAATTTTTCCTCTCAACAACTCTATTTTGTTAAGGTGTATAGGGTGTTGTAACTTGGTGAATAATATCGTGTTATGCACATAACTTATCAAAAAATAATGAATCATCACCATCTCGATCTGTTCTTAAGATATTAATTTTTTTTGTTGAGTTGATTTACAACCTCATTTTTATGAATAATGAACATATCCAAAGCTCCATCCTTACTTCTAAGTAAGTACACATAACTGTATTTTATGTAGTCATCAATAAAAGTAATGAAGTATTTTTTACCTTTTTTAATTTGAACATATTTCAAATCACATAAATCATTATGTATTAATTTTAGAGGTTCAGTTATTTTTTTAACTGACTAAAAAAATTATTTGGCAAAGTTAGATTCTATGCATATTTCACATTTATAACTATTATCAATATGAAATTTAGGCAACAATCCTAAATTGACCAATCTTTATAATGAATCATAATTTACATGTTCTAATCTATTATGCCAAACATTAAATAACTCAAGCATATAAGCAGAAAAATCATTAATTTTATTGATAAAATTGATTGTTATTACATTTAATTTGAATAACCCATTACTAAGGTATCTCTTTCCCATATACATACCACCTTTATATTACGTTTGAAAAAGCTGTGTGAAGGCTAAATTCATCCGAACATGTTTTATTTTTGGAACTTCAGTGTTTGAGATGGAGAAAAACTCTTTTTAATTATCAATTCTTTAAAAAAAAATCAGTTGACTCTCTTGACTACCAACACTTCAACGAGCCTCCGTAAAATCACACGGTTCCGCAAGAATAAAAAAATTTGGCGTCATCTCCTCCCCCTCTCTCTCTCTGATCTCACAATCAACAACTCTTTTTCTATTTTCATTTCTGCAACTATCAGGTAAGTAACTGTTTTTTTTTCAATGTTCATATTTTAAGCAATCGTTCCCCCCATGTTAATCATCGAAAAATTCAAGAGAATTTAGAAATAAAAGAGAAAAAAAAAGACAGAGAAAGAAAAATACCTCCATCCACTCATTGATTTCAATCCATATCATGAAGTTAGAAAAGTTTTTAAGGATCTGGAATTATAAATCTTACCTTTTTAGCCAACCAATTAATCTCCTCTACAAATAACGAAACTGTCATCTCTCTCTCTATCTCTCTGCTTGAATCTGGGAAGCTTTACTGAATCTGCCATTAAACTAGTAAATTAAAAATCCATCTTAGAATTGTCATTGTTATCTTTCTTCTACTTTTTTATTTCTTTATTTAATCAAGATTTTTAGAGAGTTCTGCTTCGTTCTCTCATACTTCTCTTGAAAATCACTAAAGTTCTCAATAGTTTATACTGGGAGTTTCTGTTATCTATGACGACGGGAAGAATAGAGACAGAGAGAAGAGTTCTCATGAGTAAATGACAGAGTGAGAATGGTTGGATGAAAATAAAGAAATAAATTAACTTTTCTGAATGACAGAGAGTGAGTGGTTGGATGGAAATAAATAAATCAATTAACTTTAACTTTTCTAAATGAGAGAGTGAGAATGGTTGGATGGAAATAAAAAAATAAATTAACTTTTCTAAATGACATAGATTGAGTAATTGGATATAAATAAATAAATAAATTAATTAACTTTAACTTTTCTAAATGAGAGAGAGAGTAGGATGGAAATAAATAAATAAATGAACTTTTTTGAATGAGAGAGACTAGTTGGATGGAAATAAATAAATAAATGAATTTTTCTACATGAGAGAGTGAATGAAATTTTCTACATGAGAGAGTAATAGTGGTTGGATTAGACATGACTGATATGTACTATGCATTTTTTTTCCTTGACATCACAACCGTTAAATTGAGAAGGATCTTACACGATGGTTCAGATATTTATCGGATTAGATTGGGTATCGAAAAAAAATTCGATTTCCATTAAAGTGTGGTTGAGATAAGTGGAGAGATTAAAATTTTTCAAAGATGAGTTCTTATTTTTTAGGAATTAATTTATATCTATAATTTTTTGAAAATATTTGAGACTATTTACTCATCTCAACCGTTTGTTTAATGAAAAATATCAAAGCACCTTTAAGACTAATAATAATGTTATTTTTAAAGAGACTTTGTTGTCTCGACAACTTTTACTAACAACACCACCATTCCTATGATATCAACAGGAATAAGCACCCATCTTACATTCTTCTTAATAAAAGTTGGAGTGGCAATATAAACTTTCTATTTTTAAAAGTGAACACTTTCGTGTTCTTTAATTTTTCTTGAAAAATTGTAGTATCCAACAAATCATTGAGATGTGAAGATATTCTCTAAGAAATCTAAGTGTATTCATATATGTTTTTAGGATTTTTTTATCATGTGCACGTTAACAAGACTCATGTTTTTATTATCTCAATTTATTTTTTCTTATATTCTATTTTTAGGTTTAAGATTTTATATGAACATTTTTTTTTATTGTAAAAAACTATTAAAATTATTTGAATGAGTGCCATAATATTTATGTTAAGATTGTAATTAGAGACAAACCTTAGTAATAAATAAAAAAAATAGGTGAATGGTTAAGAATAAGTAAAAGTTGGGGTGCTAATGAAAATTCTCATTTTTTTTTCTTTAGATTCTTTTGTTTTATGTTTAAGATTTTATATGAGCCTTTTATTTTTAATTGTAAAAACCTATTGAAATTGTTTGAATGAATGTTATAATATTTTATTCTGTTGAGATTGTAATTTGAGGCAAACCTCAGTAATAAATAAAGAACTTGGTGCTTAAATAATACTGTTGAGATAGAGTAATTTTTTAATTAGAGTGCTTGGTGACATGTCTACAAGTAAGTTGAACAAAAACTTAGTCATGTTGATGCATGTGTGGATTAATTTATTACTTTTTTTTTTAATTTTTTTAAAATTTAAATTTTGCTTTTATAGTTTTTATAAAGATAATGTCTAGTCAACCATCAGTAAAGACATATTGGGATTCGGCAATACATAAAATTTGGGTAGAATATTATGTTGAAGTAATTCAAAAGTTTGATAAAGGAGGAGGGGGTCTAACCTTAAAAAGACATGATTATTTTATAACTATCTTTGAAGAAAAGTCAAAAAAATCTTATACCAAAGTTCAATATAAGCATCGTTAGGATTACATGAATGATAAATAGAAAATATGGAAGAATCTTAGGATGAAATCTGAATTATGATGGGATGTAAATAGGGGATCCTTTGAAGCAACTGATGAACAATGGAAGTCATATGTTCTTGTAATTTTTTTCTCATATGATAATTGAAGTTAAATTAGTTAGTAATTTTTTATTCTAATTGTATTTTATATCTTTTATCAATTAAATAAACATTCTAATCAATTTCGATATAAGACACTAAAGTATGAAGATGAATTAGACCAAATATTTGGTGAAACTGTAGTAACTGAAAAATATTGTATGACCCCAAACGAGACGTCTTCTTCAATCATGCAAGATAGTTGTGTTTTTCTCGATGATTTGAATGTAGATATTGACATTGTGAATGAAAGGTTAATATCAAATACTTCAATTGATCCAGTTGAAAAATCTATTGAAAAAATACCTAGAAGACGTCATAAGAGATCGAATGAGTTTGACCCCTCTGCTACCACAAGTATCAATGCGAAAAGGAATGCAAAAATAGGCGATGTTGAAGTCCATAAAATGCTTTGTGTTAAGGCTGATAGTATAGAAGTGGATTTGAAAAAAATAAGAAATGACTTAGAATGCAAAGAAAAATACTTCTATTATCTCATAGATCAACCTATTGAGTACTTTTCATAACATTTATCGGTGTAGACCAGTATGGATGTTTTTAGTTGACAAATTATTCAAAGAGTTTTCTAATAGGGAGATTTTTGTTGAATTGATGGATATTAACCGCATGTTAACATCAGAATGGATTAAAATAAAGTTTGAGACTCATGGGATCTCATGATATATAATCTTCTGATGATAGGGTAAATTTATAATTATAAATTCTATTAAATGCTACAATAGAATAATGATATTATTTATTATTTTTTTATTATCATAATTATTAGAAGAAATTATTTTAGTTTATTAAATTGTTAAATTCATTTTTTACTTAATAATTTTACGTTATGGTTAGTAGAAATATTTGTGTTTAACTATTTTATTTTTCATTTAAACTCTATATGATTAGATAATTATGAATTGTTATATGTTTATAATCATATGATTATAAACTCTATAACAGATGGATGATAGCACAAAATTTTTTTTTATATTTATTTTACTGTGGCATTACTACCGTACAAGGAATCGATGCATTAAGCAACCATGTCGAATTTCACTACTTTCTGATGATTCATATGTCAGAGAAATACTTGATTAAGAAAATCTAGTGCCTTGTTATGATAATTTTCATATGGATAAGTGTCTTCAATAGATTATATTATTTTATGAAAGATAGATGATTATTTCAAGATATTAGAGTAGTGAGAGTTAAAGAATAAATTATAACTTTTTTATATATAGTTAGACATAATGTTAGGAATAGAAATAATCAGGATAAATTCTAACATTTTGGTGAAACGATAAACTGATATTTTCATCACGTGTTGCAAGTATTATATAATTTTGCCCATAACTTAATAAAAGCACCTGACTTGAGCGTCACACCACCAAAAATATTAGCAAATCGACGATATTTTTCATGATTTAAAGTAATTAATTATTTAATATTTGAATTAATATAATCAATAACATAATAATTGTTTAATGTTTATTTTTAAATGAAATAGGATTGCGTGAGTGCAATTGACGGGACTCATATACTTGCAGTTATACCATTTAACAAATAAATGTCATTTCGATCAAGAAAAAAGACGGAATGTACATAAAATGTATTGGCTATTTATTTATTTGACATACAATTCACTTTTATTTTGATTGGATGAGAAGATTCAACATACAATTGACGAGTCTTTCAATATGTGTTTAGCGATCCGAGTTTGAATTTCCCATATCCTCCTGCTGGTAATGAAATATTATTTTATTTTATTATTTTTAATATTTTTTATATCCATTAAAATAATTTAAATTTATTAAAAAAAATATGTTAATTGTCTTAGGAAAATATTATATGGTTGATGCGGGTTATTAAAATATACGAGGATATCTAGCACAATATTGTAATACACGGCATCACATTCATGATTTTCGTAGAGGAAATGGACCAAGAACGAAGGATGAGTGGTTTAATTATTATCACTATTCGTGTAGAAACGTTATTGAGTGTTGTTTTGGTGTATTGAAGAAACGATTCCCAATTTTGAAAATGATGGCTTCATACTCATTTGTAATTTAGATACGTATTGTATGTGTGTGCATGGCTTTACATAATTTCATCCGACAACAATCAGTTATTGATAGTTGGTTTACACAATATGATGATAAAAATGTTGACATTGATAGAGGAGGCGTATCTAATACGACACCAAATGAAGTTGATGATGAATTTGATTGTTGATATGAATATTGTACGAGATGAGATTGCTCAACAAATTTATAATACCATATATACATGATGTAAAACTTTATTTAATTTTTTATTATTTATTTGATAGACATTAAATATGTTAGTACAAAAAAAATGAAATTGAATTTTTATTTTTTATTTTTAATATTAAATTTTATGTTTATACTTATTGTTAACATATTATTACTTATATAAGATAAATAATATATTTTTTTTAATTTCATCCAGCAATTTCTAGATAGCAGGTTACCAAACAGTTCAACATTTTAACAGCACAATTAGACAGTATGTTACTAAATAATATATTCAATTCAGCAAGTTGCTTCAGCAACAACAACAACTTTCTCTCAACTTTAGCAATTTAATTCAACATTAGCAATTTTACAAATAACTTTTTCAAATAGAGCATTAGTAAGTACAAATTTATCTGATTCAAAAACCAACTTAAAACCCTTTTTACTTATTAAAAATCTTGACACTAAGTTCTTACGAATGTCGGGAACATGCAATACATCATTCGAAATAAGAATTTTCCTTGAAGTGAACTTTAAAACAAATTTTCCTTGATCTATAATCATTGAAATTGAAGAGTTGTTCATAAATAGTTGTTCTTCATTTTTTTTTTTGTTGCCTTTTTTGTATTGTATGAATAAATTCTTGAATGAATAAATGTGACGAGTGCCCCCTATATCCATCAATAATCTTTAATACTTCCAATTAAATTAATTTTAGAATAATGAAAGAAAGATTGATATCCGAAATAACATTTGGAAGATTCACTATCTTTGTCACATTGGCTTGAGTGGGTTTGTTTTTCGAAGTATCTTTTCCCTTACGCTTGTGACAATCTTTAGCACGAATACCAGGTTTATTGCAAATGTAACAGTTACTCTTGAATCTTTTAGATTCATTCCCTTTTTTACCTTTAGGACCTTGATTATATTTTATCTTATTGTTTTATTTGAGCTTTAAAGAATTATTCTCCACAATATTGGCCTTAAATTCCATAAAGTGACCCCCTACCCTTGTTTCACTCATGCGATTGTCTTCTTTAATCATTAACTTTATAATTAAGTCTTCCATATTCATTTCCTTGTGTTTATGTTTTAAATAATTTTTGAAATCTTTCCACAATGGTGGTAAAATTTTAATTATGTATGTTAACTAAAAATTTTCATTAACTATTATACCTTCAACATGAATTTCATACAAGATAATTTGAAAATGTTGGACTTGACTTATAACTATTTTGGAATCCATCGTCTTAAAATCCAGAAATCAATCAACAATGAATTTCTTCATTCTAGCATATTTTATTTTGTATTTTTAATCTAAAGATTCCTATAAATCTTTTATAGTTTGATGAATTGTATTATATACATTGTACAACATGATATTTAATCCGTGGAGGATGTAATTTCTGCATAAGAAATCAGAATACTTCCAAGCCTCGACAATATCAATAGTAGTTTTGTCTGTCTCGTTCTCTTGCAGAATCGCGACAGTCTTAATTAGGAATTTAGCCATATTTAATGTTGTTAAATAGAATAATATTTTTTGTTGTCATTTTTTGAAATTAAATCCATCAAAATTTTGGGGTTTCTCATGATGGTTCACTGGAGGATTCATCATTTCTAAAAATCTAATCCACATAAAAATAGTAATTAGATTTGTTTAAATATTGTTATTTCTATGTTGTTAGTTTACAAAAGATAAACAGAAAAGAAATAAAATAAACAAAATAATGAATAGCAAAAAACTACCAATTGGACTCAATTATTGATTTGAAAAGAGTAAGATTTGTATTGGATACGATAACCTTAAAACAAATTTTGCCCCTACAATGTGATAGTTGTTTTGGACGTCTGTCTCTCAGGATACAACGCTCTATTTAAAACAAATTTCGCCCCTACAATGTGCTAGCTGTTTTGGACGTCTATCTCTCAAGATACAACGCTTCACACGTGTACAAGGAAGCATTCCAAGTGTACACGTATAATCGAACTTTTATTGTGTTTGTACTCTTAAGAACTCACGAATAATCTCTTGAAAACAAAAGGTGTTATGAAACAAAAATAAAAATTCAAAAATTAAATGATCCTAAAGAGATAATAAATGAGAATTAGAAGTGTCTCTCTAGATAGTCACTAAGACTGTTGAAAAGTGTGTTTTAATTGTGATTGTTTGAAAAATGGGTTTTTCACGTGCACCCATTTGAGGCTTAAATATGAGATTTTCATCCCCTTACGCGCCCATTGCATGTGCATACACGCATTAAGGTTTTTCAGACCAATGGGTTCAAATCCCTCTTAGAACCCATGGGCCCTCATGTGCGTGTAGACTTTTCCCACATTTCTCTCACTTACTACAATATGTAAGACCTTCCATATAAGAATTACACTTTTCAGTTGTTTTTATACAATGTGAGACTAAACTATTTACATCACAACTTAAAATAAAATCACTTTCACTTCCACTTATGTTCAAACATTGGGGTAAATCCCAAATTTTTCCAACAAAATCTTACCAAATTAGTAAGGTTAGACTTACTAAGAAAAAATTTAAAGTAAATAAGTTATACCACTCAATTAAAATGAAAGAACACAAAAAGATTTTTCACCTGATTTCTATAATGTGCTCAAACAATGGAATGGGATTTGCCAATATATCATTTGTCTGGCATTTGTAAATATTTTTCCTTTAATCAAACAAATTCATTACAAAAAATATTATTTTATTTTTAAATGGTGTGTATTGTATAGTTATTGGTTATAGTTGTTGAGAATCATTATTTTATTATGTATTTTATTTGTTGTGTTTGACCAAGTGGTTAATGCCTTTGTTTAGTGGTTAAAGACGTGTCGGGTTTATATGAAGTAGTGTTAGTGGTTGATGCTTTTGTTTAGTGGTTAAAGACATATCTTATTGTTGATGGTTTATAGGAAGTAATGTTAATGATTAATGATTTTGTTTATTAGTTAAAGACGTGACTTATTTTTGCTAGTTTATAGGAAGTAATGTTAGTGGTGAACACTTTTGTTTACTGGTTAAAAATGTGTCTTTATTATAGGAAGTAAGGCTAGTAGTTAATGTAGTAGTTTGTTTGTTGGTTATTTTCTTTTTGATGTAATGCCTATTTATAGGCTATTTTTATTCAATGAAAGGTACAGTTTGCAAGAGCATCAGTTTTATTTCTTAGACTTTTATGTCATCTATTTTGTAAGAGTGGTATCAGAACAAGGTTAAGAGAGTGAGAAAACTAAAAAGAGATAGAGAGTTTGTGAGATAGAGTATTTAAAAACAACTTTACTACTATTTCATTTTTCTTTGTTTTCTTTTGCAGCAACAACAATGATTAATGGCATCTGATAACTTTTTACAGCTAGCTATTCCTCGTTTCAATGGTCAATATGATAATTGAAGCATGCTAATGGAGAATTTCCTGAAATCCAAAGAATATTAGCAAGTGGTTAGTACTGGGGTACCAGAACTAGCAGCTTATGTGGTTTTGACAGAGATGCAGATGACATAAATGAAAGGATTGAGGCTAAAGGATTTGAAGGCAAAAAACTATTTTTTCCAAGCAATTGATCGCTCTATCTTGAAAACAATTCTAAGAAAAGAAACTTCCAGGCAAATTTGGGATTCCATGAAGAAGAAGTATCAAGGATCTGCAAGAGCAAAGAGGCAGTAGCTTCGGGTACTTCATACGGAGTTCGAAACACTTCGGATGAAATCGGGAGAGTCAGTCACAGACTACTTTTCACGGATGATGGCAATCGCCAATAAGATGTGAATCCACGGTGACTAGGAGGATATCAACATAATTGAGAAGATTCTTCAATCCATGACACCAAAATTTAATTTTGTTGTATGTTCTATAGAAGAATATAAAGATATTAATGAGTTGCAGAGTTCTTTGCTGGTTCATGAGTAAAAATTAATAAGCAAGAGAAAGAGAAAGAAGAGCAAGCATTGAAGGCCTCAATTGACAACCACTCTTCGACACTGAATAAAGCCGGAAGAGGAAGAGGAAGAAGAAGTTGGGGTCGAGGTAATGGAGGTAGAAATTATGGTCGAGGCAATGGTAATCAAAGCGGGGGTCAAGGCAATAGAGATGGAAGCTGCTGGCAGTATCAAAATTCCAAAGTTAATAAAAGTCAATTAGATTTTCAAGGCAGTGGTAGAGGCCGAAATCATCAATTCAACAAATCCAAGGTAGAGTGCTACAAGTGTCATAAATTTGGTCATTATCGATCTGAATGTTATACAAAGTTGCCTAACTACAAAGAAAATGTGGAGAGATCGAATTTTGTAGAAAAAGAGGAACCTAAGACCCTGTTGATGGCTTACCATGAGAAGGAAGATCGTGAACCAAATGTTTAGTATGTGGACACAGGCTGTAACAACCATATGTGTGATAGTAAGTCTTCATTTTCTTATTTAAATGAAGGTTTTCATACTACAGTGAGTTTTGGTGATTGTTCTATTGTGAATGTCATGGAAAAATGTGATATTAAGATAAGAACCAAAAATGGTTTTGTAGAAACAATCTCTAATGTATTTAATGTTCCTGATCTGAAAAGTAATTTGTTAAGTGTTGGTCAGTTGCAAGAAAATGGTTATGTTATAACTATTTAGAAGGGAGCTTGTGAAATATATGATCCTTCAAGAGGAGCAATTGCAATTGTTTAAATGAGTCCAAATATATTGTTTCCATTGCAGATCAAAAATGTCCAAACTTGCTTAATGGCTAAGGTGGATAATCCATCATGGCTTTGGCATTTTCGCTATGGCCATTTGAATTTTGGTGGATTAACAACTCTTCAACGAAAAAATATGGTGACGGGTCCTCCTCAAATTACTACTCCTTCTTAAGTTTGTGAAGAATGTGTTGTTAGCAAACAACATTGCAATCAATTCCCTCAAGGAAAGTCATAGAGAGCAAAGAATGTCCTGGAACTAGTTCATTCTGACATTTGTGGGCTGATAAATTCATCTTCTAATGGGGGTAAAAGATACTTAATTACCTTCATTGATGATTATAGTAAGAAAACGTGGGTTTATTTTTTGCAGGAGAAATCTGAAGCTTTTAGTACATTTAAAAGCTTCAAGGTGTGGGTTGAAAAAGAAATAGGAAGAGACATTAAAATTCTCTGTACTGATCGTGGTGGAGAATACTGTTCAAAAGAATTTGAAGCTTTTTGCGATAAGGAAGGCATTCGAAGGGAACTTATAGCAGCCTACACACCTTAGCAAAATGGTGTATCAGAGAGGAAAAAGAGGACCATCCTCAACATGGTGAGAAGCTTACTGGCAAAGGAAATACTCCAAAAAGTTTTTGGCCTGAAGTAGTAAATTGGAGCATTCATGTGTTGAATAGAAGTCCTACTTTTCTATTCGAAATATGACACCTGAAAAAACTTGGAGTGGGAGGAAACTAACTATGGATCATTTTAGAATTTTTGGTTGCATTGCTTATGCATATATTCCAGATGAAAAGAGGAAAAAGGTTGATGATAAGGGTGAAAAGTGTGTCTTTCTTAGTGTAAGTGAAGCTTCAAAAACATATAAATTATTCAATCCACTCATGAAAAAGATTATGACCAGCAAAGACATCATTTTTTATGAGGAAGATACATGAAATTGGACTAAAAATGGTCCAAAGCATCAGCAAATTTCGATTACTTTTGATGAAGTTGAAGACAGATTTGAACCACATGTGCAGTACTCTGATGCAGATCATGTAATTGATCAATCTTGTGGTGAAAATTGGACTAGAAAACAATCAGATTGATGATGAGCCACGCCAAAGGAAGTGACCAACTTGGATGATAGACTATGTAAGTGAAGATGACTTGTCTGATGATGACCCAATTGCCCATTTTGTTTTGTTTGCAAATTGTGATCTAGTTACATTCCAAGAAGCTGTCAAAAATGCAAAATGGTAAAAAATCATGAATGAAGAAATCAGATCAATCGAAAAGAATAACACCTGGAAGTTGTCAAATCTTTCAAAAGGATAAAAATCCATAGGTGTTAAATGGATTTACAAAACAAAACTAACGAGAATGGTGAAGTTGACAAGTACAAAGCTCGGCTCGTCACAAAAGGATACAAGCAAGAATTTGACATTGATTACAAAGAAGTATTTGCTCCATTAGCAAGGTGCACTATTCGATTGGTACTCTCCATGGCTGCTCAAAATTCATGGTCTTATTTATTAGTTAGATGCGAAGTCGGCATTTTTGCATGGAGGGTTGGAAGAAGAAGTCTATGTTGACCTAACCCCTAGATATATGAACCAAGGCTATGAGAATCAGGTATACAGGTTAAAGAAAGCACTATATGGACTAAAACAAGCACCAAGAGCTTGGTACAATCGTATAGATGCTTATTTTACTAAGGGAGGTTTTATTAAATGTCTATATGAACACACACTTTACACTAAATATGGTGCTGATAAAAAGATTTTAATTGTGTGCTTATATGTTGATGATCTCATTTATACTAGTAATGATAAAGCCATGCTTGCTGATTTTAAGAAGTCTATGATGAAAGAATTTGATATGATAGATTTGGGATTAATGCACTATTTTATTGGCATTGAGGTAGTGCAATCATCTGCTGGTGTTTTCATTTTTTAAAAGAAATATACTCTAGAAATTTTAGACAAGTTTAAAATGAAGGATTGCAATTTAGTTTCAACTCCAACTGAACTTGGTCTGAAACTCATAAAGAATGGAGCAGGCAAAATGGTAGATGCTACTCTTTACAAACAAATTGTTGGGAGTCTTATATATTTGACAGCAACAAGACCAGATATCATGCATGCTGTAAGTTTAATCAGCGGATACATGGAGAATCCAACTGAAGTTCATCTCTTAGCTGCAAAAAGAATTTTTCACTACTTGAAAGGTACTGCAGATTTTGGAATTATGTACAAAAGTGGTAAGAATTCAAGCTTGATTGGGTTCTCAGATAGTGATTATGCTGGAGATCTTGATGATAGAAAGAGTACTTCCAAGGCTGTGTTCATGTTTAATTCTGGAGCTATTACATGGTCTTCCAAGAAGCAACAAATAATGACTCTATCAACTACTGAAGTTGAATTTGTCGCAGTAGCATCATGTTCATGTCAAGCTATCTGATTGAGAAGGTTGCTTGAAACACTTTAGATTCAACAACTAGATGCAACAACAATCTATTGTGATAATGTCTCAATAATCAAGATTTCAAAAAAATCAATTCTACATGGAAGGAGCAAGCACATTGATGTCATATATCATTTTTTGCGTGATCTTTGCAATGATGGTAAAATTGATTTGGTGTTCTATAAGAGTGAAGATCAAATGGCTAATATTATGACTAAACCACTTAAGCAAGCTGCGTTTGAGAAGCTTCGAAGAATACTTGGAGTTTACTCTTCGAAGGATGTTATTTAAGGGAGGCATTAAAAAAATTGTTGAAGTTCATTTATCTCTAAACTAATTTCTGCAGATATTAGTTTTAAGGGAAGATATTAGTTTTAAGGGAAGATGTTGAGAATCATTATTTTATTATGTATTTTGTTTGTTATGTTTGACCAAGTGGTTAATGTTTTTGTTTAGTGGTTAAAGATGTGTCTGGTTTATAGAAAATAATGTTAGTGGTTGATGCTCTTGTTTAGTAGTTAAATACGTGTCTTATTGTTGATGGTTTATAGGAAATAATGTTAGTGGTTAATGCTTTTGTTTACTGGTTAAAGATGTGGCTTATTGTTGTTGGTTTATAGGAAGTAATGTTAGTGGTGAACGTTTTTGTTTACTGGTTAAAGACGTGTCTTTATTATAGGAAGTAAGGTTAGTGATTAATGTAGTGATTTATTTGTTGGTTATTTCCTTTTTGATATAATGCCTATTTATAGGCTGTTTTTATTCAATGAAAGGTACAACTTGCAAGAGCATCAATTTTATTTCTTAGACTTTTATGTCCTCTATTTTGTAAAAATAGTATAAAGTCTGGCTCTCCCATGATCGTTCGTGAGAAAGAAATCTACGAATGAGACATCTAACCATTAGATTTGAATAGCGTCATGTGCCACGTCACTTGCTCACCACACCTGCAATCCAAATCAAAAGAAACTCTCCTTCTAACGGTTAACTTGTAGCAATAATCCTCCCCACGAATGATAACTCTAACGGTAAACTATCTCATTCGTATACTTCTCTCCCACGAACGACCTTGGGAGAGCCGGACTCTATAATATGTTGGAGTGGTAATATAAAAGCTCTAAATTAATTAATAAGAATCTTTCCTCTTTGGACGGCTAAGTCCTTTTTTGTATGTATTTAGTACACACTATATACAATTATAGGTTGACCAAGTATTTTAGCATGCTTGATGGTTCTAGACATTGGATCCGAGTGTTTTCATTATGATCCAAGACTCATGCGACGAAGAATTTGGGTTTCCAACCTTATGAGCAAATCCAATGGCTAGAAAGCGTCTGTGAGGCTATTTTTTTAGTGCGTAGGTCCACAACACGGTTTGATGTTCTAACGATAAAATTCTAATCGGGTTTGGGCCCAATGATCTTGTCTGATAGAGAGGCTATTTTTTAGTACGAAGATCCACATGATCTGATGATAAGATTCAAATCGAGTTTGGTATCGATGATCTTCTTGAGTGGGTCCTTATTGGATCTCAATATTTGGATCCAAATATGATATATGGTTATGTCTATCTAATTGTGTGTTTGAAACTAGGTGGTCTCATGACTTATCTTGTTATAGGTTGGAAAATTTCCGTAGGTGTTACGATCATAGGGACTAGTCTCATCCCAAAAAGGTGTGGGAAACCTTGCAACATTAAAAAAATAAAGAAAATAAATTTGTATAACATATTTGAATAAAATATATAATATAATTTTAAATAATGCTAAAGTGACCTCAAGATTGGACCTCACATTGCACACCAAAGTGTATGGGAACTGTTATGAGATGTCTAGTATCCTCTTTGGGCTTGGACTTCAAGAGGCAAGGCAGTATCAGAAGGGACCTTTCCCGATGTGGAGTGGGCGCCCCTGAGGCAAATTTTTTTGGATATATATATATATATATATTGTATTTTCAGGTAGAGTTTTATTATTATTTTTACTCTGTGAGGTTCCTTGCAGCTATGGACAGAGAGTCTGTAATCTTTATTGTTGATAGTGAATTATTTCTCCCTCTCCTCCGTGGACGTAGGCAATTTGTCGAATTACATAAATCTTGTGTATTCGTTTTGCTTTCTTATCTTTACTCTTGTTACGCTTCCGCACAACATGAATCATAGATGCTTTTCCTCTTTACACATAATTGAATCGGGTCCCTATCAGACAGGAATCGTGCAAATCAATCAAATAATTATCCAATGGAACATTATCAAATTGTATCCTTATTTGATCCCAAATCCACGATCCATGTCTGAATTATCCAACCAAAACCACCTGAGGTTTTGTTTCCAAACCGAACCAAGTCTAATTTATAAAGAGGGTCGGGCCTGGTCTAAGGATGCAGCCTTATTGAGCCCTTATAAGATGCGGATTGTTAGGACTAAGCATGCCGATCTCAAATTGTAAGCAGTTGTTCTTCTGATGGGCCAAATGCCATTGGGCCTATCTTGGATTTAGATTTTTCTGAGAAAAGACTCTCCCAGTTATTAGGTTTTGGCTGGTTTCTAGGCCTGATAAACATTAGCATTTTTTTAGGCAATATCAGCCCAGTCCATTATAACAACCTATTTTAACCAATTTAATCTTTAATTGGATCCAAAAAGATGGTTCTGAACCCGGCCCATGGAAAACCAATGCATTTCTTTGAAGTCTCCATTGCTTAATTTTTGAGTCACAAAGAAGGAAAAAAAAAAGGGTGAAACGTTTCCCAAATTCACAAGTCCTTTTAGCACAAATGACATAACAATTTGAGCCTCTTTTTTTTTTAATAAAAAAAATAAAAAAGTGAAAAACCCAATGCAAAGCATGGTTTTAAAACTCGTTTTGACGTCTCCCGAGTTGTACCGGATGAGTTTTCCAACTTAGGCGATACATCTCGATCTCGGACTAGTTTTGAAACCATATTGCAAAGTCCCCCCAAAAAGATGTAAAAGCAAATTTCAAGCTTTTTGAACAACTATGAAAGATCCATAATCATTTAAACCTTTCGGTTCTTTCCTACTCTACATATATTTTTAAGAACCCCCTTAAGCCTTTGGTTTTGCTTTTGTTGCAATAATAATTATATTCTAAATAACCCCAAATCTTTAATAAAGATTTACAAAAGTAACCTTTTTTTTTATATAAAAAAGTACATCTGGGCACATTTGTAAAATTAGCAGTCTAAAATGGACTGTTAAGGAACATTTTATAAAGTTACACTCTTTCCTTAAAAGCATAGGCATTTGGATCTACTCTCTTCCTTTGTTTTCTAAGCTAAGCAACATGACCTTATATATATCAACATCCCTCTTCATTTCTCTCTCACTCACTTCAACCCTACAAACTGTAACACTAAATAATTTCCACAAAATGGGAAATCTCAAGGACAGAGGAGAAGATTTGAAGCAATTGTTTAAAGCCCTCAAGAAAATGATCAAGCAAGGGTGGCACAAGGCCAAAAACATTGGGAAGAAGAAGGAGGAGATCCATAGAGGCTATAGGAGAGCGTGATTTGAACTGTAAACTTCTTTATTTCCGCAAATCCATAGTTCTTTTTTTAGATGGGGGAGGAAATCTCCGAAGAGAATTTAAAGGATTTTTCTTTGAAGATTTTGTTATCATATGGGATTCATTATTGCGGAGGAACGAAATCCCATGGTTTCATTTGTTTTCTTGTATCTTAGCCCAATTTAGAGGTGCTCTCTTGTTGGTTTGCTTTGATTTTGGTAAAACTATTATGCTTGTTAAAAAAAAAAAGGGGTATAAACAATATCATGGCATTGTGTGTGTAATATAAGTGTTGTCGTACCTTTTTATTTTATTTTTTCAGGTAGACACAACCGTGTCATTGTGTGTGGATGACTCGTACAAAAGTTGATCTTCTATTGTCTATGGATGGCTTAAGCATGTAATATTGATGCGTGGAGAGCTGTTTTAGTTTTTTTTTTTTTTGGTCTCTTTTTGAAGTCTTTGTCCCCATATACAATGTCTTTGCATAAGTTGAT
Source organism: Akebia trifoliata (assembly GCF_017979445.1). NCBI lineage: Eukaryota > Viridiplantae > Streptophyta > Magnoliopsida > Ranunculales > Lardizabalaceae > Akebia > Akebia trifoliata. The sequence goes on from NW_028236971.1 coordinate 76,329, forward strand.
CAAGATTTGGGAAAATGGTCGGGGAGAAAATCCATTTATCATTGTCCCTAGGTGCAATCAAAAATTGGCAAACATTTTAAGAGGAAATCCATTTTTTCCTTATGATGGTTTCTCAAAAAGTTTTTTTTTTTTGAGAAAATATTTTCTTTAAAATTATACCAACTATTAGTTAAAATAGATAGAAGGGGAACCCACAGTTACTTGGGGAAAAAATGTAGCCCAATAAAACTGAAATATCATATATTTTCAAAGAGAACACATGGTAGTACTACCTTTCTTGCTAAGCAGGTGAAGTAAGTGGTTAGTGACGGCATGGTGAAGGCTGGTTTTGAATCCAAATTGTGGTAACAACCCTCAAATCTATTATGTCCAAAGCCACGTCTTATATAACGAAACACCCATTGCCCCCAAAATTTTGTCAAATCCTCTCCCCTAATAAAAATAAAAAAGGACATCCTATCCCCCAAGTTTCTCAAATGGTATATCTCTATGTCTGTCTCTCTCTCTCCAACAAATGTTGGGTGTAGTGGCCAAGACCTCCCTCCAAAAAGGGAAAGGTCTTGAGTTCAAGTCTCCTTGAGGGTTATCAATGGATCAGATAAGATCTGAAATCCGATCCACTTAGATAAGTTCGAGTTTGGATTTTTGAATTTCGATAAGGATCTGATCCGATATCATACTGGCCTGATCTGGATTTGATCCAATTGTTAATGGATCAGACCTAGATCTTAATAATGAGTCTAATAAAAACACAATATGATAAGGCTCCAATCCAATCCTTGTTAGATCGATAGCAAATCGACCCTCATACGGACCCAATCCATTAACAATCGCCTTCTTCCATTCGAAACTTTTTATTTGTTATTCATCGATTTACTACTAAAAGAAACCCAACCCGATGTAAGACATCTCCATTTCTGGTTAGAATTTTAATAAAATTTATATTTCTAGTTCTAGTAAGATTTCTATTTCATAGTTATGTTAGGAGTATTATTACTTGTTAGTTTCTAATTTGTTTTAAATTTGTTATAATTAAAAGTGCTTAGAAGTGTCCAATTTAAGTTCTAGTAAGATTAGAAAGTTAGTATTATATTACAGATAAATTAAGAATGTTAATTTTTGGTATTTTACTGGGATTCTAAGTTGTTATGATTGAATTATCTACATAAAGAACTCCAAATCTAAAAATTAATAATCAATCATTTCAATTATCTTTTCTCTCTTAATTACTTTTTAGCTTTATGCTTTATTTTCTTTCAAGTTATTGTTTGTTTATCAATTGAATCTATTGATTCAAATTGATATTAAGTGTTCCATTGAACACAACCTATCGAATCTATTGATTTACATGCTTCCGCTATGTCAAGTGGTATCAGAGCTTTTATTACTATCCACATTCATGACTGGTGAAGGAGAATCCATCACTAAAATTGAATTGAAAGCCCAATTCAAGAAGTTTGTAGAATGTGAACTCTCAATTGTATTATTGTTAGTACAATAGGTTGATTCTTCAACTCGACATATTTTTTTTCCGGACTACATGCAAAGTGCAAGGTAAGTTGTACCAATTAAGTATAGATAGTGGAAGTTCGAAAAATATAATTTCAAGCCACATGGTCAATGCACTTAAACTATCCACTACGCGACACCCTACACTTAATTTTATAGGTTGGGCAGACGATGAGTGCAAGAAGAATGTCACAAGTCAATACTCTCTTTCTTTTAGCATTGGGTAATATAAGGATAATGTTATTTGTAACGTCGTCCCAATGAAAGCATGTCACATTCTCTTGAGAAGGCCTTGGATTCATGATAATGATGTCACTTACTGAGGCAAAGCCAATACCTATTCTTTCACGCATAATGGTGTCAAAGTGATCCTACACCCTTTGTATGCAAAGCCTAAAATTGCCCAACTAACAAAGGAGAATGAAACATGCTTTGTTTCTACCAAAATCAATGAGGACTTAAAGGAATCAAGCCAAGTGTTCTTGGTAGTAGTGCAACCTTCCAACTGAGACCCTTTTACTCAAATTTTCATTAAGTGCAGTCTCTCCTTAATGAATTTTTTCTTTTTCTTCCTTCGGAAATATCGGATTCATTGTCTCATGAGAATATACAACACCACATCGATTTGGTGCTCGATGCAAGTCTTCAAATCTGTCCCATTATAAGATGAGTTTGAAAGAGTATAACATATTAAAGGAGCAATTGAAAAATAACCTTGAAACTTCTACTCACAAGTAAAAAATTGATATCGATAGAAAATTCAAGAGGTATGAAAAATGAGAGTTGATCATGGTTTATCTTAGTAAAGATCGTTTCTTTGCCAAAACTTACAATAAGACCAAATTGAAGAAAATTAGATCTCTTCTTATCTTGAAGAAGATAAAAGATAATGCTTATGTGATGGATTTACCTGATGATATACTGTGGTCACTTAAATTGAAGTTTGAAGATCGTATATCATTGGAAATGGATTAAAACGAGAGATGAATGGAAAACAAGAAAAAAAAAATCTTAAAGAAAAACTCAATGACGAGTTTTTTCAAAGAAATTAGACCTAATAGAAGATATCTCCATTCCTAGCTAGACTTTTAGTAAGATTTTTATTTCATAGTTATGTTAGGAGTACTATTACTGGTTAATTTCTAATTTGCTTTAAATTCACTATAATTAGAAGTGTTCAATTTGAGTTTGTTGAATAATTATGTTTTATTAGAATTTTAGTCTTTTGTCCTTTCCATTTATTAGTCTTTGTAATTTCACTTTAAAGCCTAATTAGGGTTAGTGAAAGAATTAACTTTTTCTTTCCATCATTTTTTCACTTGGTATCAGAGGTAGGCTCCATCGTCCCCTTCCTCTCTCCCATCCTTTCCTCCTTGCTGTAATCTCATAGTCTTCTTCCTTTTTAAACCTATCAGCAACAGTAGGTGAATGTCTGGTGGGCTGCGGTAAAAGCTATTGGTTGGTTATTGGGCTGTGGCAACAACATATGCTATTTAGGAGGTTGTAGCAACAACAGTACTATTTTTTTCTGGCTGCCAGGCAACAACAGGTACTGTTTAGGAGGCTGTAGCAACAGTTGCTATTTTTTTCTAGCTGTTAGGCACTAGTAGGTGCTGTTTAGGAGACTGTAGAAACAGTTGCTATTTTTTTCTGACTGCCAGGCAACAGCAGGTGCTGTTTAAGAGGCTGTAGCAACAGTTGTTATTTTTTTCTGGCTGTCAGGCAACAGCAGGTGTTGTTTAGGAGGCTGTAGCAACAGTTGCTATTTTTTTTAGTTGCCAGGCAACAGCAGGTGCTATTTATGAGGTTGTAGCAACAGTTGCTATTTTTTTCTGACTGCTAGGCAATAGCATGTGCTGTTTAGGAGGCTACAACAACAATTGTTATTTTTTTCTGGCTGCCAGGCAATAGTAGGTGTTGTTTAGGAGGCTATAGCAACAATAGTGTTATTTTTTTCTGACTGCCAGGCAACAGCAGGTGCTGTTTAGGAGGCTGTAACAATAGTTGTTATTTTTTTTTTGGCTGCCAGGCAATAACAGGTGCTGTTTAGGAGGTTGTAACAACAACAGTTGCTATTTTTTTCTGGCTGTTAGTCCATTGTTAGAAGGGCACAACAACAAGTTGTTGTTTGGGAAGTTCTGGGGCACGTGACAGCCACTTGACCCCTGGTTGAGCCCTACGACAATGGTAGAACCACTCCTTGGTGTACCACTATTGGTTTGATGGCTATTCGAGTCACCTACAACAATATTTAATCATCTTCCACTCCTCTTACGATCGTGTATTGCCACCTTTAGGGTGCTGCGATCAATTTCTTTTTTAATTCTCTTCATACCAAAGCACATCTACTCTTTGATGGCCTCCGAGGTGTCTTCTTCCTCAATCACTGGTAATAGTAATAGCTCGGGTGGTCTTCCCTCTAATTCGACCGACTTTCCAAGCATTCAAATTACCACAGTGAAATTAGATGGTCCCAATTATCTTCTTTGGGCAAGATCAGTTGAAATGTTCATTGGTGGAAAAGGAAAAATCGGTTACCTCACAGGGATGGACAAACAACCTGCATCGACCGACCCTAATTACTCCAACTGATTTGCTAATGATTCTATGGTCCATTCTTGGTTAGTTACATCTATGCAACCACATATTGCGACAGGTTTTATGTTCTCCACGACAGCAAAACAGATATGGGATTCCGCTAAGAGCATCTACTTGCAACGTCAAAACAATGTCCGCATTTTTAACTTGGAGCGTGAGATTCCCTGCCTCTCTCAAGGTAACTCTTCAATCACTACATACATATCACAACTACGTGCTCGATGGGAAGAGTTGATTTTTTATTCCTCGTCCTATGCGTAGAAGGACCCTTCTGATAAGGGATTATATGCGTCGATTCTGGATAAGAATCGAGTCTTTCAGTTTCTAGTCGATCTTCGGGATGAGTTTGAATATGCGAGAGTTCACTTATTGGGTATGGATCTGTTTCCTTCCTTACAGACTGCGTATTCTTATGTATTGGCTGATAAAAGTCGTTACACAACTGCCCTACCTCATTCTTCAGGAGACCACTCCGCCATGCTTGCTCACCTACCTTCTCTACAGCCTCCCAGTGTGTCTTTGCGTATACGTCAGCGACACAAGCGTGATCATTGTGGAAAGTTGGGTCACGTAAAAGTCCGTTGTTATGCGTTTCATGGGCATCCTAATCAGCAACGTCAACAGTCTCAACGTTTTTCAGCTCATGTAGTCTCTCAGCCGGCTACTAATCTAACACTTCCTTCAGCTACCACCTCCTCTTAGGATTCAATATCTCTATCTCAAGCCGAGCTTAATAAGTTCAGGAAATTCTTCAATTAGATGGAGGCTTCATCTCAGCTAGTCTCTACTTTCGCTCACTCAGGTACCTTTGCATCTGCATACAGTGTTTCCACCATTTCCTCACCATGGATTATTGATTCTGGTGCCTCAGATAATATGACCGGTACGTCCTCCCTATTCCAAACCTATAGTGTTTGTTCTGATCATCGCAAGGTTTGCCTTGCTGATGGTTCTTTGTCATTTATAGCTGGTCAAGGTCAATTTTCTGTTACACCTTCTTTATCCTTAACTAATACACTGCATGTTTCTCAACTTACTACTAATCTCATATCTGTTAGTAGCATTACCAAAAATTTGAATTGCAGTGTAACTTTTTATCCCTCTCATTGTGTCTTTCAGGATCTAGAGTCGAAGAAGACGATTGGCACTGGATGTGAAATGAATGGCTTGTATATCTTGGATGCACCCAATTCACCTAGCACTCATTCTGTTTCTCAACTTAGTAGTATTAGTAATAGTCAGTCTAAAAAGACTTTTGTAATGCGTTGGCACTTACACTTAGGTCATATTTCTTTTGGATATTTGAAACACATGTTTCCCGATTTATTTCATAATAACAATTTACTTGATTTTTCATGTGAAACTTGTCAATTAACTAAACATGTGCGTTCTCATTATCCTATTAGTATGAATACTACTGCACCTGCTATGTTTGACCTAATTCACTATGATGTGTGGGGTCATTCTCCCGTTACATCCATTCTAGGTTTTTGTTATTTTGTCTTGTTTATCAATGACCACAGTCGCATTACTTGGGTCTATCTTATGAAATACAAGAGTAAAGTCTATGGGATCTTCAAGCAATTTATTGCTATGGTTCATACCGAGTTTGGTCGTACCGTCAAGACATTTTGTTATGATTATGGTACTGAGTACACTTATAGTGAGGTTTTAAAACTTTGCTTAGAGTTTGGCATTGAGCATCAAATGTCCAATGTTAAGACTCCTCAACAAAATGGTCGATCCGAAAGGAAAAATCGTCATATTCTAAAGTTAGCTCACGCCCTCTCTATTAGCATGAACATGCCACAATCCTATTGGGCCGATGCAGTTCTTACTGCTGTTTATATTATTAATCGGACTCCCTCTCGGGTTCTTCAATTTGCCACGCCCTTCTTTAAGCTCCATCCGGATTGTCCTTTGTTTCCACTTCCTCCACGTGTGTTTGGGTGCGTCTGTTGTGTTCAAATTCTTGACCAACTTCGTACTAAACTTGACCCAAAGGCCGTTAAATGTATTTTTTTGGGTTATTCCTCTACCGAAAAAGGATACCACTGTTATCATCCTCATTCTTGAAGGCATTTCATCTCTCGCGATGTTTCCTTCTTTGAGCATATCTCATACTACAATGGGTCAATTGATAATTAGTCCGAGTGGTTTCCTCTACATTTCCCTAATGATGATCCATCTCCCTTATTATTTCATCTTCCCATGCATGTTCATCCTTATTCACTCCCTGTCAGCTTGTCACCTCCGTCTTTGCAGGTTTACTCTTGGCAACCACGCAATACGACCATCACTTCTATGCCAAACGAACGCGCTTCCTCGCCTCCAACTCTACTCCTATTGTTCCTTATGATGATCATCCTATTGCTACTCGCAAAGGTAAGCGCTCTTGTACTTATCCTATTTCTAATTACATATCTGATTATGCTCTCTCACCCTCCTATCGAAGCTTTCTTGCTTCTATTTCCGTTGTTTCTCCTCCTAATACTGTTGTAGATGCTATTGCCCATCTTGAGTGGCAAGCTGCTTTGATTGATGAGTTGACTGCTCTTGAAAAGACTCAGACTTGGGAACTTGTTCCTCTTCTGCCTGGGAGAAAGGCTGTGGAATGTCGCTGGGTTTTCACCCTTAAGTATAATCCTAATGGTTCTATTGCTTGTTATAAGGCCCGTCTGGTGGCAAAAGGCAATGCTCAGACTTATGGGATTGATTATTAGGAGACATTTACTTCAGTTGCCAAAATGACCACCATTCGAGTTCTTTTTTCTATTGTCGCAATCAAAAGATGGCCTCTCTTTCAGTTAGATGTCAAAAATGCATTTCTCAATAGTGAACTTCCAGAAGAAGTCTATATGGTCCAACCTCCTGGTTTTCTCACACCTGCTTCTCCTACACATGTTTATCGTCTTCGTCACTCTCTATGGATTGAAGTAGTCTTCTCGTGCATGGTCTGAGTGCTTTACTAGGGCAATGCATCAGTTTGATTTCCATCAGAGTTCTGCTAATCATACTCTTTTCTTGCAGCACTCTAAGGGCAAAACTGTCATCCTAATTGTTTATGTGGATGATATTGTTCTTACTGGAGATGATAGTGCTAGCATTACCGCGGTCAAATCCTACTTAGGACGTCAGTTTGAGATTAAGGACCTTGGCCATCTTCGCTATTTTTGGATATTAAGGTTGCATGGTCTAACTCTGGTATATTTATCTCTCAACGTAAATATGTCATTGATTTACTCCGTGACTCTGGTCGGCTTGGTTCTCGTCCCGTTGATACTCCTATTGAGTAGAATCATAGGTTGGCTGATACTGAGGGGGAGTGTTTGTCAGATATTGGCCAGTATCAACGTCTTGTGGGAAAATTGATCTACTTGTCTATGACTCGCCCCGACATTGCCTATGTTGTTAGTGTTGTAAGTCAGTTTATGCACTCGCCTCAAACATCTCATCTTAATATTGTCTATCGCATCTTTAAATATCTTAAGGGATGTCCTAGTCGAGGTATTTTATTTAGTAATCATGATCATTTTCGCATTGAAGCGTGGACAGATACCGATTATGCTAGCTCAGTGACTGATAGACGATCCACTTTAGGGTACTGTACTAAAATTGGTGGTAACTTAGTAACTTGGTGTAGCAAAAAATAAGATGTGATTTCTCGATCCAGTGCTGAGTCAGAGTACAGAGCTATAACACTTAGAGTGTGTGAGTTGTTGTGGCTCAAGACCTTATTAACTGACTTGTGTCTTCCCGTAACAGCATCTTTTTCACTATATTGTGATAATAAATCAACCATTAACATACTAGCAAATGCAGTTCAGCATGACAGAACGAAGCATATCGAAGTTGATCGACATTTCATTAAAGAGAAAATTGTTTCTGGACAAATTTGTACTCCATTTGTTCCGACATCTCAGCAACTCGTTGATATTCTTACTAAAGGTGTTAATAAAACCGCATTTGAAGGTGTCTTGTCCAAGTTGGGCGTTATTGATATCCATGCACCAACTTGAGGGAGAGTGTTGAATAATTCTGTTTTATTAGAATTTTAGTCTTTTATCCTTTTTTGTCTTTTCCATTTATTAGTCTTTGTAATTTCACTTTAAAGCTTAATTAGGGTTAATGTAAGAATTAACTCTTTCTCTCCATCGTTTTTTCACTGAGTTCTAATAGAATTAGAAAGTGATGTTATAAATATGTTAAGAATATTAATTTTTAATATTTTAGTAGGATTATAAGTTGTTATGATGAAATTATCTATATAAGGAACTTCAAATCCAAAAATTAATAATCAATCAATTCAATTATTTTTTCTCTCTTAATTACTTTTTAACTTTATGCTTTATTTTCTTTCAAGTTAATATTTGTTTATCAATTGAATCTATTGATTCAAACGCTTCCATTAAATCAAGCCCCCCAATAGGCATAGTGAACACAGTCATAGAGATGATAAGTTGTTTAAAACTTTAAATCAACTGCATGAAATTTAGTTGTAAAGTCTTTGAAGGAAGATAATTAGGGAAGGACTGATAAGTTGATTTAGAGAATTGCTATTAGCACTTGCAAATTTTACTTTTTACACTCAAATTTAAAATAAAGAAAATAAATGGTTGAGAATAAATAAAAGTCAAGGTGCCAAAAGAAGCTCTCACGCTAGATTTCTATTTGAGTCATGCTACTTGTGCCCACTATATACAATCTTTGTGCCTACCTATTAAGTAGAATCTTAAGAAAAAAAAAAAAAAAAAGGAAAGTTTCACATATACTCTTTTCAATATGTTTAGATTGAACCTATTTTAACAGATTCGGTACATAACTTCTACTTAGCATTCTGAAATCAATTTGATAGGTACCTACGATAGGGGAAGATTTTTGAAAGTAAGGGAAGATTTCAGAGAGACGTTCTCGTTTAATGGAAGTTTCTTGCTGGTGACTAGGGATGGAAATAGTAGGGAAATATTTTTTAAAGTACAGAGGTTTTCTGCTAAAGCTAAAACAATGTCGATGGTCTTAAGGGTTGTATTGAAGTTAGCTTGGCAGTGAAACTTTTGTTGGAATCAAATGAAAAAATGGGTTGACAATGTGAGCAGAGGCGGGTAAATCTTCAACCTGGGGGGCTAGGTCTGAGAAAGAGGGAAGGAATATAGATGCTCATAATGAGAAGGATGGGATGCTTGACGCTCAAATGAAAAAAAAAAAACCTGATTATGGAATAATGGGTAAAGGTAGTAAACTTACAAAATCCAATGAAGGTGAACAGAAGGTTAAGGGAGTTGAGATTAAACGAAGCAGCAAAGCCTTTGGGAGATGGAGATGAGCAATAATTTGTGAAACACAATCAGTAGACTTCACTTGGACAAAGTTCATGAGAATCTGTAAACATGCACTGAATCATCAAGGGGCTTTCAATAGGAAACTTATCAGTTGGTGATCTTCGAAGAAAATTCTTCTTCTGGAGGAGAGTGGAAACCTCTAGAATCAGGAACATTCAAGAGGTGGTGATCAAATTGATTGGAAAATAGTTAGGGGGTTTGAAGGAGGTGGACAAACAAACAAGATGGTGTGAAGATATTAGCTATGTTAGATTAAAAGTGGGATTTCCCATATGGAAAATTCACAGAAGTTTGGACATGTTCTGTGAAGGTTATCATCAGTTCAAAGTAGGGATTGATATTGAATCTAATCAATAGAAATGGAAAGGACATCATATCAGGTCCAGCCAATGGCACAGTTCTTTCCACCGAGAGTGGAGATTCTTGATTTCAGTGATACAGTAACTCCAGCATTCCTAACGGAGATGAAGAATGTTGGCTATAGCACTTTAGATCTGGCAGAAACAATTCGTACAGGAATAGCCCTGTACCCATTTAACATGGGTTGTAGGAAGGAAAGTCATAGTAAGTTTATGAGAGGAGCCACAACTCATTTCCTTGTTCAAATTTTGGGCACACTCTCTCCCTCCTTGTGTGAATTCAATTTTCGTGTTCCATTTCGGTTACTCTTTGGGTTCTTTGAGTATTCCTTGGGAATTTCCCTTGTTTGGCTTTGTAAGTGGTGTTTTCTTTGTTGAAAGGATTCAAGTCCTCCAGTTTTGACTCATTTTCTTCAGAATCATGAACTTCCTCTTGAGGAAGATGGATTAGGTGGGTTTGGAAGAGATACTCCATTGTTACCTTCTGAATCATTACCCACGACTCAAGTTCCATTCAAGATGCTTGTTACGAATCAGACAGGGGTACAAGGAAGGGTATTTTGTTGATAGCGTGATGAATGAGCCTTACCAACAAAAAATAGATGAAGAGTTAGTCAGAATAGAATTGGAGACAGTTGAGTGGATGGTAAGTGTGGCAAAGTCATTTGGGATAGTTCTAGAGACGGAGGAAGAAGATGCCTCCATTATCCTCAAGGTGGCGATAAGAGATTTGAGAGATCGAAAACTTTGGAGGGGGAATTGAATCAACATGGAAGAGAGATTTCAGTGCCAAGAGATGAGGTGACTCTAACTGGTCAGAATAGCTAAGAGATTTGTAGTTACAGGGAAAGCCAATTTAATGAACTAGTGGTGAGAGCTCCTTTGGAGACAACTAGAAGAATTTCAAGGTCAAGAGTGGCCAATTAGGTGGCCAGTTCTGTTGAGGGTCGTTTTTTTAGTTCCTTATTACGATTTAAATTCTTTCTTGGAATGTGAGAAGTTTGGGGGATAAGAAGAAGAGGGCAGCTGTGAAAGCTATATTAGATTGAAAAATCCGATGCTTGTGACCATTCAGGAATCAAAGTTAGATAAATGTAAACAGGAGATCATTAAGGAGCTTTGGTGGGGAGATATTGGTTGGTTGTTTCTTCCTGCTTTAGGTACGGCTGGTGGTATTATCTTAATGTGTAGAAAAGACTTGCTTCATGTGACGGATAACATTGTGGGGAGTTCACCATCTCAGTATTATGTAATTGTGTTAACAATGACTTTCAATGGGTGTTTACAATCGTTTACATCCCTACGAGAAGTAGTGAGAGGTATCAATTTTGGGAAGAGTTGGAAGATACTGTGGGTTATTGGGATAGCTCATGAGTGTTAGGAGGGGACTCTAATGTTATTAGATTTAGCCATGAGAAGAATGTGGATACAAGTACTACAAAAAGAATGAGGGATTTCAATGAGTTCATTAATAGATACTCTCTTATGGACTTCCTGTCGTTGGGTAGACGATTTACGTGGTCTAACAACCAAGTGAACCCTAGGTTGTCTAGAATTCACAGGTTCTTAGTCGGTAGTTTATGGGAAGAGAAATTTGACAATGTTGTGCATTCTGCTACCTCTAGCCCAGTCTCAGATCATCTCTCTGTCCTTTTAGAGGTGGGTCAACCTATAACCAAACCGTTACCCTTTAGATTTGAGAATATGTGGCTCATTGATCTTAACTTCTCGGACTTGGGTAAAGATTGTTGGAATGAAAGCCCCTCTATAAGGAACTCAGGGAATATGTTTAAGAATAAGCTTAAGTCCTTGAAAGAGAAGTTGAAAGTGTGGAACAAAGAGGTGTTGGGAAAAATTGAAGTAAAAAAGTGGGAGATTCTTAATAAAATTGAAATTCTAGATGCTAAAGAGGAAGCAGACGACATGTGGATGGAGGAATGGGTGAACAGAATAAAGTTAAAATTGGAGTTCCCAAAGATAGCTTTGATGGAAGAGATAAGTTGGAGACAGAAATCTAGAATCAAGTGGTTGAAAGAAGGATACAACAACACGAAATTCTTATATAAAATGACAAACTTTCATAGAAGAAACAATCAAATCATTAAGTTATCTATTGATGGGTCTTCGGTGGAAGGGGATTTTATGTTGGCACATTGTGTTAGAGGATTTTATGGAGGTGATTAAGGAGTTGCAAGAGAATAATTGCCTGGACTATGGTTTGAATAGTACCTTCGTGGCGTTCATCTCTAAAAGAGTAGGGGCTGACAATCTTGGGGACTTTAGACCCATTAGTTTGGTTAGTTCAGTACATAAAATCATTTCTAAAGTGTTGGCCTCAAGATTGAAAGAAGTTTTGAAAATTCTTATAAATGCAGAACAAGGAGCGTTTGTTAGGGAGAGACAAATCTTAGATGATATGTTAATTGAGAATGAGTATCTAAATTTGAGGATTAAGGACAATAAGGTGGATTTCGTGAGAAAAATAAACCTTCAAAAAGCATAGGATCATGAGTGTTGGGATTTTTTGGAGTACAAGATGGGTAGGATGGGTTTTGGTAGAAAATGGATTGGTTGAATTATGAAGTGTATAACCTCAACGTCTTATTCTATTTTAGTCAACGGTAGTCCGACAGGTTTCTTTAGGGGTTTGAGACAGGGTGATCCTTTATCTCTTTTCATTTTTTTTATTGTGGTTGAAGCTTTGGGTAGATTGTTCAAAAGAACCATAGGCATTGGGAAGCTTTCGGGATTTGAAGTGAATAATGAGAGTCCATTGATTTCCCACCTTTAATTTGCTGACAACACTTTAGTATTCTTGGACTACTCAAGAGAGCAGGTTAGGAACTTGTGAGTAATATTAAGTTGCTTTGAGGCAATCTCTGATCTTCATATCAACTTACAAAAAAGTAAGATTTTTGAGGATGGGGACGTCATTGATCTCCTTATATACACTACTATTTTGGGGTGATCTATTGATAATCTTCCCTCTTCCTATTTAGGTCTTCCCTTAGAAGCGTCATATAATAGTAAGAGTATTTGAGATGGTGTTATTGATAGAATGGAAAAAAAGTTGAGCACCTGGAAATTGAGGTATCTCTCCAAGGGAGGTAAGGTGACATTGATCAAAAGCACGTTGTCTAGCATTCCTATCTACTTCCTCTCCATTTTCTCTATGCCAAAGTCCGTAGAGAACATGGTTGAAAGACCCATCAAGAATTTTTTGTGGAATGATAAGCATGGAGGTAGAAAATACCATTTCGTTAAGTGGAAGTTGATTTGCATCCCAATGAGGAATGGTAGTTTAAGGATTAGAGGATTGAGATTAACTAACAAAGCCCCCTTCTAGGCAAGTAGTTATGGAGGTTTAGAGTAAAAAAGGATAGCTTGTGGAGGAAGGTGGTGTGTGCTAGGTACAGGAAAATGAGACTTGGGTGATTTAGTGGGGAAGCCAAAAGGACTTTCGGTTGTAGTGTGTGGAAGGGGATTCTCAAGGTAGCCGACGATTTTGAAAGAGAGATCAATTTTAGAGTGGGTTTAGGGGATAGAGTAAGGTTTTGGGAAGATAGGTGGTGCGGGAATTCAACTCTATCAACTCAATACCCATCTTTGTACGCTTGTTCTTTGTATAGAAACTGTTCAATAAAGCATTGTTCGAATCGTAACAAGATCACTATTTCTTGGGATTTGAGATTTAGGAGGAATTTCAATGATTATGAGATAACCGAGGTAACATCTCTTCTAAATTTATTAAATGAAATTCAAATCAGAGAGAACGTTCAAGATAGATGGGAATGAGTCAAGACTAAGGACATGATAGTCACTGTTTGTTCTTTCTACAAAGCCATGATCCCAAGGTTAGGGACTATTTTTCCTATTTCTCTTGTCTGGTCATCTCTTGTACCCTCCTAGGTATCTTTCTTCGTTGGATTGCCTCCCTAGGGAGGATTCTTACTTTGGACAATTTGATATCTCATGGGTGGATCACTCGAAATTTTTGCCTCCTTTGTATAATTGATGGCGAATCTATGGACCACACTCTTCTTCATTGTTTTTTTTTTTTCTAGTGCTATTTGGAATTCATTTCTTTCTTTTTTTCATATGTATTGAGTTCTCACCAACAACTTTCTCTTGATGCTTGAAGGGTGGGCTTACAATATCTTCTCTAATAGAAAGACACATTTGGGTTATTCTTCCAGTAACCATTGCTTGGGATCTTTGGAAAGAGAGAAACAACAAGATGTTCCAGGGCAAGGAGAGCAATTCACATACATTGTACATAAAGATTTTAGGGCTGCTGTTTTTTTGGTCTAAGTTGAGCAAGGATTTCTCCTAGATCTCTTTCGAAGACTTTGTATTTAGATGGGATAACCTGTGTAGTTAGTAGAATTTTCTTTTGCCTTTATTGTTTTATTGCTTTTCTGCCTGAGGGCTTTCTCAGCCTCCATTGTATTGTTTTTGTCCCTTTGTTATTTATAAAATCTTATACTCATAAAAATAAAATAAAAATTCTCGTACAATCCAAACACCTTTAAACATGTTTACTGAATTATTGTTTAATATTCAGTAGGTACCTACCGAATCTATTTTGTAATGTTCGAAAGGATACATCCCAAATCTACTACAACAAATTAGTTTCAAACCCACCAAACAAAATTTGTCAAAAAATAAAGATGGTGCGTATAGAGTAATTTGATGAGGGTATATGTGTAATTTCCTTTTTTTTCCACAAAAGGTGGGCGTAGAGAGCGTATATCACGGGTGCGAGTAGCACAAGTCTTACTATTTTTTGGGTTTAAACAACTGCTGAAATTGTTTGAATGAGTGTTAGAATGTTTTGTAATGTTGAGATAATAATTTGAGCCAAACCTTTGTAATGTTTGAATGGTGTTTTAATCTTTATTTGGAGTGTGAAAAATAATTTAAGAAATTGGGACCTACTCAGTAAAAGTTGGGGTGCCAATAGCAGCCCTCTTGATTTATCATTGTTTAACTGTTGAGATAACTACTATATCCAAACAGAAACTGAGGAGAAATAATTCAATTATTTCTAGGTTTAAGAAGCTTGTTCCCAACTTCTTTAAAAATTTCGAGGAAATAATGCAATTTATATATTAAATATCAGTTAAAACATATTTTTATTCGGAAAAAAATTGCAAAACAAATAACGATTTCAATGGAACCTTTGCAGAAAAAAAATGTAAGTGCCTTTGGATATTGGAAATCAAGGGAAATAAAATGTATCTCAGAAAATTTTCAGGAAATGTGGAAATTTAGTACCTTTCTTGCAAGCCTTCTATCACTGATACACACCAACTGAACTCGAAAATTAGTATACTACTACAATATGTGACTTTTTTTTATTTATCAAAATAGAAGAAAAAGAGTGTAAAAAAGAAGAAAAATAAATATAAAAGAAACCCCGTGAAAGTTATAAAACACACAAAGAATCCCATCTGAATACAAAATCCGTAAAAGAGGCCCCCAACCAAATCTATATTCAGATTAGACCAAAAGTAGAGCAAACCCAATATAACTTTGCTCCCTACATCACCTTTAGGTATTATGAAGTTGTTATCAGGATAGATTTTAGATAAGAG
The DNA here is from genome assembly GCF_017979445.1 of Akebia trifoliata. Lineage (NCBI taxonomy): Eukaryota > Viridiplantae > Streptophyta > Magnoliopsida > Ranunculales > Lardizabalaceae > Akebia > Akebia trifoliata. Next base: position 91,731 of record NW_028236971.1, read on the forward strand.
TAAAAGCAATCACCTTCTTAGGTTACTTGGCACCTTGTCCATCGTCCATGATCCATTGTCTGTCCTTATAAAGATGTGTGGCTTCCTCATGGGAAAGGTTTCTCTCCAATCCGGGTGTTGAATCAAATAATCGAAGATCCTGTAAAGAAGAAAATGAATACTTGATCAAAATTTGTACATGTAATCGATCTTTTTTATTATACTAAAAAACAATGGTCTACAAATCTTCAACTAAAGAAGTAAGGTCAATAATATACATTTAAGAGAGAAGATTTTCTTTTTTAATATTATCAAATATTATCAATTTTTTTTTTCTTTTCTTCTTGAGGTTATTTATATATTCTAAAAGGGGAAGAGCCGGAAAAAAATTGGATTTGGTAGTGTGAGCTGATATGAACACATTTGGAATAACAAAAAAAAATGGTTTTAGTCATAATTGACTAGAGGAACAAGATTCGTTCAGCTGATTCCATATTTGTGCGGTAAGGCATTGATGATGATGATGAAGTGTTTTTTTTCGGATATTTTTATTATTTTTCTCAGGATAATGTCAAATATTATATGATATTTCAATGGAAAAAAACTAACTCTATATTTATATTTCTTAATCTTTTTTTGAGGAAAATATTTAAGTGCACCTAACCCAGATATTGAATAAATCTCAGGTTCCAAAAGACCAAAACTAGGGATCCCTCAATGAATGGTGTTTAAATTTTGTTGGCACTAGCAATCAAGATGTATTATTAACCATCTACCACACATCTCAAACACTGCTAATAGGGCTTAAAACTGTCCGGTTTAAGGCCAGATATGAGTATATCCATATCCGAATTTGTTATTCAGATCCGACTAGTTACAACCATATCTGAACCATATTTTTACCAAACTCATATCCAGATCTGACCCGACCGAATTAATAGTTTGGGTCGGATAATTTTGCACTGTTCAAGGTTATTTCAATAAAAAACACTATAGGCGTATTTGGAAATGGGAGTTGGAGTTGCAACTCCCACCTTAGAATTCAAATTGGTTGTTTGGTTCACCAATTCCATGGAGTTGCAACTCCAAGAAGGTCCTCAACTCCTATTTTTAAAGGAGTTACAACTCACTTATATGGGTGGGATTTCCAACTCTAGGCAAAAATCTTTAATCCCAAAAATCGAATTGACTCACCTGAGTTATTTAGTATCTAAATTATTCAACTCACTTTACATTATTTATGATCTAGATTCCTATTTAAATAATTATTATTTTTTAATAAAATAAGGTGATTAGAATAGTGCCTAAAATGGGTCAGATTTTATCCAAAATTCAAGTGATCCGAATTTAGCGGGTTTGGTCCCTTGGAGTAGATCCAAAGAAAAATATTAGTCGGATATGGGTTGATGTCCCTTAACCCGAGTCGGATCCAACCCTATATCCGCCTTGATCCGGATGATATATTGCTTTGAAAATTATTTTTTTACTTTTCAAAATATATTTTATCTACTGCTTTATTATAACATGAATTCTTAGAAAATAAATAAATTATAATAGTAAAACAGAATAATACAACAAATAAAAAATATATATATAACAAAAAAAAAAAGTTGAATATTTCAAAATTATTCGAACCGAATCAAGTCAATTCAGTCAGGTCGAATATGAATTCAGAGTTAGTGTAATCAATATGGTTCGGAGATGGTTTTTGCTAATAAGATCCAAATTGAATTCGAATACAAATCTAAATATAAAAAAATCAGATTTGAATATGGATGTACTCATATTTGACCCGAAGCCGACCCATTTTGAGCCCTAAATCAAAATATGTTTCATCAAAAAATTAATCATATTTATTTCAGATAATAAATATTTAAATTATCAAGAATAAATTAATTTATCAAAATATATAAAATCAGTTGAATTTTATTGACTATGATAATATTTTTCAAGTAATAGAGGAGCCTGCTGCCAAATACTAAAGGTGTGATTTGAACGCAAAACCTCTTCCTTTATTGAGGGAGGCCTTAGCCACTGTGACTAACACTTGTTGATTGTAAAGAGAATACCCTGAAAAATATATATAACTTACAAAATAATATATCATTCGGATCTAGGAGGATATATGGATGGATAAGCATTCGACTTAAGTCCGACTCGGGTCAAGGGACATCAACCCATATCCAACCCATTTTTTAATTCATATATACTTGAAGGAACCAAACCCACTAAATTCGGATTTGGATCACTCGGATTTTAGATAAAATCCGACCCATTTTAAGTCCTAAGTGTTAACAGCTCATACACTACTCACCCCCACAAACGGGAGTATCAGGTTAAGTCGATCTCACAAGATATCATTTAAGATTGTAGCATTTGATCTGACAAATCAAGCTGCATACCTTCTTTCATTATCAACAAAATCTGGGCCCTCGGCAAGAGGTGAAGTAGAACATCTACGAAGGATTTCTGAATCAGATAGTTTCTGTAGTGAAAGAGCATTATATTTCCAAAGTGGCGTCCTATAACACCAGAAAGAAAAATTAGATTGCATCACTTGTTAGAAAGAAGAAAAAAAATGACCATCAAAGGGTGTCTAAGACTGCACAATTATTTCCAAGTTTCTTTTTTGATATCGTGGGTATCCCCACCTTTGGGAGAGACTAATCCCGCAGTCACATGCACTGCCCCCTCAGAAAGTCCTACGTACAACTGGTTGAATCAAGGGTCAACCCGAACCCTAGAGGGTGGCCCCAAGAAATTTGTAGCTTTGTGGGGTTTCGAACACTTGACCTACTCTTCCTAAGGAGCTTATCAAGGCTCGGCTTGCCACTAGGCCAAGGTTTCTTAAGATATGTTATATTACTAGAAAGTGAAGTTGTGAAGTAACATTTTTACCAAGAACATGCGGCGATCTGAAATTGGTCATTTTGAGTATTGTATGTCTCCATTAATTTTCCTTTCCAATTGGGATCCTCGAAGGAAACAGTCACTCGAATTCTCCTGATTATTTCATCTGGGCATCTCGAACTTCTATCAAAGCTAGCTGGCTTGACGGATCCGGAGCTAGTCTCTACCTAAGGACAGCAAACATGGATCCATATTTAAGAACAGATCTGCTATTGACACCCCAACTTTTACTTATTACACCCCCATTTCTTAAATTATTTATCACACCCCAATTAAAGATTAAAACACAGGGCTTGGCTCAAATTATAATATCAACATTACAAAACATTGTAACAATCATTCAAACAATTTCGGTAGTTGTTTACAGCTATGATTAGGTCTCATATAAAATTCTAAACCCAAAAAATAGAAATAGAGCAAAAGAAAATGAGAGAGCTTCTATGGGCACCCCAACTTTTACGCATTCTCAACCATTCACTTATTTTCTTTATTTCTAATTGGGTGTAAGAAGTAAAAGTTGGGGTGCCAATAGCAACTCTCTTCGAGAAATCTCATTAATGTTTCGACCATAAAAAACAAATTTGAGCAACTATAAATCCCAAAGTTGAACCACAAGTTCCAGATATTGCTCAAGTAACAACTCTCTTAATGAAAGTAATTTCTTCTCTAATACGGAAATTAAAAGCTTAGCATATACTATCGGTACAAGAGAGAAATTTAAAGAGATGCAGCATCAACTTACCAAAAAACCATTAACGATGGGGTATGCATTTCCATCAGAATCTCTTGCAGTATTATGCCCAAGAACAAAGAGCATTCGAATGTGAAAATTTTCTTGGCGGTTCTCCAAAGCTTCAATTATTTTTGAACATAAAGGAAAAGAATGATGGTGTAATTCTTCTTTACTTTCTGATCCATTCATGCCAGTACTATGCTGCAATCAAAATTACTTAAATTCAATTAGTTACATTTTTTGACAAGGAAATACTAGAAAATAAGATATAAGAACAAACTTTGGGTGAGGCATCGTCAAAGCCACCAATTAGATGCACCTGCAGATATAACTTGTTTAGACTTCAAAATATGTGAAATATTCAAAGTAGGAACACAAATCATCAAAGCAGCAACAAATCTTTATTCGAATAAGAAAGAAACAAACGTCAAGCTCAGCATCTGAATAGCGATCAATGACTAATGATAACATCTGATTGAGGCCCACATCAACAACATCTGGAGAATCCATATGGGCAACTGAGGTCCTGTGTTCAAGAGATGCAAATACAAGGACAAAATAATTAGATAATGAAATGTTGAAATCCTTCATATTTATGGTATCAGTTCTTACATTCCAGACTTCGGGTTGCGAATCACAAGGCCCACACAGGTAGTCGCTTCATCTGTGCCAATTAACTTTTAATGTGAAAAAACAAAAGCATGAATATTGTCAGAATAAGAAATGGAAAAAATAAAAATAAATTTCTAGAAGTGAGTGGTATACTGAAACTATGCAACTAAAAGAGATCACACACACACACTCAACATTGTGGACTTGTGGTTAACTTTGTTGCATATCAAAAAGAAAAGTTAAAAAAGGCAATGGATTTGTTCTCTCAATCAAAAATAAGTTGCAGTATGCAACATCAATATATTTTAGTATAACAAATTACAAAAGATATCAACATATACTGAAGTAGTGTGCTTAAGTGTATTTAACTTTTATTTTTCCCAAAGAATGTAAATTCTTCAATTATAAGTAGTTATGTTCCCATATATCAATAATTGGATATGATTTCAGACACTAACATGGTAGCTAGTGATACAGAACGCAGAAGATAAGAGCAAATAAGAAAGGGACCATAATTCAATTAAGACCTTTTTTTTATAATCAAGAACACTGATTGCAAAATGCAATCTAAAGATCAATTAGGGAATCACTCAAGCAAGGATTGTAGATTCATTCATGAATTACACGACTCTAGAGATACGTCTTTCAATCAAGAAAGACACAAAGAAAAAAAAAGGAAAAAAAGAAACTTGAACCTGTACAAAACGTCCCACATGGGGCTTCTTGCATAGGCATTTGTGGTGATGGGTGATCAAGGGAAAAAATAAAAGATGGAGAGTTCCAAATACCCAAGGAATGGTAAAAAAATTTCACCGCAAGGCGGAGGGTAGTAAGGAGTAGTGGGGTATTGTTCTAATGTAAAGGGGTAGGCCAAAAATGGTGGAGGTATTGTTGCAATGTACAGGGTAAGGGCCACAAAAAAAAAACACTTGGGGACTAGATTTAGTGTCATTCTCAACACTAATGGCACATCCTCGTGATTCGGTGCAGCATCAGCTAGGAGATTCATAATACGTTGTGGATATGATATATCAAAGCATTAGAAGCCGGTATCCAGTATTCAGGTTTCTTCTATAAACTAAAACCTATGAAACCTTTATCATGAAAGAAAAAGGAAAGTAGAATAACCTACCTCCACAAGAGCAGGATCAACAGTTGCATATTCTCTCTGGAAAACATAAACATGTCTAATCCGGTCCGAGACTGAGACTTTCCTTTCTGGAATAGCTTTGAATGAATTTGAAGCTGAGACCAGTATGGGGTGTTCCAACAAAGCAACCAAGTTCTCACTTCCCTGATTATAGACACAAGTTTTTCAAAGTTGTTAATTGTTATCTACATTGAATCACTTACAAAAACAAATATTTATATGGTGAGAATAAGATATAAGCCAAAAGAAACTAATTGGTACTTTCCTCAAGAATATTAGTTATATATGGCAAAGCTAATTCCAGAAATAGAAATCCGTATAGATCATAAAGTGCGGTTGGTTGGGATACACAGAGTGGAATGTTTACTTTGCATTGGACTTGCACATGGAGCACCAATTGATAATTCTTTTGCAAGAAATTAGGTCATCAACAATAAGAATTTTGTCCAAAGAGGTAGATGGCAGACCACAGAAAAAATGCCATTGTGGACGAAATATTCAAACCCCAAATAAGATGATTGAAACTTAGATCTCGATGTTGAGTCGAAAACCAAATAGTAGGATCCAACGGTGAACGAGCCATTATCATTATGTTCTTTCAACCTTAGTTGCATATCCTCAAAATGGGGAATTATGGCATATCTTTGATCCAACAATTAAACTAGCAATAGAGTCAAGCTTGTTAACCAACCAAATACGCCAAAAGACTGATCTGTTAGAGGGGGGAGAACTACAAACATAAGAGGGTCACAAGGCCTAACTGGGTATGAGTATGACAAACCTGAGAGTGGAGGAAAATACAACAGGGGTGAACGTGGGTTCAACGGAATTTGAGCCTAAGTCATGGGATCAACGCTCCTCAAGCCTTTACCAACTTAGCTATGTTGGTACTCTCTTGGGTCATAACTTATAATACTACAATCAATGTACAGAAAAATCACATCTCAAGGCCTGTGAGGATTAGACCTAGAGGAGAGGCACAAGGTTGTGCCTAAACGCTTAAGCCTCGGCTAGTTTATAAGAGGCTTACACCTCACCCTGTAGGGGCGTAAGCCTCGAAGCTTGAGGCTTAGGCAAGGCTTAAAAACTTAACTCCACATGTCCTCAAGATAAACTGTTGGATTGGGATCGTGTGTTTTTCTCATGAGTAACCTGAATGAGATGGGGGTTATATGGACCAAAGGACCACATGTCCTTGTGGCAGCCAAAAACATGATCAGGTGCCAAAGGTTTAAATTAATTTTAAAGACTTGATTTCACCATTGGATTTCAATTTTAAATTTGGAAGTTCAACAACCATCCATTTTTGAAGTCTTAGATCTGACCAAAAAAAAAACAGTTTTTATGAATTTTGTTCCAAACCTAATCTAAACCATTAATTGTAGAAGCCTGAGGTATCATTTGGGCCAATGTGGCAATCCATGTCGCCCAAAATTGGACCTCGGTCTAGGCTCTACATGGTCCTTGATCCATGTACCTTTTTCCTTAGATATTCCTAATCTAATTTTTTTCCCACTCTCCTCAAGATAATCCTTTAGCTATCTTCTATGCCAAAAGAACACTAATTAAAATACATTTAAATCACCTTATTCCTCTTATTTAAACTAATAAATCCAAAATATATGGTTGGACAAGCTTCTACAGGAACTTACGACACTTGAGTTATATGAACGCAGGATAAAAACTCCTAGGATTGAAATTGATGTACTCTCAACGCAACCACCCACAATGATTGTCAACATCATTATGTTTGTTAAAAGTATACCTTGCCCAACCATTAGGTTCACCATACGAACCTTGGTCTAACACCAATTTGTTGAAAAAATAGGTGTGAGAATTGATGATAACAATAAAAATAATTGAAAGAAAGAAAACGACAAATTACATGAAGCATAGGCAAACTCTAGTATATATTAGGGGTGCAACTTGGTTTGGTTTGGGGTCACATTGGAACCAAACCAACATAAATCGGTTCCACCAAGTAAGAACTGAAACTGAAATGCCAATATAACTAAACCAAACCGAACTAAGGTATGTTCTAGGGATTGCCAATATTCTATAAGCCTGCTTGGAAGTAACACATTTTAATGAAAAAAAAAAAAAACAAATATTTAATAAACATAATATTTCATATGATAAATCATTAACCTATCTATAAATAATAAAAAAAGTCACCTTAAAAAAATCATTAATCTATGTCCTAACTCGTAAAAAAATTCATAATAAACTAATATATACTTATTTATTACATGAGGGTTTGATTCTCAATTTGGTTCATTTCTGTACAAGTCTTGATCCGAGAACTGGACCAAATTGATCGGTTCTCCATTTTCTTAATCCATAACCAAATCGCAACTTGATCCCAACCGAACCAAACCAACCCAAAGCTATCGGTTTGGGTTGGTTCTTGGTTTGAACTGAACCAAGTTGCACCCTTAGTGTATATATTGTTGCGGAAAACCTCCCTTAGATCGACCAAGATTGATAGACTACGAAGATTCAGAAATAGAGGAAACAAAACACAAGAGATTTATGTGGTTCGGCAAGATTGCCTATGTCCTCGAGCAGCAATGATAATTCGTTATTGATGAAAACTGCGAAAATACAATACAATTTTAGGATTTCTGAACTTGGAATATATATGGCGTCATAGGGAAAAACATGCATTTTCTAATGATGAAAATGCCCCCAAGAAGTTGTACTGATGCCCAAAAAAATTCAATCTTGTCCCTCGAACTTTGTCAGCCCCCACACCCCCAGCTCAAGATAAACCAAAAAATAACTCAAGTTAGGGCCATAAACCAACACACACACACACACACACATATATAGGGTCCCGTTCAGCAACAAACATTTTAGCAAAACATTTTTCAAAACATGGGTTAGAGATTTTGGAATGAGCTGATTTTTGGTGAGGATGATCTCTACGGTGAGGAGACTATCCTCACCAAAAATCAGCCCATTCCAAAACTTCTAGCCCCAGTTTACAAGTTGAAAAATCATGGACCGTCCATTTTTTGTAAATCATTTTTGATGGGGTTAGAAGTTTTGGAATGGGCTGATTTTTGGTGATAATGATTTCCTCACCGTAGAGATCATCCTCACCAAAAATCAGCCCATTCCAAAACCTCTAACCCATGTTTTGAAAAATGTTTTGCCAAAATATTTGTCAAAATGTTTGTTGCTGAACATTTCCCATATATATATATATATATATATATGGACCTCGTTCAAGGGATAGACTCAGAAACTGTATCAAACACTAATTACTTGATTCTGGTAAACAACATAGCACTTTTTGAAAGCCCTATCAAATAAGCTTTTTAATGTTTCAGCTTCTGACAACAGATTCAGGCAGCTGAATCAATCGGGCCTTTAATTTCCTTAGGAATCTCGACTTTAACTTTGTTGTTTTTACTTGTCTCTTTTATTACAAGAATACCCTTTTTCCAATTTTATTTGTTTTCCCTCTTTTACCCCTTTGACCCCATAGAGGGTGCCAATTTTGTAGACAAGGACAAACTCTAATACATATAATAAAACACAACAATTGTCTTCACTCAATGTTGTCAATTTCGCATGCATCTCTAGCAACAATTTCAACTTCAGTGCTTCTCTCCTTCACGTAGTGTATGTTCACACACAATCCCAACCGTGAAAAATACTAAATCCAACTGTCGGGATTTATCTCAACATAAAACCCGATTTAAATTTTTTTTACTCATTTGAGTTGAGATGAGATGAGATGAGATGAGTCGGACGAATCAACTCGATGTTGTGGGTGGCGAAACGATACGAGATGGGAAACCATCTCCTAACACCATGCTTCAAAACGGTTTTGAACTCAAAATTCAAACCTTGAATGGACTGGAGACGAGAAATATTGGGTTTGTTTGGTAACAAAGTCAACATTCAGTCGTGAATATTAGTGCCTAATTTGCTCTGAAAATTAAATATTAATTGACTGTAACCTATGAGAGAGAGAGAGAGAGAAGTACCTGCGATGAGGAGGAAGAAGTGGAAAAATGGGTCCCACCAACGAAGATCATGATTCTTTTGAACGGCTTTGATTGATATAGAAATAGAGTCTTTAGCGACTCGATTTACGCCTTGAAGTACCCCTCTATGGCGCAGGCTTTACCTTCTTGAAGTTGAGAAAAAGAAAGAATATCTTGAATACCTTGAATGCCCTTATTAAACTTCACTTTAAATGACTTAAAAAATGAATAATGCTAGACTGACCTCATTTCACAAAAACAATAAATGCTTTTCACAGGTTTTATTTCGTACACACCTCCATGTTAGTTAGGTATGAATTGAGGTCACAACAACACGACTCCTTCAAAATGACTAATGATAAATTCACGTGTTAAAACGTACACACGCTTAGACATGACAAGTGCATAGGATTATAGATCTTTTTTTTGGTTGTATCAAAAAAAAAAAAAAAAACAAAAAATATCTATGATACTTGTCATGTCAATCATGTATGTTTTAGAGTGTTAATGTATCACAACTCCTTTAAAATAATATGAGAGAAAAAGAAAATTTTAGTAAGAAATGAGTATTATACTTTAATTTAGGATTTTCTTACTAAAAATTAGGGATGACAATCTTAACACAACTCAAAAACATTACAAGATTAATGGAATGGGTTTGAGTTATGCCTAATTGAGTTTGGGTTATAATAATATTAACCGTCTAACAAGATTATTAAATGAATCAAGTCTAGGTTAGAGGCATCTACGTGTCATTAACGTGCAGATTTAAATATTTAAACAAATATTTAAGAATTTTTTTAAATTATCCATTTTTTATGATAAAACTTAATTTATGTTTTGTGATACTTAATTTATGTTGGTTGACATTGGTTTATGATCGCGTGATTTTATTTTTAGTAATGGTATTTTATTTTTTATAGTAAAAATGAAAATTATTTTTTCAATAAATATTAGAATTTTATTAAATAGGTTATGTATGGGCTGGTTTAGGTATACTTACTTATAAATGGGTTGGTTTGGATTCAAGTTCTTGACATATTCAAATTTGCATAATACCCTTACCTCAACATGATACGACATGACATATTGGCACCCCTACTTAAATCAATGAATCAGGTCTTTAACTTATGGGGCCAAGTTTTCAACTTTTGGTTTTGGTTGGGAGTTGTCATCTAAATTAAGTATAGAAATCATGATGACAATGAATTCTAAATACAAGTAAATTCATTGTAGAAATTTTGAACAAAGGATAACGTTATAGATCTCTGAAGGTATTAGACTCCAAATCCAGACCCATGGGAGCTTTTTTTCTTTTTTAGAGAGTGCCATAATGGGAATTTGTTTGGGAAATTTTAATTCTTTTTTTTTGTATTTTTGTATATTTGTTTGTTTGGTAAAGGTCCCAATCATGAGAGTTTGTTTGAGAAATTTTTATTGTTGTTTGATTAAAAAAAATCCCAATGTGTGGGGTTTGTTTGAGAAATGTTTGTTTTTTTTAAATATTTTTTGGTTGTTGGCCTAGGAAAAAACCCCAAATGTGTGGGATTTTTTTTTCTTTGCAAAGTAATAGTTCAAATTTTACTAAGAATTGTTGAGGTCAAATGAATTACCAAGTTGACAATCCAACATCACGGCCTTATAGATTTAGGGTATGTTTGATTGCATGGAAAGTGACTTTTCATGAAATTTAAAATCCATGAAAAAATAGTGGTGGAAAAGAGGTAGGGTTAGAAAATCAAATTCCATTATTTGATTTTACTTGGATAAAATCATGGAAAAAATATATGAGAAAGATGAAGAAGAAGAAGAAGAAGGGGAAAGAAGATGAGAGGAGAGGAGGGAGGAGGAGGAGGAACAAGAAGAAAAAGAGGGAGAGAGAGAGAGGGGTGACCGGTGATGGAGATGACGATGGTGCGACGATAATGACGATGGGTAGAGTGAATGTGATGATGACTATGGAGGTAGTAGTGATGGAGAAGAAGAAGAAGATATGGAGTTAGGATTTTAAATTGGGATGGAAAATATGCGTGGATTTCATTTTCCCACCTATGTGGGTGGGAAAATGAAATCCAGGATTTGTGGGACTTTTAGAGAATGGTGGAAAATCATTTCCATGTAAAACTGAAATCAAACACATTAAAAATGTCATTTTCCATGAAAAGCGATTTTTCCATCATATTTTCCTTGTGCAATCAAACATACCCTTAATGGAAAAAACTCATATCCAAAATAATAAGATATAATAATACTTTTGGCTTGACCCAAGGTTTTGAAAATGGCCAATTACTGAACTCCCAAATTTAAAATTAAAATTTGATGATGAAAATTAATCATTTTAAATTTATTTTTTTAAGTCTATAGAATTTTGATTTTTTTTTAGATGCCACAAGGTGAGCTCAACAACCCTTAATAAGAATTGAAATCTTACAAAGTTAGTAAGACTAGACAAACTCTAATCTAAAAACCCCATTACTTAACATTTTAAATAAAAAATAAGCCCTCCTCATTCAGGGTTTGCACATTTGTATATTGAAAAGTTCGACTAGCCTTACTAAGTAAGGATTTCATAAGGTCCTTGGGCTTAACTTGTGGCGTCCAAAAACATGATCCAATGCTTCAGGGTTGTAGAGGATAAATTTTGATGAAGTTTGAAGGGAAAAAATTCTAAAAAATAATTATTTTTCATCGTTGAATTTCACTTTTAAGTTTGGGAGTTATGTGAAAGTTGAGTAGCATTTCATTTTCAAAACCTTGGATCAAATTAAAAAAAATGTTTTCTCTCTTTTTTCGTTTTTTTCATCTTTTCGTTTGGTGTTGGTTTGCTGAAGTGGTAATCCATTTGAGCGAAACAATCCTTAGTAAGGCTCAAGATCTTTACTAAGTTAGGAAAATGTTTCTCTAGTAGGAATTTTTAAAGGGAAAATTACTTAAAGGCCCTCGCGGAAGGGTTTCTCTCTAAAATAATCCATAAGTTTTGCACATTAGTTTGACAGGATATTTAGTAAACTTTTTCTTTCTTAATGGTCCCTCATATTGTCGAGTTCATAATTTTTACTATCGAACTCAATACCTTTTTATTTTGTGTTGAGTTCACATTTTTTGTTGTCAAGTTTACCACTTTTTATTTACTGTCGAACTCGACACTTTTTTTAATTATTGTCGAGTTCACCCTTTTATAAAATAAAAAGTGGTGAACTCGACACTGGTAGAACCCACCCATTTTCAATTTTCAAAATTTTCATATTAAAATATATGGAAAGATCGACTAAAAACTTGAGATAATGACTTGTTTAAATGATTTTAACCTAAAAAAAAAAATCATTATTGATCGATTTTCATCCGAAAAAAAAATCTTAGTTTTCAAATTTTACTAAGAGTTGTTGAGGTCAAATGAATTACCAAATTGGCAATCCAACATCACAACCTTATAGATTTAGGGTATGTTTGATTGCATGGAAAGTGACTTTTCATGAAATTTAAAATCCATGAAAAAATAGTGGTGGAAAAGAGGTAGGGTTAGAAAATCAAATTCCATTATTTGATTTTACTTGGATAAAATCATAGAAAAAAAATCTAAGAGAAAAGAAGAAGAAGAAAAAGAAGAAGAAGAAGAAGGGGAAAGAAGACGAGAGGAGAAGGAGAGGCTTGGGGAGGAGGGAGGAGGGAGGAGGAGGAGAAAGAAGAAGAAAAAGAGGGGGAGAGAGTGAGAGAGAGGGTGACCGGTGATGGAGATGACGATGGTGCGATGATAATGATGATGGGTAGAGTGAATGTGATGATGGCTATGGAGGTAGTAGTGATGGAGAAGAAAGAAATATGGAGTTAGGATTTTAATTTGGGATGGAAAATATGCGTGGATTTCAGTTTCCCATCTATGTGGGTGGAAAAATGAAATCTAGGATTTGTGGGACTTTTAGAGGATGGTGAAAAAATCATTTCCATGTAAACTGAGATCAAACACATTAAAAATGTCATTTTCCATGAAAAGCGATTTTTCCATCATATTTTCCTTATGCAATCAAACATACCCTTAATGGAAAAAACTCATATCCAAAATAATAATATATAATAATACTTTTGGCTTGACTCAAGATTTTGAAAATGGCCAATTACTGAACTCCCAAATTTAAAATTAAAATTTGATGATGAAAATTAATCATTTTTAATTTATTTTTTTTAGTCTATAGAATTTTGATTTTTTTTAGATGCCACAAGGTGAGCTCAACAACCCTTAATAAGAATTGAAATCTTACAAAGTTAGTAAGACTAGACAAACTCTAATCTAAAAACCCCGTTACTTAACATTTTAAATAAAAAATAAGCCCTCCTCATACAAGGTTTGCACATTTGTATATTGAAAAGTTCAACTAGTCTTACTAAGTAAGGATTTCATAAGGTCCTTGGGCTTAACTTGTGGCGTCCAAAAACATGATCCAATACTTCAGGTTGTAGAGGATAAATTTTGAAGGGAAAAAATCCTAAAAAATAATTATTTTTCATCGTTGAATTTCACTTTTAAGTTTGGGAGTTATGTGAAAGTTGAATAGCATTTCATTTTCAAAACCTTGGATCAAATTAAAAAAATGTTTTCCCCCTTGGATCATTTTGGTGTTGGTTTGTTGAAGTGGTAATCCATTTGAGCGAAACAATCCTTAGTAAGACTCAAGATCTTTACTAAGTTAGGAAAATGTTTCTCTAGTAGGAATTTTTAAATGGAAAATTACTTAAAGGACCCTCGCGGAAGGGTTTCTCTCTAAAATAGTCCATAAGTTTTGCACATTAGCTTGACAGGACATTTAGTAAACTTTTTCTTTCTTAATGGTCCCTCGTATCGTCAAGTTCATAATTTTTACTATCGAACTCGATGCCTTTTTATTTTGTGTTGAGTTCACATTTTTTATTGTCAAGTTTTCCACTTTTTATTTACTGTCGAACTCGACACTTTTTTTAATTATTGTCGAGTTCACCATTTTTTAAAATAAAAAGTGGTGAACTCGACACTGGTAGAACCAACCCATTTTCCATTTTCAAAATTTTCATATTAAAATATATGGAAAGATCGACTAAAAACTTGAGATAACGACTTGTTTAAATGATTTTAACCAAAAAAAAAAAAATCATTATTGATCGATTTTTATCCAAAAAAAAAAAATCTTAGCTTATTTTATATATATTTTCAAAATATTTGAAAAAACCTTCCTTTGAAAATGACTTCTTCTTCTTTCTTAAATCCATTCTGACAGAATGAAGTCTTTGAAACTCAATTGAGATGTCAAAGATCCATTTTTTTGGATGAAACATTGAATTCGAATGGTTAGGGCATTCAATCGTGAGAGATGAGGTCCAAGGACTTTTTAGAAAGAACAAGTTTACAAAATGTCCTACCAAGCAATTGTTGAAAAGTTAAGGACTATTTCTCCACGAGATTCCTTTAAATAATTTTCCCATTTTTAAAACTTTGTGAGCCACGGCCCACAACTATACATGTAAGTATAAAATATATATAAAACAATAATTTTTAAGAATCTTATAGGGGCCACGGCTTTACTTATGGTTCGGTCTTTTTCATAAAGTATATATAAAATAATACTCTGTAAAGAAAATTTGGGGGTCACGCCCACCTTTGTCGAATGCTGGATTGACCTTAACTCATACTTTGTTGACATGGAGGTGTGCATGATAAATGTTTTTCATTAGAATAGGAGTGAAAAGCATCTATGGTTGTTTTAGGCACCTCCACATCAACAAAGTGTGAATTGAGTTCACTCAAGTGCGACTCCTCCAAAATGACTAATGATAAATTGATGTATTAAAACGTATATGACCAACGTGACAAGTGCACAAAACCGTAGATCTTTTTCCTTGTGTATCCCGAAGAAAAAAATCTATTGTTATGTGTACTTGCCATGTCAACCACGTATGTTTTAGAGTTTCATCTTATCACGACTCAGTCAAAAAAGGATAATTTAGTAAGAAATGACTATTAAGGAGCAAAATGATATTTTGCAAAAATTATTTATTAAACTTTAATTTAAGATTTTTCTTGCTAAAAATCAATGGATCTGGTTAAGGTTGATTCCATCCACTTAAACTTATTTATTTCACTTTAATTTAGGATTTTCTTGCTAAAAATCAATGGATCGGATTGAGGTTAATTCTATCCACTTTAACTTATGGGGCCGGTTTTCAGACTTTTGAGTTTGGTTGGGAGTTGTCATCTAATTTAAGTCTAGAAATCATGATGACGATCAGTCCTAAAGGAGCTTTTTTTCTTCTCATAGATGTATTTTTTTTCGAGATACAAATAAAATGTATCTACGGACATGCACGTGCCACTATGTCAAAGTGTCCCCCGCTGAGGTCACTCTAACACGACTCATTTTGCAAGGAAACCTCTCAACCTACCTTGCTTTCTTCTTCACTTTCTTTAGATTTTTTGTTGTTTAAAATTTTAACAATTACACTTTATAAAGTAATTTGGGGTGTCTACATATGGGATAGGTTTGTGTAATAACATCTTGACCTCAAGCCTGGAATAAGTTCATATATCGCAAGATCAACTTATCCAAGGCGTGGATAGCTTGGTATAGGAAAATGCTGACGTGACATTAAAATTTACATCGATTCACACATTGTTGCGTATAGAGTCATATAAGATTCGCTTTTCATCGAGATATGAGCGAAATTATATATATTGTTTTGGTATAACATCTTACCCCTGAACAACGAAATTAAATGGGATTGGTGTTAGTTAAACCATCTTTTTCAAGTGTACTTTTGAATATGATGGATTTCAATTTGGGCAACATTCCATATATGTAAACGTGTTATGCTCACCGGCCATCATTATAAATGAGGTGATCTTGGCATTTTCCTTCACACCAATTTATATGTAAATAATTGTTTTATTTCAAAAGGATGATGTATTGTAAGTAAAATTTGGTGTGCCAATAGAATCTCTCGTGTTGTTTTCATATTAATTATTATTGTATAGGAAAAAGGATGCATGGACTGAGAGACAATGTACAACATGGATCGAGATCCACATTTTGGCCATGTGAATAGTTCTTTGATTCAAATGATAATTCAGTCCTCTTGTTTATGATTTAGATTAGGTTTGAAAGAAAAAACAAAAGCATTTTTTAGAAACAAATCTTGAGTTTAAAAATGGATGGCCATTTAACTCCTAGATTTAAAATTTAAATTCAACGGTGAAACAAAATCATCTTTTTCAATTCTATTTTTTCAAAGTTATTAATTGTTATCTAAATTGAATCAGTAACAAAAACAAATATTTATATGGTGAGAATAAGATATAAGACAAAAGAAACTAATCGGTACGTTCCAAGAGGAAGAACTGGAAAAATGGGTCTCACCAATGAAGATCATGATTCTTTTGAATGGCTTTGATTGATATGGAAATAGAGTCTTTAGCGACTCGGTTTTCGCCTTGAAGTACCCCTATGGCGCAGGCTTTACCTTATTGAAATTGAGACAAAGAAAGACTATCTTGGATACCTTGAATGCCCTTAAATTTCTCTTTAAATGACTTTGAAAATGAATAATGTTAGAGTCACCTCAATTCATACTTTACTAACGTGGAGGTGTGTACGAAATAATAGATACTTCACATCAGCAAATTATGAATTGAGGTCACAACAACACGCCTCCTTCAAAATGACTAATGATAAAGTGACACGTTAAAACGTACATGCGTTAAAACGTACATGTGTGACGTGACAAGTGCACAAAACTGTAGATCTTTTTCTTTAAGTATCCCAAAAAATATATATATACGGTTCTATGCACTTGCCATGTCAATCACGTACGTTTTAGAATGTTATGTATCACGACTCTATCAAAAAAATATGCGAGAAAAGGAAAATTTAGTAAGAAATGAGTATTAAGGAGCAAAACGATATTTTGGAAAAATTATTTATTACACTTTAATTTAGGATTTTTTTGCTAAAAGTTAGGGGTGACGATCTTAACATGACTTGAAAACGATACGAGATTAATGGATTTGGGTCAAGTCTAATTGGGTTTTGGTCATAATAGTATCAATCGTCTAACATGATTATTAAATGGGTCGGATTTAGGTTAGGGGCGTCAACCTACTTAACCCGTTTTGACACGCAGTCATTAACGTGCAATTTTAAATATTTAAACAAATATTTAAGAATTTTTTTTAAAATTATCCATTTTTTATGATAAAACTTAGTTTATATTTTGTGATACTTAATTTATATTGGTTGCCATTGCTTTATGATTGTGTGACCTTATTTTTAGTAATGGTATTTTATTTTTTTATAGTGAAAATGAAACTTATTTTTTTTTAATAAATATTTGAATTTTATTAAACAGGTTATTTATGGGTCGGGTCAAGTATAACTACTCATAAATGGGTTGGTCTGGGTTGAAGATTTTGACACGATTATTAAATGGGACGGATTTAACTTTGTTAAATTTTCATAATACTCTTACCTCAACAAATAAGTTATTTATGGGTCGGGTCAAGTATAACTACTTATAAACGGGTTGGTCTGGGTTGAAGATTTTGACACGATTATTAAATGGGACGGATTTAACTTTGTTAAATTTTCATAATACTCTTACCTCAACATGACACGACATGACATATTGCCATTCTTAGTTTAAGCAATGGATCAGGTCTTTAACTTATGGGCCAAGTTTTCAACTTTTGGCTTTGGTTGGGAGTTGTCATCTAAATTAAGTATAGAAATCAAGATGACAATGAATCCTAAATACGAGTAAATTCTTTATTGAAATTTTGAGCAGAGGATAAGGTTATAGATATTCGACTCCAAATCCACACCCATGGGAGTTTTTTTTTTTCTTTTTTTCTTTTTTTCTTTTTTTCTTTTCTTTTTTTGAGAGTGCCATAATGGGAATTTGTTTGGGAAATTTTGATCTTTTTAGTATTTTTGTTTGTTTGGAAAAAACCCCAATCATGAGAGTTTGTTTGAGAAATTTTTATTTTTGTTTGATTAAAAACAATCCCAAACGTGTGAGTTTGTTTTTTCTTTTTCTTTGGTAAGTAATATTTCAAATCTTACTAAGTATTGTTGAGGTCAAATGAATTACCAAATTGGCAATCCAACATCGCAGTCTTATAGATTTATTGGAAAAAACCCAAATCTAGAATAATAATATATAATAATACTTTTGGCTTGATCCAAGGTTTTGAAAATTATGGCCAATTACTGAATTCCCAAATTTAAAATTAAAATTTGACAATGAAAATTAATCATTTTTAAGTTAGTTTTTTTAGTCTATAGAATTTTGATATGATCATCCCTATGGCACTGGATCATTTTTTTCGATGCCACAAGGTGAGCTCACCAACCCTTAATAAGAGCTGAAATCTTACAAAGTTAATAAGACTAAACAAACTCTAATCTAAAAGTCCTATTACTTAATATTTTAAATAAAAAATAAGCCCTCCTCACACGTCAGTTTGCATATTTGTATATTGAAGAGTCCGACTAACTTTAATAAGTAAGGATTTCTTAGGGTTCTTAGACTAACTTGTGGCATCCAAAAACATGATCCAATGCTTCAGGGTTGTAGAGGATAAAATTTGATGAAGTTTGAGGAAAAAAATTCCTAAAAAATAATTATTTTTCACCATTGAATTTCACTTTTTAGTTTAGGAGTTATGTGAAAGTTTAGTAACCTTTCATTGTCAAAACCTTGGATCAAATAAAAAAAATGTTTTCCCTTTTTTTTTTTTTTTCATCTTTTCCAAGCAACTTTTGATTTGCTGAAGTGGTAATCCATTTGAGCAAAACAATCCTTAGTAAGGCTCAAATCTTTACTAAGTTAGGAAAATATTTCTCTAATAGGAATTTTTAAAGGGAAAATTACTTAAAGAACCCTTGTAAAAGGATTTCTTTCTAAAATAGTCCCTAAGTATTGCACGTTAATTTGATATTAGTAAACTTTTTCTTTCTTAATGGTCCCTCGTACTATTGAGTCCATAATTTTTACTGTCGAACTTGATGCTTTTTTATTTAGTCGAGTTCACATATTTTACTATTGAATCATCACTATTTACTGTAGAGTTCACCGCTTTTTATTTACTGTTGAACTCGATATTTTTTTTAATTACTGTCAAGTTCATTGTTTTTTAAAATAAAAAGTGGTGAACTCGACACTAGTAAAACCCACCCATTTTCAATTTTCAATTTTTTAATATTAAAATGCATGGAAAGATCAACTAAAAACTTGAGATAACGATTTGTTTAAATGATTCTAACCGAAAAAACCCATTATTGATTGATTTTCATCCAAAAACAAAGAAAAAAAAAAGTGAAAAAACCTTAGTTTTTTATATACATTTTTTAAACATTTGAAAAAACCTCCTTTGAAAATTGCTTATTCTTCTTTCTTAAATCCTTTCTGACAGAATGGAGTCTCCGAACTCGATTGAGATGTCAAAAATCCAATTTTTGAATGAAAATGTTAAGTTCGAACAATTAGGACATTCAATCATGAAAAATGTGAGAGATGAGGTCCAATAACCATTTAGAAAAAAGAAATTTACTAAGGTGCTGTTTGTTAAATTGAAAAAAATAAGTGTTGAATAGCATTAAGCGCTGAAACTTATAAGCGCTGAATTTAAGTGCTGAAAAAGTTGTTTGTTTAGATGCTGAATCATGTTTGTTACACATTGCTGAAACTGGTAAATTGTCTTTGTTACCCTTACAATCATATTATACATTGTTTGCATGTTTCAAATGCTTATTTATTATCAAACACAATATAATATATTATTTCTTATAAAATTAAAATACAATTTATTTTTAAATAATAAATAATACTCAAATCTTCAATTTATAAATTATAATTTCTATTTATAAAAACCTTCAAATTTCAAATTAAAAATAATAATATCATACAAGTCACCAAAATTTGAAATCTATTTTAAAATAACTTAATTTTGGATGAATAATTTTCGATGGAAATGAAGGATGTGTAATTATAAAAACACCCTATGAATTAATAAGGGCAACCTACACTATAGTCATTTTTTGTTTTGTTTTATATGGGTTAAAGTTTTTGGAATGAGTAAATTTTTAGTGAGGATGGTCTATATGGTCTAGAGATCATCATCACCAAAAATCAGTCTATTTTGAAACTTGTAACTCGTCAAAAATAGTTTTCAAAAAAAAAAATGGGGACAATTTATGGTTCTTGAACTTATTTTGATAGGGTTAGAAGTTTCAAGATGTGCTGATTTTTTGTGAGGAAGATCTCCTCATTGTAGAGATCATCCTCATAAAAAATCAACTCATTTCAAAACTTTTAACCCATATAAGAATAATTTAGCCATGGTGTGGGTTTATTAATTTGTGGGGTGTTTATATACTTATCCATGGGATATAAGAGGTTCCTTTTAAGAATAAGGGCATACTTGTCCATGCTCAAAAAAACAAAGGGCATACTTGTCTGTGTCGAAAAAAGCGAAATGCTTACCGCTTTAGCACTTTTTTTCAGCATCAAAATAATGCTGAATTTTTTTCACTTATTTTCAGCAATAAGCGCTGAAAATATAGAGTAAACAAATGTGTTATTTTGACAAAAGTGCTGAATTTAATTTTTTTCAGCAATAAGCACTGAAAAATAGCGCAAACAAACACCGCCTAAATGTCCTGCCAAGCAACCGCTGAAAAGTTAGAGACTATTTAGAAAGAAATCCCTCCACGAGGGTCCTTTAAATAATTTTCCCATTTTGAAAACTTTATGAGGCATAACTCACAATTATACCTGTAAGTATAAAATATATATAAAATAATAATTTTTAAAAATCTTATAAGGGCCACGACTTTACTTATGGTTCAGTCTTTTTCATAAAGTATATATAAAATAATACTCTATAAAAAAAAAAAATTGGGAGTCACGACCCCCCTTTGTCCTCACGTGGTTCCGCCCCTAAATGTTACATTGACCTTAACTCATACTTTGCTAACGTGGAGGTGTGTATGGAACCATAGATGCTTTTCATCAGAATAGGAGTGAAAAGCATCTATGGTTGTGTGGGCACCTCCACATCAGCAAAGTGTGAATTGAGTTCACTCCAGCACAACTCCTTCAAAATGACTAATGATAAATTGACGTGTCAAAACGTACACGGCCAACGTGACAAGTGCACAAATTCGTAGATCTTTTTCTTTGTGTATCCCGAAGAAAACAAATCTATTGTTTTGTGTACTTGCCATGTAAATGACGTATGTTTTAGAGTTTCATCTTATCGTGACTCCTTCAAAATACATGAGAGAAAAGGACAATTTAGTAAGAAATGACTTTTTGAAAGGAGTAAGAAATGACTATTAAGGAGCAAAACGATATTTCGGAAAAATTATTTATTAAACTTTAATTTAAGATTTTCTTGCTAAAAATCAATTGATCTAATTGAGGTTAATTCTATCCACCCTAACTTATAGGGGCAGGTTTTCGGACTTTTGAATTTGGTTGGGAGTTTTCATCTAATTTAAGTCTAGAAATCATGATAACGATCAATCCTAAATACACCCATGGGAGCTTTTTTTCGTCTTTTCCTATTTTTGGAATGCCATAACAGTAGTTTGTTTGTGAAATTTTGATTTTGAATTTTTTAGTGTTATTTGTTTTGAAAACAATACGGATCATGAGAGCTTGTTTGAGAATTTTTGTTTCTATTTGTTTAAAAAAAAATCTCAAACGTACGGATTTGTTTGAGAAATGTTTGCTTTTTTCATATTTTTTAAAAAAATCCCAAACTTGTGGGATTGTTTATTTTTTTCTTAGTAATTTTTTTTTTTTTTTTGAAAAGATTTCAAATATATGGGTTTGTAGGAAAAAGAAAAAGGGAAATTCTCGTTTTTGAAATTAAAATATTTTTTTGTTAAAATGAACAAAAATATTCCTACTATATAAAACAGTAAATACTTTCCTTATTTTAATTTTAGTAAAATAATTTTTATAAAAAATTATGTCTTATAAAACGACGATTTTTTTTTTTTTTCACTTTAGCGAAAATATTTTAATTTTGAAAACGGTAAATTATCGATTTTAGAATTAAAACAAATAGATGTAATTATCATGATGATGTGGCACACTCTCAGCCGTTGAAAATGACTACAAAGAACTATAGTAAAAAAAGGGCTATAGAGGATCTGCTTCCCCCTTCCATTCATAAGGTTTAACCAACCATAATAGAGGGATGTTGGCAGTTGAGTACTTCTATTAACACACCAATTTTTACTTATAACACACCAATATATATGTAAGTAATTATTCTCTTTAACTTTTAAGGATTTTTAATTTGGGTCGCAGACTAGTATTTTGCAACAATATATATTTTTTGAAAACAGACCGAACTATCTACAAGAATATATAACATAAGTCATTTCTCATAAAATGGATCAGGCCTACTTATTTTGCAAGATTGATGTTGGAGTGACGATAGTGGGGGACACACAGGGGACGTCTTGACATGGTAGTGTGCGTTAGGGGTGCACATGGTTCGGATTGGTTCGGATTTTGGCAAAATTGGAATCGAACCAAACATGATCGGTTCTACAAATTTGAAACCGAACCAATCCAATTACCCTATAGAACTGAACCAATCCAATCCAATCCAATCTTGGTTCGGATTTGTTCGGATCGGTTCTCGGTTCTCATACTTATTGAAGATAGATATCTTATTCCTCAATCCAAGCATTCTATCTCCTCCAATATTCAAACCTTAAAAACAAGTAGGACTTTTTTTAAACGTGGACTTTGGGATAATAAAAAAATTAAAAGGAAGAAGAAGAAAGAAATAAAAAAGCCGAATTTTTATTTTTTAAATAATTATATATATATATATATAATTGGTTCGATTTTCGGATTGGTTCGGTTCTATTATATCCTAATCCGAAACCGAACCAAATTAATCGGATTTTTTTTTCTTCGATCCGTACCCGAACCGTGGGTGTGTTTAGTCCGAACCAATCCAATCCAAAAGCTTCGGATTGGTTCGGATCTCGGATTTACCCAATCCAATGTGCACCCCTAGTGTGGGTATACTCATAGATGTGTTTTCTCCAAGATATGAATAAAACTTATCTACAGACATGCATGTACCACCACGTTAAAGTATCACCTGCTGAGATCACTCTATCACAACTCATTTTGCAAGGAAACTACACACCCTATCTTGCTTTGTTCATCATTTTCTTTGGATTTTTTATTCTTTAAAATCTTAACAACCATACTTTATAAAGCAATTTGGGGTGTCTACACGTGGGATAGGTTTGTATAATAACATCTGGACCTCAAGCATGGAATAAATTCATGGTCCCGTTCAGCAACAAACATTTAGACAAACATTTTGGCAAAACATTTTTCAAAACATGGGTTAGAGATTTTGGAATGGGCTGATTTTTGGTGAAGATGATCTCTACGATGAGGAGATCATCCTCACCAAAAATAAGCCCATTCCAAAATGTTTGTTGCTGAACATTTCCCATATATATATATAGGGTCCCGTTCAACAACAAACATTTTGGCAAAACATTTTTCAAAACATGGGTTAGAGGTTTTGGAATGGGTTGATTTTTGGTGAGGATGATCTCCTCACCGTAGAGATCATCCTCACCAAAAATCAGCCCATGCCAAAACTTCTAGCCCCAGTTTACAAGTTGAAGAATTGTGGACCATCCATTTTTTGTAAACCATTTTTGATGGGGTTAGAAGTTTTGGAATGAGCTGATTTTTGGTGATAATGATTTCCTCACCGTAGAGATCATCCTCACCAAAAATCAGCCCATTCCAAAACCTCTAACCCATGTTTTGAAAAATGTTTTGCCAAAATGTTTGTCTAAATGTTTGTTGCTGAACATTTCCCTAAGTTCATAGATCGTAAGAACAATTTATCCAAGGCATGGATAGCTTGGTATAGGAAAATGCTGAAGTGACATTAAAATTTACATCGATTCACACATTATTGTGTATGGAGTCATAGATGATTTGCTTTTCATTGAGATACCAGTGAAAATTATATATATATATAATATATATATATATATATATATATATATATATATATATATATATCTATATATATATATATATATATATATATATATAGGGTAGGGTTCCTGCAACACACATTACGACACACATATAGACAACGTGTTTGTCTTATATGGGCAAAATGTTTGGAATGGGCTGATTTTTTGTGAGGATGATCTCTGTGATGAGGGGATCATCCTGGCAAAAAATCATCACATTCCAAAACTTGTAACCCCATCAAAATTGATTTACAAAAATAGGACGGTCTATAAATTTTCAACAAAAATTGGATGGTCTAGAAGTTTCATAATGAGCTGATTTTTGGCAAGGATGATCTCCTCACCACAGAGATCATCCTCACAAAAAATCAGCCTATTCCAAACATTTTTGCCCATATAAGACAAAACACATTATCTATATGTGTGTTGAAATGGTTGTCGTTTGAACCTGACCCATATATATATATATATATATATAGGGAGCGGTTCAACAGCCCCATCATGGTGCCATGCATTTTTCAAAACATGGGTTACAAGCTTTGGAATGAGCTGATTTTTTGTGAGGATGATCTCTATGATTAGGAGATCACCCTCACCAAAAATCAGCTCATTCCAAAACTTCTAACCCCGTCAAAAGTGATTTACAAAAATTAGACGGTCCACAATTCTTCAACTTGTAAAATAGGGTTAGAAGTTTCAAAATGAGCTGATTTTTTGTGAGGATGATCTCTTCACTGTAGAGATCATCCTCACAAAAAATCAGCCTATTCCAAAACTTGTAACCCCATCAAAAGTGATTTACAAAAAATGCATGGCACCATATGGGGCACCATAAGGGGCTGTTGAACCGCTCCCATATATATTATATATGGGAAATGTTCAGCAACAAACATTTTGACAAACATTTTGGCAAAACATTTTTCAAAACATGGGTTAGAGGTTTTGGAATGGGCTGATTTTTGGTGAGGATGATCTCTACAGTGAGGAGATCATCATCACCAAAAATCAGCCCATTCCAAAACTTCTAACCCCATCAAAAATGGTTTACAAAAAATGGACGGTCCACAATTTTTCAACTTGTAAACTGGGGCAAGAAGTTTTGGAATGGGCTGATTTTTGGTGAGGATGATCTCCCCACCGTAGAGATCATCCTCACCAAAAATCAGCCCATTCCAAAACCTCTAACCCATGTTTTGAAAAATGTTTTGCCAAAATGTTTGTTGCTGAACGGGACCCTATACATATATTGTTCTGGGTGCACTCCATGTCAGTAATGTGGGAATCAATGTCGATTTTAATGTCACTCCAGCACGACTCGTTGGTATAACATCATACCCCTAACATAGGATAGGTTTCATGAGTTTGGCCAAAGTCGGCTTCGAACAACGAAATTGAATGGGATTGGTGTGTGTTAAACCTTCTTTTTCAAGTTTACTTTTGAATGATGGATTTCAACTTGGGCCACAAAAAAAAGTTGTGAGATGAAAACATTCCATCATGATTCCAAGTCAAACCAAAAGCTATATAAACGTGTTATGCTCACCGTCCATCATTATAAATGAGGTGATCTTGGCATTTTTCTTCACACCAACTTTTACTTATAACACACCAATTTATATGTAAATAATTGTTTAATTTCCAAGTAAATAATTGTTTAATTTCCAAAGGATGATGTATTGTAAGTAAAATTTGGTGTGCCAATAGAATCTCTCTTGTTGTTTTCATATTAATTATTATTATTTAAGAAAAAGGTTGCATGGACTGAGGGACCATGTACAACATGGATCGAGGTCCACATTTTGGCCATGTGAATAGTTCTATTGATTCAAATGACAATTCAGTCCACTTGTGATTTAGATTGGGCTTGAAAAAAAAACAACATTTTTCATAGTCAAATCTTGAATTTAAAAATGGACGGCCATTTAACTCTTAGATTTAAAATTTAAATCCAATGGTGAGAGTTTAAAATGTAGAGTTTAAAAAATCAATTTTGAGAGCCATCTTTTTAGCACCTACAATCAAGTTCAAAAAAGGATTTGTTTTTTATTTGGATCTGATTTTTTTTCCCATGAAATTTAGAAGATTGTAGTGTTGGATTGCCAATGTAATAATTCATGTGGGCCCCATGAATCTTAGTAAGATTTGAAATCTTATTAAATGGGATCTACAACTTTATGGTGTTCATAAATTTTTTGGATATCACAAGATGATACAATCGAGAAACTTTCCTGACTAATGGGCGTAGTCAGAAAAGTATTTTTCTTTTTGAAAATTTTTCTAATATCAAATGATGCGACAAGTCCGATGGGTATCCAATCCTAAGTCTCTTGTTAAGAGTTAAGAATATCTCGAATATTAAGTAAAAAAACATTACGATTTCCAACAAATCATGTGACAAGTAAAATATCGCCCGACTTGAGTCGATTAAGACACCCATCATCTTAAATATGCAATTTTCGATATAACTACTTATTTTTAATATGATGTAGCGAAAGAATGTGAATCAATAGATTCTATATGAATTAAGATATTGTGTTCAATGGAACACACGAAATCAATTTGAATCAATAGATTCAATTAAAAAATAAGCAATATATTGAAAGAAAATAAAATATAAAGTTGAAAAGTAATTAAGAAAAAAAAAAAGATAATTGAATTGATATTGTAGACATCCCATTTTTACATTCGCTTGATTAATCAACTCGTCAATCTGATTGCGGTGGTTTCCGATGATGGATAAATATTCTAAATTTTTTTTATTTGTTACTAGACATGTTTCTAAGACTCAAATGAGATATTCAACGGAAACAAACCTTACAAACCACACTACGTTAAGAAAATGTGACTTAAAAGATAAAAATCATCATTTTGGGATCGATAGAAATTTTACAAAAAAAAATGGTCCAAAAAATTGAACAAATTATTAAAATATTCCTGATGCCAAAACACTCCTAGAGACTACATTGCGCTTAAGAAGACCCTTTTGAACACATAAAAAGATAACTTAAAAATAAATAAACTATTTCATCAATTTTCACAAAATTTATCAAAATGCCCCTCGTGATCCATTTTCTACAAAAATTCATAAATGACAAAATTAATATTCTCAATGAATTCCTTATGAAAAATCGATTATGAAATATCCCAAAATGTTGAAAAATGACATTCTAATGCAAAAACCCTCTTTAAAGGAAAAAATGATAATTTTTCAACTTTAAAATTCGAAAATCTAAAATCAATAATTAAGAATCTTAATTAGTGTAAAGTAAAATTTTAATAAATCAAATTAAAAATTTTAAATAAATAAATATAATTAATTAAACTCATGGGTCAGTTTCAAGTGACGACCCATTTATTCAAGTGGAACCCACATAATATTTAATTAAAGAACCTTCTACTAGGGGTCTCAAAAAATTTAAAATAATTAAATAAACCATCCACTGGGGGGTTATTCAAAAAATTAAAAATTAATTTTATGTATGTCAATTAAATTGAATCCAAATAAAAACTCTTTAAATCTTATTTAAAACAACTTGAAGATTAAATAGAAATGGACTCTATCCAAAAGAGACCTAATCTAACTCTAACCCTATCAAAACTTTTATAAAAATGCATCTCTACTACTAAATCTCGAAAGTCTTAAGAAATCCTAGGGACAATAGGTCAGAAACTTCCCAAAAGTCTCCCAAAACCCTAAATTTGAAACTCAATTAAATACTTAACCTTCGAGCCTTGATTTTTAACTTGAAAACACCGAAAATCCTAAAAAACACTTAGAAAAGTAAAAAAAAAATTTCAGATCTAGAAAAATAATTTCTCATTTTCGAGTTTGGGAACAGATCTAGAAATGGATACCAACCGATAAAATTTGCATGAGGAACGTTCATTGTCAATTTATAAGGGAACAAATCACCCAGGTAAAACATGTATTTTTTTTTAATTTTTTTATATATATTTAGGTCGTTTTCACAATATAAATTTTTTAGAATAGTAGAGATCGATTTTCGCCAGACAAAATTAGTGCATAACACCTTTTAATCCCGTAATTTGATCCTTGTACCTGTAAATTTTTTTCGTATATTCTGTTTTATCTTGTTTAGAGTCAATTTTCAGTTCCTAGATCGTAAAACTAAGTGGTGACTCTTAAATCGGATTCACACCCACTGATCGATGGCACTTTCAGTGGCAACTCTACTGGGGACATCGATGACAAAATTTGAAAACCCAAAATATTGCATAGTTTTTTTGGTGATTTTTCTATAGTCCGAACCGAGAGTTAGCTTTGGTGACCCAAAAAAAATCCAAGATTTAAGATATAAAAAAAAAATGAAAATGAGGGTAAAATTGTGGCTATTGAGATTAAAAGAAAAGAACAAGAAAAGATTGGAAAAGTCCATTTGATTAAAGGGGTGAAATTAAAAAAAGAAGTTAAAGAGGGTTCAAGATCGTATCACTCAACAAATGAAATATATATATATATATATATATATATATAAAAGAGGGAGAGGTTGTTGTAGTAGTGCTCTAAAGAAGGAATGTGCATGAGTGATAGCTAAGAGAGAGAAAGAGAGAAAGGACGATGAAAGGAGAAATAGTGTGTGGGATGGCGTGAAGTTGCGTATGGTGTGTTGGAAGGAAGGCAAAAAAAAATTTGCTCACAAAAATCTAGGATCCACCATTCACATGCATCAACGTGTATTGAACGACATCCTTAATTTATAGAAGTACCCTTCTATGCTTGACGTGGCACACAATGAGTCTGTGAGCACAATGAGGGCGTGCGTGATTTTTTTTTTTTTTTTTTTGAGATTTACCAAACAAACTTATCTGTTGCAATTTGATTACAAAAACTCCCTAACTTTATCAAGTTGGTTACCGAACAAAAGGTAACCCAAACTTTATTCTAACCTAGTCTCAATTATGTAGTAAACTTAAAAACTTAAACTTAGGTGTGGTCCTATTAAGCTACAACCCAAATCGACTATCGAATATGGGTGCTCCCGGGCAAGGTTTTTTCAATCCAACCAAAAGGTGAGTGAGTGGACTGGTCCACAATGCTCAAATTGAACCCACAATACTGATCCAACCCAATAAGACTCAATTAATTATACATACCAATCAGTACTACTTAAACCAGTTGGTCCAATTGGTAAATGAATTTCATAGATCGACACATCAATTGGTTGGATTGTTTGCAAAAGTATGAACATAATAAACATGGATCTAGGATTTGATCTTGAACAAACAATATAATAATTGAAATCGAAAAGCAATAATTGTAAAATACCTGGATTCGCTTTTCTGATTATCCATGGAGAATACGTTGATCTTTATCTATGAAGAATAGGTGCACTACCCCAACTCTGCCTACACTTTTGGTGATGGGAACCTCTATCTCAATAATAGAATAATCTGGGTAGAGAGGGGGGACGGCCACCTATTTATAAAGAAGGATACTAGATTTTCTACCCATCGTAGAATTTTAGTATTAGGTGAATATCACTTAAGTTTTGATAGGATGTTCACTAACCCATCATATTTGATGCTGATAACCAATGACAGACCACTAGCATGGTTTCCAATTTTATCCTTAATGTTTTGAACAAATTACAATCCAATATTTATATAAAATTTGTATATGTGAAAAGGCCACAAAATAATTTTAATAATGAAAATAAATAAATAATAAAATAATAATTCCAATAATCTCCCACTTGGCCTTCACATATACCTTTTGTTTAAAAAATGACTCTCTGGATTGTTACCTTTTGAATAATCGAGTGCACTATTTTGAAAAATAATTGTTCAAAACAATTTAGATAATCTTTAACTGTCACCTTCATTCAAAGATACCACTAATGATGGATCATGGATGTAACAAAGTGCTCATTTGTCGGCCCTAAGACAGTTTCATGGTCTCAAAACTAGTACCATCAATGAATTCAGGAGTTTACCTTTACGTGAACTTTCTTTGTGGTATTAGGGAAATGTACAGTCTTCAATGTAGTCTGTATGTACATTCCCTAGGTGTCCAGCTTCATACTCATGGTATGTCATTCTGATATCTTACTAGCAATCAGCTATGTGATACTCCATCACTTTTCTATCCAGAATGAAGACTTCATTAACGTGATGCCAAGTCACGTCTAGTCCAAGCATTTCTTCAATACTTTACGAGTACATCTACTCATAGGCAAAGATAACATGTGTACACAATAATGCATAAACAATGACTAGTCATAATTAATTTCTTTAAGAAGCAATAAATAGTTTATCAAAAGTATAAATGAATTAAAACAAGCATAAAATAAACTTAACACTTAAATAACATGAACAAATGACATGATAACTCCCATACGAGTTACATGTTCCTTAAGAATCTTTGGCGGGAGTCCTTTTGTGAGAGGGTCGGCTATTATATTACTAGAATTTATCTTAGCAATCTCGATCAATCCTTCACGAACCTTTTCACATACTAAAAGGTACTTTATTTCGATGTGCTTGTTTCCTCTAGTCACTCTTTTATTCTTTGTAAAATTAGTAGCAGCCTTATTATCACAATAAATAACAATAGGTCTATCAATGGAATCCACAATCTTTAATTCACCGATAAAATTCTTCAATCAAACTGTTTGACGAGCCGCTTCATAACTTTCAATAAACTCTGAATACTTGGTCAAATCTGTCAAAATGGTTTATTTTGAGTTTCTCCATGAGATGGCTCCATGCCCAAGCATGAAAATATAATCTGAAGTAGACTTCAAGCTATCATGATATCCAGCATGATCTGCATCAGAATAACCAACAACTTGAAGCTCACTCGATCTTTTATATACTAACATAAAATCTTTTGTTCTCTGTAAATATCGAAGTACTTTCTTTACTGCTCTCCAATGAGCAATACCGAGAACCAACGATGTAACTGATATCGGGTCGGATGCAAATCATTGCATACATAAGACTACCGACTGCTGAGGCATATTCTGATGCATCGACTTCCATCTTCTCAAACTTGTTCTTGGGACACTGATCTTGGTTGAATACATCTCCTTTTACCACAAGAGCCTCACTAGGAGCACCATTTATCCATACCAAACCTTTTGAGCACCTTTTCAATGTATGCTTTCCGTGACAAACCCAAAAACTCAGCTTGTCTATCTCTGTGAATTTTAATCCCTATAACATATTGAGCATCCCCCATATCTTTCATATCAAAACTTTTTCACAAAAAAGATTTTGTATCATACAAAAGATGAACATCATTGCTTGCCAGCAATATATCATCAACATAAAGTACAAGAATGATGAATCGACTCCTATTCATCTTGAGATATATGCACTTGTCGACGACATTTTCTTTAAATTTGTATCCGGTCACCACTTGATCAAATTTCAAGTGCCACTGTCTTGATGCTTGTTTCAACCCATAAATTGATCTTTTCAGCTTGCAGACAAGATGTTCTATTTTATCAACTTTAAAACCATCAAGTTGTGCCATGTAAATATCCTCATCTAGTTCACCATTTAGAAAAACTATTTTTACATACATCTGATGTAAATGTAAATCATAGTGTGCCACTATTGTCAAGATGATCCTCAGTAAATCTTTAGAAGAAACTGGAGAATAAGTTTCACTGAAATCAATACCTGACTTTTGTTTGAAACCCTTCGCTAGAAGTCTTGCTTTGAACCTCTCGACCTTACCTTCTGAATCCCTTTTAGTTTTGAAAACCCATTTACATTCTATTATCTTACGACCTTCTGGAAGCATCGTTAGTTCCCATACTTCATTCTTTTTCATAGATCATAATTCTTCTTTCATTGCTTCTTGCCAGAATTGAGATTCATTTGAGTCCATTGTTTCTTTAAATGTTGAAGGATCATCTACATCACCTTTGATAACATCTCCTTCCTGAAAGTACACCTCATAATCATCTGTAATAGCGGGTCTGCGTTCTCGGGTAGATGTCCTAATGGGAATTGTAGACACCCAAATTTGATCGGGCCCTCGACGCAAAATGCCTCAAAAATTGTAAAAATCGAAATGGGCTCCGAAGCCCAAACCTACAAAAATCCAATAAATTTTGTCATCTTATTTTCAATAAACGGCCCGAGGCTTTTCACATGGCCCACGGACCAAATCTTTTACCATCCTTCTAAACCCAACTCAACCCAAGTCTAAGCCCAGTCAACCCAAACCCAATTCTCTACCCAAGCCCAAATCATTCAACCCAAACCCAATCTCTACCCAAGCCCAACATCACAACCAATCACCCAATATGACACATGTCATTACCCCCTTCCACCTCCCTCATCCAATCAACCAACCAACTCCATTACTTCCCTCCAAAAATTAATTCAACCCATAACCCTACCCTAACTTATCCTATCCATTCTCTCAATCAAACACTTATAACCTATCACCCTCCCCTAATCTACTCCCATCATTCCCTACAAAACCTATCTCTACAATCTACACCTATACCCATCCTCTCAAATCAAACACCCATCCTTTCATATCAATTCATCTCAACCCTTCATTTCCACCAACTTTGACACATGTCATCATCTCCCTCACCCTCTCAAAATATCATCAACCACCCCATTAAATCCTCCATTCTCTTAAACCAAACACCACTTAATCACAACCACCAATTAATTACCCCCTTTAAACAATCTCATCCCCTCAACCACTCTCATCAATTCTCCTCCATCTAACACTCAACCCAAATGGGTTGAAAGATCCAACCCATTTAACCCCCTTTCCCTAAATACCCTCCAATCTCCATCAAATTACACCCACTTCTCTCTCAAACTCATAACCATTCTATCATTTTTCTTCATTTCATCCAACTTTACCCCTAAAATAACCCTCCAACTTCTATAAAAACCCACCCATTCTCCCCTTACAATAACTAATGAAAATTTGACAAAAAGACCTTAAAAAATTACAACTCTCCTCAACTCTCTACTCTTACTCTATTCTCAACACCCAACTCTCAACTCATCTCACAACTCTCAACTCTCAACCTTCTCTCAAATAAATCAAGCAAAGAAAAGAAGTCAAGGAAAGCCAAAGGAAGTCAAGGAAGGTCAAGGTGGGTTTGGACAAAAGGAACACCCCCCTCAACTCCCCTCCTCTACTCATCCCTTTCCTACACATTTGCACACACCACAATGGTTTAAATCACCAAAGGGCCCCTTCTTCATAAGGGTACCCTTAATGATTTGAACCAACATCGAAGCCCCTCACACTTGAGGGTACACATCGATTTTCTTTTTATTTTCATTTTCATTTTCTTTTTATTTCAAAAAATCGAATCCGAGGTTACCACATTACGTGGATGGAGTAGGGTGCCTAACACCTTCCCTACTCCATAAATGGACCCCCTTACCTTTGAATCAAGGTTGGACCAAACATGCATTATCCAACGAGAGTCATCAAAAATGTCAAAATGACGTGTTTTTCAAAAGAGACGACTTCGGGTGACCATTCACACCCATTTTCGAATTTGAATGGTGGCGACTCCAAAACGCCCCAAAGTGGAGGGATGTTTTCAAAACATTGAAAATCCCGTGTCCACAGGAATGATTGGTTGTGGAACTGGAACCACCACCGCTTGAAGATTGGGTTCTGGTTGGATTGCTGCATCTTCTACAACGACTGTACGGATAGGTGATGCCATCAAATGATGTAAATATTGCGGAATAAAGCATATTGGTGGATCACTACGTTTCTCTTCAAATATAATTTTCCTTCACTTTTGACTCCCACTGTTTTAACCATCTTCAAGAAATCTAGCACGATTGGTTTTAACAATCTCCATATGTCTCGACGACAGAAAAACCTATAACCCTTTGACCTCTCAGGATAACCAAGAAAGTGACAAGTTGTCGTTTGAAAATCAAATTTTTTCTGATTTGGATTATACAGCTTTGCCTCGACAAGGCACCCCCAAACATAAAGATAGCCAAGGCTTGGTTTCCTACTAGTCCATAACTTGAAAGGAGTTTCTAGAGCTACTTTGCAAGGAACTCTATTAAAAATATAAACTGCTGTCTTCAAGGCTTCACCCCAAAAGTTTTCTGGTAGGTCTGAGTGACTCATCATACTGCGAACATCTTCTTGATAAGTCTAGTTTCTTCTTTCAGCAACCCCATTTTGCTCAGGTGTGGTATATTGATGAACTATTCCTTGTTCCCTCAAATATTTCACAAACTTCCCATGATTTACACCATCATTATCTATTCTCCTATAATACTTTCCACCTCTATCAGATCTGACAACTTTGATATTCTTACTCAACTGTTTCTCAACTCCTGCTTGATAGGTTTTGAAAACTTCTAATGCCTCATCCTTATGGTGTATCAGATACAGATAGGGGAATCTAGAATAATCATCGATATAAGTAATGAAATAATGCTGACCACCTCGAAAAGGAATCGGAAAAGGACCACAAATATCTGTATGAACTAATCCCAACAAATCAGTAGCTCTAGTAGCTTCAAGCTTCCGTTGCTTTGTCATCTTTTCCTTAATGCAATCCATACATACATCAAAATCTGAGAAATCCAGAGGACCTAGAATTCCTTCCTTAACTAAGAATTCTAGTCTTCTCTTAGAAATGTTCCCGCATATTTTCGTCATCATACTTCAGATTCATTAACTGACCCAAATACTCATACTGAACGGATCTCTTTGTTCCCACAAACTGTTTCTTGATAATCTGCAACAGTTCCTTAGCTGTATCTGTGGTCTGAATACCATCTCGAAAAATCTCACTAATAGATGCTCGAATGATCATCATGGACAATCCATTAGCCTTTTCCCATTTAGTAAAATGGGTTCTCACCAACTCCGTAGAATCTAGAAGTGGAGCTAGTGGCATGTCCTAAAAAAGAACAAAATCAAAATCCATGCATCCCAACAAAATATCAATATTCATCCTCCAGGATGAGTAATTAAAGCCATTAAAAAGCTCAATCCCTGTCAGACTCTTTTGAATCAATGACTCATCCATAGTTGCAATAAGATATGGTCAAACATTAATATATACTATGGGATTCAATTCTTTCAATTCGTACCAAGAGTTTTAGTCGAATCGTTTCAGAGTATTTTATTAAGGGTAAACTTTCCACTTTGCAGGTACAAACAAGTCGCATCATCAAGACTCGCCTTTAGGCTGAGATCTCAATATGCTATATGTTCCATAAAATTGCTTTGGAGTTCGCACATAGACCTAGTCACTTATGTTCCAGTTCAATCCAGACACTATTCACACATTTAGGCAAGAGGGTTATCCTTCTCTCCCCTTCACACTTGTGACTATTCTATTCACTCGATCTACACAAACATCCCTAAATCACCTTTAGGCAGAAGTTAGTGATTTAATGAAAAAGAGTGCCACAAAGTGATCTTAGTGAGACACTAAGTCTCATAATTCAAGAACCCGTAACTTCCATAAAACGGTCACCTTTAGGCAGACTACTATCCTATTTCCATCACGTTTCTTAAACGATTACTCAAAGTATCTTCCTAAACCCCTATAGGCAAGACCTATACCCTAATATATCTAAATTTACTTTTTAATTGTTCTAATTTTGCATGTGGGTACATTAAAATAATGAACTAAATTATCAATATAAAAGAAAGCAATTATAGATATATTCTCCAAAAGGGTACAACTTAATCTAAATTTTACTGTAATATGTTGCTGTCAATAAATTATTTTAACATTTTTATTGAATAGATCTCGAAAAAATATTCAAAATGGATTTTTGTTTTGTCTAAATCGGAGTTAAAACGATTTAGTTATGATTTTTCAAAGTTTTTAAAGGAAAACCGATCTTCTATGTTCTGGTTCACACTTGAACCAATTGAACCAGTTCGGCTAGACCGGCTTGACTCAAATCGGGTCAGTGGTTGACCCAAAAGAGTTGGTTAAACAGGTCAGTTCGAGTCTGAAATGGGTTTACCCCAACGGACCTTTAAAAAATGTTAGTTTGTATCGGGCTTAGCCCAAACATTATAGATAAGCCCAACCAAACGATTAATATGGGCTTGGCCCAACTGAGAATCAATCGGGCTTTAGCCCAAACGAAATAAGCTATCAAGCTTAGCCCAAGCGAATAATGAAATCGAGTCAGCCCAAACGAAATTAATAGCCCAACCTAAGAAAATATTGGGCTTGACCCAAAACCGAATCTTAAAGCCCAATCAAATACACAAGCCCGACCGAGAAATAACAATCGGGTCGGCCCAGCCCAGCCCAAAAACATCATCTTCTTCGTCAAAAAGACAGACTGTTGAAAACCCTAGTCGCGCCGCCACCAAATCGCAGCCACCCCTTCGTCGACCGGCAGGTTTATTCGTCGGCGTCAGACGATGAATACGGTCACTCGAAAACTTTCGGTAACGTCCGATTGAAACCCCGCGACTCAGATCGACAGAAATTTGAGAATCAAAATTTTCTTTTTCTTTTTTATTCGATCTAGACAGATCTAGATTTCAGAGTTTCACAATTGTTCTATCTTATTGATTCGATCTCGATTTGAATAGGTTTCGATTTCTAATTAATAGTCGATTTATTTCAAAAATAAATCTGGGTTCGTATCAGATTCAATCAAGATCAATTTAAGTTCGTCTTAGAATTTAATCAAAGTTCGATTATTTTAGATTGGGAGAACGATATTTAGAATCTCTGCCTTCGTTAATCTTCTTTGAAGAAAGAAAAATGGCAGATTTAATTATCGGATACATCGGATTTAATAAATCGATTTCACATAAATAAATAAATAATATTTATTTCAAAATTAAATCTATTCAATTCAAATTTAATCAACAGTTTTGAACAGGAACAAATCCATAAGGGCTCTGATACCAATTGTTTGCAAAAGTATGAACATAATAAACATGGATCTAGGATTTGATCTTGAACAAACAATATAATAATTGAAATCGAAAAGCAATAATTGTAAAATACCTGGATTCGCTTTTCCGATTATTCGTGGAGAATACGTTGATCTTTATCTGCGAAGAATAGGTGCACTACCCCAACTCTGCCTACACTTTTGGTGATGGGAACCTCTATCTTAATAATAGAATAATCTGTGTGTAGAAATGGGGGGACGACCACCTATTTATAAAGAAGGATACTAGATTTTCTACCCATCGTAGAATTCTAGTATTAGGTGAATACCACTTAAGTTTTGATAGGATGTTCACTAACCCATCATATTTGATGCTGATAACCAATGCCAGATCACTAGCATGGTTTTCAATTTTATCCTTAATGTTTTGAACAAATTACAATCTAGTATTTATATAAAATTTGTATATGTGAAAATGCCACAAAATAATTTTAATAATGAAAATAAATAAATAATAAAATAATAATTCCAACATGGACCAATTGACTTAAAACATATTGGATGAGATAATTCAAGTAAAATATTCGGATCTATTGGGTCGAACTGACCCAAATTCAAATTAAATGGGTACATAGTCCCAATCACTATATTTTGGCCAGTTCATTCAATGGACCGAATCTTTGTGACTGACCAAATTTGAATCAGATATTTCACTAATAACTGTGTTAAGACCAATCAAAACTCAAATCGAAATGACTTGGCATATTTTATTAATGAACTATCCAAGTTTGTTATTTGAGAGTATTTCAAAAATGAAAATCAAGTGTAATTATCTTCGATCTCGAAAAGACTTCAAAATGATCCTAACAAAGAATAATTGACTTCAAATCCAAGAGAAAGGCAAAAGAAGAAGGAACAAAAGAAGATGATAAGAAAGAAGATCAAGTGGATAATATTCTAATTCGAGTAAAAAAAGTGTGTAATAATATGGGCATGCCTTTCTTTTCTGGCTTTTGACTTTAACAATTCAATACTTCTCTTGTAAATGTCAAGTCATTCAACTTAATAAAATGCAACTTGGTGCAATTCTTAATCCTAGTTCAACTTTTTTTCAAAAGATTCTCTATCAACGAACGAATGATTTGCATCTAGTATCTTTTGACTAGTACGTTTCATCAATTGGTAACTTTGGACCTAAGCAACTTAACCAATCAAATGTTAACAAGAGGGCCTTTTGTTTCTAAAAAATTATTGGACATTACTCTCGGGTTTACAGTTAGGAATCCACCTTTGATGGGATTTTATGCTACTATTACTCTAAAACTTAAGTATTCACCACCTAGTTGGAGTCTTGTATTTTATTACAAACCGTTGTGTACCCTTTCGACATTTTTCTTAAAAATCACAGTATCTTTGTCCTATCAATCGATCAAAATATCCTGAGTTTCATTCTAACCCGTTGTGAGAGCACTTATCTAATTTTCATAAGTCATATGCTTCAGTTTGAATCTAGTCTTTTTGCTAAGTTCTCTATTTTTTAGGTTGAATATAATTATTTTGTTTTTGCTGAGTCGAGTCCTTTTGTTGAATTTGCAATACCTTTCGTTACCCCATCTGAATTTATTAAAAGAAATTTCTAAGTACTCCTAGTGCAGTAATGAATTAACTAATAATTTGGTTTGGGAAAGAGAATCCTCTGATAAAAAACTTTCTCTCGGATTAATCAAATTACTTGAACAAAAGGATAAAGGAATCAGAAGTGATTAACCTCGGAATAAAAGATAATCCCCAAGAAACTCATATTAGAACCAGTCTGTCCCAAAAGAACACGAGGCAATAGTAAACTCACTTAGAAAATTCAAAAACTTGTTCGCATGGTCCTATGAGGATATGTTGAGTGCAAGCTTGTATATTTAATACTTAATAGATATTTACCAGATAAAACGAAAACATTGATGCATGAAACTAGAATAAACTCGCAAGATCAGAGAAGAGGTTATGAAATACATCAATGTCAGACTTCTCAAAATGGTATTTTTCAACTCTAAAATCAATAATTTAGAATCTTAATTAATGTAAAGTGAAATCTTAATAAATCAAATTAAAAATTTTAAATAACTAAATACAAATAATTAAGCCCATGGGTCAATTTTAAATGAGGAACCATTTATTCAAGTGGGACCCATGACATTTAATTAAAGAACCCTCCATCGGGGGTCTCAAAGAATTCAAAATAATTAAATAAACCCTTCATCGGGAGATTCTTCAAAAAATTAAAAATTAATTCAACGTAAGTCAATTAAATTAAATCCAAATAAAAACCCTTTAAATATTATCTAAAACAACATGAAGATTAGTTAGAGATAGACTTTATTTAAAAGAGACCTAATCTAACTTTAACCATATCAAAAACTTTTATAAAAAGATATCTTTACCACCAAATCTCTGAAGTCTTCAGAAATCTGAGAGAAAATATGTCAGAAACTCCCTAGAAGTTTCCCAAAACCCTAAATTTGAAATCCAATTTAATACTTAACCCCCAGGCCTTGATTTTTAACTTGAAAACACCCGAATATCCTAAAAAACACTTAGAAAACATTCAGATCTAGAAAAATAATTTCTCACTATCGAGTTTAGGAGTAAATCTTGAAGTGGATACAGATCGATAAAATTCACACAAGAAATACTTACGCCTACTTCTAAGGGAACCAATCACCGCAATCACTCAGGTAAAATATCTAATTTTTATTTATTTATTATAGATTTAGGTCGTTTTCATAATGTAAAATTTTGAGAATAGTAGAGATCGATTTTCGCCATGTAGGATTAGTGCCTAACACATTCAAATCCCATAATTTGATCCTCATATCTGTAATCTCATCGTAGATTTTGTTTTATCTTATTTAGAGTCAATTTTCAATTCCTAGAACATAAAACTAGGCGGCAACTGTAAACACCTCATTTTTGCACTTGCCTAATTAATCAACTCGTCAACTCAATTGCGACAGTTCCCAATGATAGATGAATATTTTAAGGTTTTTATTTGTTACTAGATGTGTTTTCAAAGCTCAGGCTAGACATCTTAAACAAACAAACTTTAGAAGCCACACTACATTAGGAAAATATGACCAAAAACATAGAAATCATTATTTTGAGATAAAAATAAGCTTTATAAAAAAAAATCATCAAAAAATGATCAAATTTCCAAAATACCTCTGGCACTAGAACACTCTTAAAGGCTACATTACGCTTAGAAAAATCCTTTTGAACACTTAGAATAACAAACTAAAATCAAATAAACTGTTTCGTCAATTTTCACAAAATTCGACAAAACTATGAAATGTCCCTCATAGTATCCACTATCATTTCATGTCAAAAACCTATAAGTGACGCAAATCAATATTCTCATTGAATTCTTTATGAAAAATTGATTTTGAATTATTCCAAAATGACATCCCAACTCAAAAGTCTTCTTTGAGGGCAAAACGATAATTTCACAATCTTAAAATTTAAAAATCTGAAACTGATAGTTAAAATATTAATTAATGTAAAGTTAAATCTTAATAAATCAAATTAAAATCTTTAAACAAGTAAATTCAATTAATTAAGCCCATAGGCCAAATTTCAAATGGCGGCCCATTTATTTAAACGAGACCTACCTAATATTTAATAAAGAACCCTCCACTAGGGGTTTCAAAGAATTCAAAATAATTTAATAAATAACTTCCATTTGGGTGGTTCTCCAAAAAAATTTAAAAAAATTCATTCTACGTAAGTCAAAAAATCAAAATCCAAATAAAAATTAATTAAAATCTTATTTTAACCATTTAACAGATTA
The DNA here is from genome assembly GCF_017979445.1 of Akebia trifoliata. Taxonomy (NCBI): domain Eukaryota; kingdom Viridiplantae; phylum Streptophyta; class Magnoliopsida; order Ranunculales; family Lardizabalaceae; genus Akebia; species Akebia trifoliata. Next base: position 132,883 of record NW_028236971.1, read on the forward strand.
GTTAGAGATAGACTCTATCTCTAAGAAACTTAATCAAATCCTAATTTTATCAATAAAACTTTTTAAAAAAGGAATTCTATCACTTAATTTCGCAGGTCTTGAGAAACTCTAGAAAACAAAGGTCAAAAACTCTTTAAAACATTTACAAAACCCTAAATTTGGAGTCCCAAGTCAATACCTTACCTCTAAGTCTTAATTTTCAACCTAAAAACACTCATAAATCTTAAAAACACTCAAAAAAGTTAGAAAAACATCTAGATTTAAAAGAAGAAAGTCTCATCTCGAATATCAGAAGTAAATCTGAAAACAAAGATAAAGTGAAAAGATTCATATGAAAAACGCTTACCACCAGTTTTTGAGAGAACCGATCCTCGTAATCACTCGAGTAAAAGAAAATGTAATTTTTTATTTTATTTTTTACTTTGATTTTAGGTCATTTTTGCAATGTAAATAGTTGAGAGGAGTAGAGACCGACTTTCGCAGGATGAGATTGATGCCTAACACCTTCCAATCTCATAACACGATCCTTGTACTCATAATCTATTCGAAGCTTAGTGTTTTTTATCTGTTTAAAGCATATTTGGTTCATAGACCATGAAATTAGGTGATAACTCCCCACAGAAAAAAAAAATTCGAATCCTTACCTATGGATTGAGGGCGTTTTCAACAACTCTTCAAATTGGATCCACACCCGCGGATCGATGGCACTTTAAGTGGCGACTCCACCGGGGACATTAAGGACCAAATTTGAAAATCCAAAATGGGTCCCACCAATAAAGATCATGATTCTTTTGAAAGGCTTTGATTGATATAGAAATAGAGTCTTTAGCGACTCGATTTTCGCCTTGAAATACCCCTATGGCATAGGCTTTACCTCCTTGAAGTTGAAACAAAGAAAGACTATCTTGATTCTTAAATACCTTGAATGCCCTTAAACTTCTCTTTGAATGACTTAAAAAATGAATAATGCTACAATGACCTCAATTCATACTTTACTGACGTGGAGGTGTGTACGAAATAATAGATGCTTTTCATCAAGATACTTGTGAAAAGCATTATTGTTAATCTTTAAAAAAAAAAAAAAAGCATTTATTGTTTTTGTGGGCACCTCGACAACACGACTCCTTCAAAATGACTAATGATAAACTGACACGTTAAAACGTACACGCTTGATGTGGTAAGTGCACTAGACCTTTTTCTTTGTGTATCCGAAGAAAAAAATCTATGGTTTTATGTACTTGTCATGTCAACTACGTATGTTTTAGAGTGTTAGTGTATCACGACTACTTCAAAAAAATATGAGAGAAAAGGAAAATTTAGTAAGAATGAGTATTAAGGAGCAAAACAATATTTTGGAAAAATTATTTATTACACTTTAATTTAGGATTTTCTTGTTAAAAATTAGGGGTGGCAATCTTAAATGGCTCGGGTCTAGGTAAAGGGCGTCAACTCGCTTAACCCGTTTTGACACGCTGTCATTAACGGGTAGTTTTAAATATTTCAACAAATATTCAAGAAAATTTTAAAATTATCCATTTTTTTATGATAAAACTTAGTTTATGTTTTGTGACACTTAATTTATGTTGGTTGATATTGGTTTATGATCGCGTGATTTTATTTTTGCTACTGAAAATGAAACTTATTTTTTCCAATAGAGATTATAATTTTATTAAACTGGTTATTTATGGGTCGGGTCAGGTATACCTACTTATAAATGGATTGGTTTGGGTTCAAGTGTTTTATACGATTATTAAATAAGTCGGATTTGAATTTGTTAAATTTTTATAATACCCTTACCTCAACATGACACGACATGACATATTGTCAGCCCTACTTAAATCAATGAATTGGGTCTTTAACTTATGGGGCCAAGTTTTCAACTTTTGGTTTTGGTTGGGAGTTATCATCAAAAATTAAGTATAGAAATCATGATGACAATGAATCCTAAATACGAGAAAATCCATTATGGAAAATTTGAACAAAGGATAAGGTTATAGACATCCAAAGGTATTTAGACTACAAATCCACACCCATGAGAGTTTTTTTTTTTTTTTTTTCTTTTTTAGAGAGTGCCATAATGGGAATTTGTTTGGGAAATTTTGATTTTTTTTTATTATTTTTGTTTGTTTGGAAAAGATCCCAACCATGAGAGTTTGTTTGAGAAATTTTTGTTTTTGTTCGATTAAAAACAATCCAGATGTGTGGGTTTGTTTGAGAAATGTTGTTTTTTTAAATATTTTTTTGTTGTTTGCCTTGGAAAGAACCCTAAACATGTGGGATTTTTTTTTTCTTTGCAAAGTAATATTTCAAAGCTTACTAAGGATTATTGAGGTCAAATGAATTACCTAATTGGCAATCCAACATCACAGCCTTATGGATTTAATGGAAAAAATTCACATCCAGGATAATAATATATAATAATACTTTTGCTTGATCCAAGGTTTTGAAAATGACCTATTACTAAACTCCCAAATTTAAAATTAAAATTTGACGATGAATGTTAATCTTTTTTAAGTTATTTTTTTGTTAGTCCATAGAATTTTGATACGTACATCCCTGTGGCATTGGATCATTTTTTTTTTTTTTTATGCCACAAGGTGAGCTCAACAACCCTTAATAAGAATTGAAATCTTACAAAGTTAGTAAGACAAGACAAACTCTAATCTAAAAACCCCATTACTTAGTATTTTAAATAAAAAATAAGCCCTCCTCACACGTGGGTTTGCACATCTGTATGTTGAAGAGTCCGACTAGCCTTACTAAGTAAGGATTTCTTAGGGTCCTTGGGCTCAACTTGTGGCATCCGAAAACACGATCGAATGCTTCAAGATTGTAGAGGATAAAATGATAAAATTTGATGAAGTTTGAAGGAAAAAAATCCTAAAAAGTAATTATTTTTCACCGTTGAATTTCACTTTTAGGTTTGGGAGTTATGTGAAAGTTCAGTAGCTTTTCATTTTCAAAACCTTAGATCAAATTAAAAAAAAATGGTTTTTTTTTTTCCATCTTTTCGAAGCAACTTAGAGGACTGTGGTGTTGGTTTGCTGAAGTGGTAATCCATTTGAGCAAAACGATCCTTAGTAAGACTCAAATCTTTACTAAATTAGGAAAATGTTTCTCTAATAGGGATTTTTAAAGGGAATATTACTTAAAGGACCGACCCTCGCGGAAGGGTTTCTTTCTAAAATAATCCCTAAGTTTTGCATGTTAGTTTGACATTAGTAAACTTTTTCTTTTTTAATGGTCTCTATATTGTTGAGTTCATAATTTTTACTGTCGAACTCGATGATTTTTTTATTTAGCGTCGAGTTCACATTTTTTACTATCGAATCACCACTATTTACTGTCGAGTTCACCGCGTTTTATTAACTATTGAACTAGACGCTTTTTTTTAATTATTGTCAATTTCACTATTTTTTAAAATAAAATGTGGTGGACTCGACACAGGTAAAACCCACCCATTTTCAATTTTCAAGTTTTTCATATTAAAATACATGGAAAGATCGACTAAAAACTTGAGATAACGATTTGTTTAAATGATTCCAACCCACAAGAACCATTATTGATCAATTTTCATCCAAAAAAAAAAAAAAGTTGAAAAAACCTTAGTTTTTTATATATATTTTTAAAATATTTTAAAAAACCTTTCTTCGAAAATGGCTTCTACTTATTTCTTAAATTCTTTCTAACAAAATGGAGTCTCCAAAACTCGATTGAGATGTTAAACATCCAATTTTTGAATGAAAACATTTAGTTCGAACGGTTAGGGCATTCAATCGTGAGAAATGTGAGAGATGAGGTCCAATGACCATTTAGAAAGAAAAAGTTTACTAAATGTCTTGCCAAGCAACTGTTGAAAAGTTAGAGACTATTTAGGAAGAAATCCCTCCACAAGGGTCCTTTAAATAATTTTCCCATTTTTAAAACTTTGTTAGCCACAACTCACAATTATACATGTCAGTATTAAATATATATATATATATATATATAGCATAATAATTTTTAAGAATCTTGTAAGGGCCATGGCTATACTTATGGTTTGGTCTTTTTTATAAAGTACATATAAAATAATACTCTGTAAAAAAAAAACTGGGGGTCACGACCGTCCTTTGTCGCCCCTGAATGCTGGATTGACTTTAACTCATACTTTGCTAACGTTGAGGTGTATATGGAACCATAGATGCTTTTCATCAGAATAGGAGTGAAAAGCATTTATGGTTGTGTGGGCACTTCCACATCAGCAAAGTGTGAATTGAGGTCACTCCAGCATGACTCCTTCAAAATGACTAATGATAAATTGACGTGTTAAAACGTACATGGCTAACGTGACAAGTGCACAAAATTGTAGATCTTTTTCCTTGTGTATCTTGAAGAAAAAAATCTATTGTTCTATGTATTTGCCATGTCAATCACGTATGTTTTAGAGTTTCATCTTATTAGGACTCCTTCAAAATACATGAGAGAAAGGGATAATTTATTGAGAAATGACTATTAAGGAGCAAAATGATATTTTGAAAAAATTATTTATTAAACTTTAATTTAAGATTTTCTTGCTAAAAATCAATGGATCTGGTTAAGGTTGATTCCATCCACTTTAACTTACGGGATAGGTTTTCAGACTTTTGAATTTGGTTGGGAGTTGTCATCTAATTTAAGTTAAGAAATCATGATGACGATCAATCCAAAATACAGGTCAATTTACAATAGAAATTTTGAACAATGGATAAGGTTATGGATAACAAATCCACCCATGGGAGCGTATTTTTCTTCTTTTCCTATTTTTGGAATGCCATGACAAGGCGTTTGTTTGGGAAATTTTGATTTCGAATTTTTTAGTATTGTTTGTTTGAGAATTTTTTGTTTTTATTTGTTTAAAAATAATCTCAAACGGATGGATTTGTTTGAGAAATGTTGTTTTTTTTTTTTTTTTTTAATATTTGTTTGAGAATCCCAAACTTGTGGGATTGTTTATTTTTTTCTTTGTAAATTTTTATTTTTTTTGGAAAGATTTCAAATGGGTGGGAGATCATTGAATTCCTGAATTTAAATGAGTAGATGTAATTGTCACGATGATGTGGCACACTCTCAACCGTTGAAAATGACTACAAAGAACTATACGAAAAAAAAGGATGCACATGATCAACCATAATGGAGGGATGTCGGTAGTTAGGTACTTCTATTAACACACCAACTTTTACTTATAACACACCAATTTATATGTGAGTAATTCCTTTTTTTTTTTCAACTTTCAAGGGTTTTTGGGTCGAAGACTAGTATTTTGCAACAATATACTTTCTTTAAAAACAGATTGAGCCTTCCATAAAAATATACAACATAGGTCATTTCTCATAAAATGGATCAAACCTACTTATTCTACAAGATTAATGTTGAAGTGATCTCAATTGGGGGACATCTTGATGTGATGGCCTACACATGCTTATAGATGTGTTTTTTCCGATATACAAATAAAATGTATCTACAGACATGCGCGTGCCACTACGTCAAGGTGTCCCCCGCTGAGGTCACTCTTAACACGACTCATTTTACAAGGAAACCTCTCAACCTACCTTACTTTCTTCTTCACTTTCTTTGGATTTTTTGTTGTTTAAAATTTTAACAATCACACTTTATAAAGCAATTTGGGGTGTCGACACATGGGATAGGTTTGTATAATAACATCTTACCCTCAAGCATGGAATAAGTTCATATATCGCAAGATCAACTTATCCAAGGCATGGATAGCTTGGTATAGAAAAATGCAGAAGTGACATTAAACTTTACATCGATTCACAAATTGTTGTACAGGGAGCCATAGATTATTTGCTTTGGGTGCACCTCCACATCAGCAATGTGGGAATCAATGTCGATATTAATGTCACTCCAACATGACTCGTTGGTATAAACCCCTGAGCTAGGCCAAAGTCAGCTTCGAACAACGAAATTAAATGGGATTGGTGTTGGTTAAGCCAACTTTTTCAAGTGTACTTTTGAATGATGGATTTCAACTTGGTCCACAAAAAAAGAAGTTGTGAGATGAAAACTATATAAACGTGTTATGCTCACCGGCCATCATTATAAATGAGGTGACTTTGTCATTTCCCTTCACACTAACTTTTACTTATAACACATCAATTTATATGTAAATAATTGTTTAATTTCAAAAGAATGATGTATTGTAAATAAAATTTGGTGTGCCAATAGAATCTCTCTTGTTATTTTCATATTAATTATTATCATATAAGAGAAAGGTTGCATGGACCAAGGGACCATGTACAACATGGATCGAGGTCCACATTTTGGCCATGTGAATAACTCTATTCAGGGGCGAAGTCAGGATTTTCTTGTAGTGAGGGCAAACTATAATTAGTTGTATAGTTGAAGAACTTGAATGGAGGGAGGTGAGGGTGTGGGGGCAAAAATTGGAGGGAGATGAGGGTGTAGGGGCAAATGGGGCATGTAATTAGTTGAAAATATAGGGGTGTTTCAAAGTTCTGTGGGGGCAATTGCCCTCACCAACTCCACCCCTGCCTCTATCGGTTCGAATGACAACTCAATCCTCTTGGTTGTGGTTTAGATTGACTTTAAAAGAAAAAAAAAAGCATTTTCTAGAGTCAAAATCTAGAATTTAAAAATGGATGGTCATTTAATTCTTACATTTAAAATTTAAATCCAACAGTGAAAAAAATCGTCTTTTTCAATTTTATTTTTTTAAGAATTTATAAAATTTTATGCTCTATATAAATGTGGCACCCAATGGTATATTTGTGTGCGACGTTGAAAAGAGCATCTCATTCAATAAAACGCCCAGTCGGTCCCATTTATGAGATGGGCTAGAGTGGGATTCCAACAATGAAATTAAATCTGATATATTGGTGTTAGTTAAACTCCTTTTTCAAGTGTATTTTTGAATGATGGATTTCAACTTTTGAATGAAAACACTCCAACGCGATCTAAGTCAAATCAAAAGCGATATTAACATGTGAAGCTCACCATATTTATAAATAAGGTGATTTTGATATTTCCTTCACGTTTTGAGGAATATTTGACATTGCCCATGTTTTTAAACTCATGACATGCTCATTTACATTGGCCTTATCTTATAAACTAAAGAAAAATGACTTAAACACCCTAGTCTTCAACCTGTAATCAAATGTGTTGTTCAATAAATAGGGTGATTCAAACATATCCCTCCATGTTTAATCTATTTGACCTAATATTCGATCCATTATTTTGAATCTTGTAGAAAACTCTTGATATTCTATCCAAAATTTCATTATCTTCTACTTCGAAAATCCTTCCTTGATCTTGAGGTTCAATGGTTGAAGTAGATAAAATCTTAACATTGAAGAGCACGATAAAATTGGAGAGTTTTTATTGCCTTATAAAGGGTTTGTCTATAACAGATTACGACTTCTACTTTAGACTTTTATGTCTAAGAGAAGCAGAAATCTAGCGTCTGGGAGAATCTTGTCTGTTATAAAAGCTGTTAAAGTATTGGGCTTCACACAAAAACTTAAAAATCTTGTTTATTTAACTATTTTTAGTTGGTGGATTCTAGAAAAATGGCTACAATTCTCTTACATGTAAAAAAAAAATAGTCGAATGATAAATTTTGACTACAACCTTGATAACTATCCATACTAATATATAACGGGAAATGTTCAACATCTATACTTTACCTTACGCTTTACAAAACGTGTTTTGTCCTACATGGGTTAGAAGTTTTGGAATGGACTAATTTTTTATGAGAATGATCTCTACAATTAGAAGATCATCCTCACCAAAAATCAGCCCATTCCGAAATTTCTAGCCTCATATTTACAAGTTGAAAAATCGTGAACCGTCCATTTTTTGTAAATCATTTTTATGGTGTTAGAAGTTTTGAAATGGGCTGATTTTTGGTGAGAATGATCTCCTCACCATAGAGATCATCCTCACTAAAAATCAGCCTATTCCAAAACTTTTAACCCATGTAGGACAAAACACGTTTGGTAAAGCGTAGGGTGGTGAACGGGACACATATATAATATAATTATGTCATCAACATGTTTTAGTTTAATGCATATCTAATATTCTTCTCTTTCTCTAGGTCTTGATTTACTCATCATTTGACAAAAAATATTATTTAAATTATATAAACATGAATCAATATGAAAGATTTATATATATATATATATATAAAACACATCTCAAAGATGTTTATTCCAAAGTTAAATCTCAACATGGGATTTTGTGTTTGAGATGATCTATTTTCTCATGAGTAATTCTTGGTGAGTCATTAAATATGTAATTATTGAGATTTGAAGGTTGAGGAAGATAAAATGTTAAGGTTATGTTGCCTATAAATTGATCCAAAAATACTTAGATAAAAAAAAACTTGATGAAAAAAAGGTCCTTTACACCACATTAAATTGAGGTGAATCAAGCATCCATGCATAAAGAATCTAAGGTTGACAGAGTAGCAAATCATAAATAGATCTAACTAATCTTGGATTTGGTTCTGGTTGAAGATCCATCGAACACATTTGAGTAACAAATCGCAAAAACAAAGTAGCAAATAGATATAACATGTTAGGCTTAAGAGTATTTGAACAAAGAACTATCGAATTTCAAAACAAAGAGTTGCTTGTTGAGTTCAATTCGTTCCCTAACCCACAAATCGCAAATCAAACTTCTACAATTAAAAGAAATTGAAGAGAGATGAAGTAGAGGATATTTTTTTTGAAAAATGTGAAATTTGACTTCACGTAGAAGTCATTGAAGTAAAAAAAAAGGTAACCGTCCTTAAAAAGCAAGCTTCGTAGACTTTTCCAACTCAAAGCCCAAAAAACCTCTAACAAACAAATCCTAACTTTTGCTTATGCCACCTTAGGATGTGGGCTAATGCTTTGGTAATTTACATATGAGTTGGGGTGGCATTAGCGAAAGTTGGAATGACAATAGAATCTCTCTAAAATTATTTTAAAGGTTGAAGCAAATTAAATTTTAAGGTTGAGGAGTATAGTTAAAAAAGAAAAATTACCCAATATGACTGATTTTGGAAAGAAAAATCACAGGTTTTTTATTCCAATTTGATTATGAGGGTATTTAAGTCATTTTATTAAATTATTTGAAAAATACCAAAGTCAAGGGAGTGGCAGAGGCTGCATGTCATCAGTTTTAAAACATGACGATATCTAAAATATTGATTTAAACGTGGAAGGGAGCATCTAAATCATTACAATCTTAAATATGAAAGACTAGCAACATTGTTATATTGCACCACGTGATGTGCAATCTTAAAAAGTAGAGAGATTCGGCAGATCCAACTAATATTTTTCCATGAAATCTAGAAGAGTGTAGTGTTGGATTGCCAATTTGATAATTCATGTTGGCCCCATGAATCTAAGTAAGACTTGAAATCTTATTAAATGGGATCAATAACTTTATAGTGTCTATAAATTTTGTGGATATCACAAGATGATGCAATTGAGAAACTTTTCTAACTGATCGGTGTAGTTAGAAAAGTATTTTTCTTTTTAAAAAAATTTCTAGTATCAAATGATGTGACAAGTCCGATGGCTATCCAATCCTAAGTCTCTTGTTAAGAGTCAAGAATATGTCGAGTATTAAGTTAAAATAAACATTATGATTTTCAACAAATCATGTGACAAGTAAAACACCGCCCAACCAACCAATAAATGACTTGAGTCAATCAAGACACCCATCATCTTAAATATGCAATTTTTTATATAATTACTTATTTTAAACATGACGTAGTGGAAACGTGTGAATCAATAGATTCGATATGAATTAAGATATTGTGTTTAATAGAACACATGAAATCAATTTAAATCAATAAATTCAATTAAAAAATAAGCAATAGTTTGAAAGAAAATAAAACATAAAGTTAAAAAGTAATTAAAAAAAAAAAATTGAATTGATATTGTGGACACCCTATTTTGCATTCGCTTGGTTAATCAAGTCATCAATCTGATTGCGGTGGTTTCTGATGATGTATGAATATTCTAAAGATTTTTAATTAGTTACTAAACATGTTTCCAAAATTCAGATGAGATATTCAACGCAAATAAACCTTAGAAACCACATTACGTTAAGAAAATGGGATCTGAAATAAATAAATTATCATTTTGGGACCAAAAGAAATTTTACAAGAAAAATTAACCAAATTATCATACCTTTGATGCCAAAACACTACTATAGACTACATTACGCTTAGAAAAACATTTTTGAATACATAAAATAACAACTTGAAAATAAATAAATTATTTCGTTAATTTTTACAAAATTTGACAAAATTATCAAAATGCCCCTCGTGGGGCCGCATCCATTTCCTGCAAAAATTCATAAATGACAAAATCAATATTCTCAATGAATTCCTTACAAAAAAATCTATTATGAAACATCCCAAAATGTTGGAAAATAACATCCTAACGCAAAAACTCTCTTTAAAGGAAAAAAATGATAATTTTTCAATTCTAAAATTCAAAAATTTTAAATCAATAATTAAGAATTTTAATTAATGTAAAGTGAAATCTTAATAAATAAAATTAAAAATTTTAAATAAATAAATACACTTAATTGATCCCATGGGTCAATTTCAAGTGACGCCTCATTTATTCAAGTGGGACCCACCTAACATTTAATTAAAAAACCCTCCATCGAAGATCTAAAAGAAATTAAAATAATTAAATAAACCCTCTACTGGGAGGTTCTTTAAAAAATTAAAACTTAATTCTACATAAGTCAATTAAATTGAATCCAAATAAAAATCCTTTAAATCTTATCCAAAACAACTTGAAGATTAGTTAAAAATGAACTCCATCCAAAAGAGACTTAATCTATCTCTAACCCTATCAAAAACTTTTATAAAAAGGCATTTCTACCCCCAAATCTCATAAGTTTTCAAAAATCCTAGAGAAAATAGGTCAGAAACTCCTTTGAAGTCTCCCAAAATCCTAAATCTGAAACTCAATTTAATACCTAACCCTCGGGCCTTGATTTTTAACTTAAAAATCTTAAAAAACATTAAAAAAAAATTAGAAAACATTCAGATCTAGAAAAAAATTCTCATTTTCGAGTTCGGGAGTATATCTCAAAGTGGATATAGATCGATAAAATTCGCATGAGGAACGCTACCATCAATTTATGAAGAACCAATCGCCGCAATTACCCAAGTAAAATATTTAATATATTTTTTTTATATTATAGATTTAGGTCATTTTCACAATGTAAATTTTTTAGAATAATAGAGTTCGATTTTCGCCTAGCAAGATTAGAGCTTAACACCTTCCAATCTCGTAATTTGATCACCATACCCGTGATTTCTTTGTAGATTTTGTTTTATCTTGTTTAGAGTCAATTTTTTGTTTCTAAACCGTAAAATTAAGTGACGATTCTTAAAATCGAATCCACACCCGCAAATTGATGGCACTCTCAATGGAAACTCCACTAGGGATATCGAAGACCAAATTTGAAAATCCAAAATATTGCATAGTTTTTTTTCGTGATTTTTCTATTGTTTGAGTCGAGGGTTAGCTTTGGTGACCCAAAACAATCCAAGATTTAAGGTTTTAAAAAAATGAAAAGGAGGATAAAATTGTGGCTATTGAGATTAAAAGAAAATATTGGAAATGTCCATTCGGTTGAAGGAGTGAAATTCAAAAAAAAAAAAGAAGTTAAAGAGGGTTTGAGATTTTATTACTCAACGAATGAAAATATCTATATATGGGACAGTTCATGGGACACAAGTAAAAACATATGTAAAACACGATGGTTTTCAAAATATGGGTTAGAAGTTTCGGATTGAGTTGATTTTTTGTGAGGATGATCTCTATGATGAGAAGATCATCCTCACAAAAAATCAACCCAATCTAAACCTTCTAACCCCATCAGAAATGATTTAGAATGTGAACCATCGATTTTTTACCAATAATTAGTAACCACTTTTGATGGATTTTGAAGTTTCAGATTAGGTTGATTTTTTGTGAGGATGATCTTCTCACCATAGAGATCATCCTCACAAAAAAATTAGCTCAATCCAAAACTTCTAACCCATATTTTGAAAAATGATTCATTTTACATATGATTTTACTTATGTCCCATGAACCGTCCTCATATATATATATATATATATATATATATATATATATATATATATATAAGTGGTGTTCTTTTGACAAAATGTTAGACAACATTTTAAACAAAGCATTTTGTCTATATGAGCTAAAAGTTTTGGAATGGGCTGATTTTTTTTTTGTGAGGATGATCTCTATGGTGAGAAAATCATCATCACAAAAAATCAGCCAATTCTGAAATTTCTAACCCTAGTTTATAAATTGAAGAATCGTGAATCGTAAATTTTTCCGTTAGTTTGTAACCACTTTTCATGGGGTTACAAGTTAAGAATTGGCTGACTTTTTATGAGGATGATCTATTGATTATAGAGAACATCCTCACAAAAAAATCAGTCCATTTCGAAACTTTTTAGTCATATAAGACAAAATTTTGTCTAGGATTTTGTCAAAATAACTCGACCCTATATATATATATATATATATATATATATATATATATATATATATATATATAGGGTAGCGATCAAGGGCAAACTTTTTAGCAAACTTTTTGGCAAAACATTTTTCAAAACATAGGTTAGAGGTTTTGGAATGGGCTGATTTTTGGTGAGGATGATCTCTACAGTGAGGAGATCATCCTCACCAAAAATCAGCCCATTCCAAAACTTCTAACCCCATCAAAAACAGTTTACAAAAAATGGACAGTCCACAATTTTTTAGCTTGTAAATATGGGTTAGAAGTTTTGGAATGGGCTGATTTTTGGTGAGGATGATCTCCTCACTGTAGAGATCATCCTCACCAAAAATCAGCCCATTCCAAAACATCTAACTCATGTTTTGAAAAATGTTTTGCCAAAAAGTTGGCCATTGAACGCCCCCCATATATATATATATATATATATATATATATATATATATATATATAAGGTAGCGTTCTTTTGACAAAAATCCTAGACAACATTCTAAACAAAGCATTTTGTTTTATATGAGCTAAAAGTTTCATAATGGACTGATTTTTGTGAGAATGATCTCTATGATGAGAAAATCATCCTCACAGAAAATCAGCCAATTCTAAAATTTTTAACCCTAATTTATAAGATGAAGAATCATAATCTGTCAATTTTTACTGTTAGTTTGTAACCACTTTTCATGGGGTTAGAAGTTTCAGAATTGGCTAATTTTTTGTGAGGATGATCTACTGACTATAGAGATCATCCTCACAAAAAATCAGTCAATTCCAAAACTTTTTAGTCATATAAGACAAAAATTTTATCTAGAATATTATCTAGGATTTTGTCAAAAGAACGCTATCCATATATATATATATATATAGATAGATATATGGGTGGCGTTTGGAGGCCTTAAAGTGAGCCAAACATTTTGCTAAACATTGGGTTAAGAATAGGCTGATTTTTTATGAGGATGATCTCTATGATGAGGAGATCATCCTCACCAAAAATCAGCCCATTCCAAAACTTCTAACCCTATCAAAAGTGATTTACAAAAATTGGACAGTCCACGATTCTTCAACTCATGAAGAGATCATCCTCATCAAAAATCAAATCATTCCGAAACTTTTAACCTATGTTTTGAAAAATGTTTGGCACAATATTTGGCTCTCTTTAAGGCCTCCGAACGCTCTCTGATATATATATATATGGAGAGAGAGAGAGAGAGAGAGAGGACAACGAGAGGAGAGAGAGTACGTGGGGTGGGGTGAGGTCGCATATGGTATGTTGGAAGGAAGGCAAAAAAAAAATCGCTCACAAAAATCTGGAATCCACCACCGTTCACATGCACCCATGTGTATTGAACATGATAATTTTTCAACATTAAAATTCGAAAATTTAAAATCAATAATTAAGAATCTTAACTAATGTAAAATGAAATCTTAATAAACTAAATTTAAAATTTTAAATAAATAAATACAATTAACTAAGTCTATGGGTCAATTTCAAATGACGACCCATTTATTCAAGTGGGACTTACTTGACATTTAATTAAAAAAATCCTTCATTGGGAGTCTCAAAGAATTTAAAATAATTAAATAAACCCTCTATTAATGAATTCTGTAAAAAATTTAAAATTAATTATACTTAAATTAATTAAATTGAATTCAAATAAAAATTCTTTAAATCTTATATAAAATAACTTAAAAATTAGTTAAAGATAGACTTTATGTAAAAAAGACCTAATCTAACTCTAATCTAATATAAAAAAAACTTACTTATATATATGTGTCTTCCGTCACTATACCTCTAAAAATTGGCTTATATAATCATAATCTACTCTAACTCGTTCGAGTTGAATCTCGGTCGCTTCTTTCGAGACCTTGAACTCAGCCAATTCGAACTCGGACAACTTTTAGACAAATAATATGTGCAAGTTGTCACGAGTAGAGTGCTGCTGCTTCAGCCATTTTTAGAAAATTGTCAGGACTCGAATTAATTACACCAAGCCAATATTTTTACAGCTAAGAGTGCAATCTTGACGGTACATTTGATTTTTCAGTAAAAAAATCTGACGGTCAGGATTGGGTGACGATTTCCAAGATAACTTAGCATCTGTCATCGAATCTCATAGACGGATGTCATTTGCCAATTAGAATTTGACACGTTTCCAATAGCAGATTGACTAAGCCCAGTGCGTGTTGGTGATAGAAGGTGAGGCCCACATTAGGGCTAATGGTGAGGAGGGAAAGAAAAGCTTAAATACTTGACGACAGAGGCTATAGAGGCCAAGAGAATAAAAGGGAAGAACGAACGGTGAGAGAGAGAGAGAGAGAGAGAGAGAGGTAGAGGGAGGGAGAGAGAGAGAGATAGAGATCGAGAGAGGCGTAGCGCTTCTCATCAGGTTCGTGTTCCTTCTCTAATTCCATTTACTTTTGTTAAAAAAAATTGTTTTTTCGTTTGATTTTTGGTTGGCATTTTGAATTTGATTCGTAATTTCTACATTTTTTAACGTTTAGAGATACAAAGCCCTGAAACTGCTTTCTAGGCGATTTTTTCATGTTAGATCTAAGATGTAGAACATGTTCTCGGTTTAAATTTCTTGAATTTGATATATGTTACTCTGTTCCTGCGTTTTTGTTAGTCTATTAAGAGTGTCCCCCCATTCGTGCTCAGATTTGAATTTTTCTGGTTGCAGAGACACAGATTGGGAGATCTAGATTATTTTAACAGATAATATATCTTTTTTTCTTTTATTTTTTATAAGATTCAGATTTTTAGCTCTTCTGCTGTTGGATTCAAGTCTGATTTGAGGCGGTTTCAGTTTTCTTCCCTTCTCTTGCATGTTTGATCTAGGGCTTGTATTTCAGATCAAAAGTGTTGATTTGATGTTCTTCCTTGATTCATCTGAAGATCTGTGTTCTACGTTCTGTGTCCCATCTCTCTGTTCGATCCGTACATTTAGATCGATTGAATTATAAAATCATTATTTTATTTCTAGAGATCTGTTTTGATAAGCTTTAGATGATATTTCGTCGGAAACTGTGGAAATTGCTTTTGAGGTTTAAGAATCTTGATCGAACGGACGGCTGAGAAGAGATTATGGACCTTAAGACTTCCAAACTTGATAGATCTCTAAGAAACAAGTTCCATCTCTAGGAAACCTGTGTTTTTGGAAAAGTTGTTTTGAGATTAGAAAAGGCCAAATCTTAAGAAAAATATGCTCGCTTCTGACATTTCTTTGGAATCTGGTAAAAAAGATTTGAAGTTCTCCTTCAAACGAAAGGCTAAGATGAGATGGTATTGCTTGATATCACAAAGGGATAGATCTCTGAAAAAAAAAAGTTTCAATCTCCAGGAAAATCGCGTTTGAGTTTAGAAAGTTTTTTTTTTTTTTTTTTTTTTAATTTCTTCTGAAATTTTGGAAATTTCTATTGCCCTTTCTAAATAGAGTCCCGATTCACTGCTTCGTTGGAGACTGCGTTAAACAGTTCGCTGACGTGGTAGCGCACAGATAATCATAGATTTATTGCCTCGAGATACAAGTCAGAAATTGAACGGTTCTTTATGCACTGCCACGTCAGTGGAATTTTGAAGACAGTGTCCATCGCAGGCATTCTAAGCATTTTCCTTCTAAATTTTAGCAGAATTATAGCGCCGGACGAGATTTGAGGCTCTTCGTCAAACGAACGGTTGAGATGATAGGATTGTCCTCAAGATTCACCATGATTAGATCTTTAAGAAATATGTGTTTTAAATGCTGAGCGTCAAACGATGTTTGAGAGGTTGTATATTTTTTATGTTTTTTTCAATAGATTTCATGTCACATCAGTGCACGGCTGCTTTTCTCTTTTTTTTTATTTATAGAAAATGGACTACTTCACGACGAGTGTTGTTAGGGCGCACGTTAAAGTGCAATAAATACACTTTGAAAATTGGATTCTGTACCGAAAATGCCCTTAAAAATCAATTTTATTAAAATACCCTCCGATTCTAATTTTCAAAGTGTTTTTATTAACCAAAAAATCCCTTTATGAAAAGTTTGGTAGAGTCCAGGGCAGATATGTCTTTTCACATTCTGGGATGTTTGGTAGGTGTCTAATTCTTAAAACCTATTTCATTCAATTCGGTTCTCTGTCCAACGTCCTCTTTCGGTAAACGCTAAGTGAAGAAATTGCCACGCTTCGCTGACAGGACGATGTGGCTTGTGCGGACCTACACTCCACACGTTAGATGGATGAGACAGTTTTTCTTTTTTCTTTAAAATATATATATAATATAATATTTGATGCCCTTGGTGTGATCAAAGATGACATGCCCCCCTTTCCTTGATCTTGTTACATCGTAGATGTAAATGATCAAAATATTATTATTTTTAATTTATAGTAAAGAAAATCTTTAATTTTTCTTCCTAAAACCGATCGTCTCAAAGTTCTGGTTAAAATTATTTACCTTACTTTCAAGATTATATCTGCTTTGACTTAATAAGGAAAAAATAAAAATTGTGCTCCTCTTCAACCTTAAGATTCAATCTTCAAATTTGAGTTATAAGATTCAAAATTTGAAGTAGAAGTTGATGGAATTTGAAGGTAAATATCAAGGATTTGCTATTAGAGATTATTAAAAGTGAATTTGAGTATGATAAATTCAAGAAAGGTTCAATAGATTTAAAAATAATTTACTAGAGATTTGAGTAGAAAAATCAATGGATTTTTGTTAATTGTTAGAGGTTGAAGATGAGGGTATTTAGGTCATTTTCTCATTTGTTATTGAGGTTCAAGTGACATGTCATCTGTTTGAAAATTAAGGGTATCTCAAATATTCACCGAAATATGTTTAAATCACTCTTACGTTCTGATGTGATCTGTTTTAACCTTTTGTGCCATTTTGTATTTCTCTATTGTTAGTAACGTTCTTTATGAATGGTTCACACCAATAAAGTGTCTTATTAAACATAAGATCTGTTTCATGAGGTGTTGAAAACTTCAATTGATTGCGAAGTCAATATTTGTTAAATGAGTCGTGTTAAAGCAGCGCGTGAAAACATACGTGATCGTGGCTGACGTGGCAATGGCACAGAACCATAGATCTTTTTCTTTGGGATACACAAGGAAAAAGATCTAAGGTTCTGTGTCTTTGCCCCATACAGACTGCGTAGATTTTAGCATGTTGTTTATCATTAGTCTTGTTAAATTGTTCTATTTTGGTGTCTGTCAAAGCTGATAAATAATTAAGCATAGCCTATGGTCCACGCAGGTGGTTTTGGACGTTATGTATACTTTAAGGCGGCTAACTGTGAGAGAAATATTTGATTTTAAGATAATTAAAGGCTTTTTCAAAAGTCAAACGACGTTTGAGGCACTTAATTAAAGATTTGGTTGAAACAATAAAAAAATATGCATATTTTCTAGATATTGGAAATAATTAAAGATTTGTATGAACAATACTTTCAACTGCATTTTCAATCTTGAGACTTTATTCCTTTTATGTTTAATGCAGTTTGCTAAGTCGTCTAAAATCTCTTGAGTGTTGATACATCCTGGATTCAAAAACTGCTTTCACACACACCTACTAATTACGAATCACTAACCTGCTTGTTTGCTTATAAAAATAAAAATAAAAATAAAAATAGTATAACTGATTTTTATTGGGGAATAGTTTTAGGAAAGTCTAAAAATTAGAGGCTAACTGATTGATCTCGGGATATTATTTTTGTTTATGTATTATGTTTTGCTTTTCAGGTCCTGAAATCTCACATAGGCAATAACAATGGGTGCTGGTGGCCGAATGTCTGTCCCCTCTACCAAGGAAAAACAAAAAGTCCTTGGTCGAGTGCCAACCTCAAAGCCTCCATTCACTCTAAGCCAACTCAAGAAAGCCATCCCCCCTCGCTGTTTTGAACGCTCTGTGCTCCGCTCATTCTCATACGTCGTCATTGACCTAGTCATCGTCTTTCTCTTCTATTACATAGCCACAACTTTCTTTCCCGTCTTACCTCAGCCTGTCTCATTCATTGCTTGGCCCATCTACTGGGCCTGCCAAGGTAGTGTCCTCACTGGTGTCTGGGTCATAGCTCACGAGTGTGGACACCACGCCTTTAGTGACTATCAATGGCTCGACGACACAGTTGGACTCGTCCTCCACTCATGCCTCCTTGTTCCGTACTTCTCTTGGAAGTACAGTCATCGTCGCCACCACTCAAATACTGGATCACTTGAGCGTGATGAGGTCTTTGTCCCAAAACCGAAATCCAAGGTTTCTTGGTTCTCCAAGTACCTCAATAACCCACCTGGCCGAGTCCTCACACTTGCAATCACACTCCTTCTAGGCTGGCCATTGTACTTGGCCTTCAATGTCTCAGGTCGTCCATATGACCGTTTCGCCTGCCACTTTGATCCTTACGGCCCAATTTACAATGACCGCGAACGTAAACAGATATACCTATCAGATGCTGGTATCGTTGCAGTCACATATGGGCTAATTCGGCTTTGTGCGGCGAAAGGGCTAAGTTGGGTTTTCTGTGTTTATGGAGTTCCACTGCTGATCGTTAATGGGTTTCTCGTATTGATCACATTTCTGCAACACACTCATCCGTCATTGCCACATTATGATTCATCAGAATGGGATTGGTTGAAGGGAGCATTGGCAACAGTGGATAGGGATTATGGGGTGTTAAACAAAGTTTTCCATAACATCACTGATACACATGTGGCCCATCACTTATTTTCTACGATGCCACATTACAATGCAATGGAGGCGACGAAGGCAATCAAACCAATTCTCGGGGAGTACTACCAGTTTGATGAGACACCATTTTATAAGGCGATGTGGAGGGAAGCAAGGGAATGCCTCTATGTTGAGCCAGATGAGGATGCTCATGATAATGGAGTCTTCTGGTATCGGAATAAATTTTAAAACTGAGAAGTAGGTGTGTTTGTGTGTGTGTGTGTGTGCACACGCGTGTACATGCACGATTGTGTGTGTGTGTTAGAATGTGAGGAGAAGAACTCAGTTTCATGTGAACTGTTGCATTGGTATGTATTATGTGATTATCCTCCAGATCCATGAACAATCTTCAAACACATTAACATGCCAAGGAGTTCAAGTTTAAAAGTCGAGATAGTTAGTAATGGTGTTATAATTCAAAAAATAAATATAATATTCTCCTATTATTTGTAGGGTCTTGCTTGTACCTCGGAGATTTGGGCGGAGATATGGTGCTCTAAGAGAAGAGTCATAAAAAATAAAAATAAAATTTTAAGAGATTATTTAAAAAAGGAAAAAAAGTATCAAAACGCACATGTATGGGGTCAAAATTGGGGACCAATTTTTTTAATATAATATGTCCAATCACGTACCCACTTTGATATTTATCTTCACGAAAATGGGAACTCACTGTTAGGTCACATTTGTGGTTTACATTTTTTAGTTTTCTTGTGAACATTATATAATATTGTGTGGTGGGGGGGATATTTTAAGAAATTAAAGTTTGATCCAATCAAACACCTATTGGGGTTTAGAAATATCAAATGTGTGATCTTACTTTCTAATATGTTGTATCATTTAATCTATGTGGGGTACTTAACTTTTAGCAATGTGGTCATTTAAAATTTTGAGTCAACAAGCACCCAACATTAGGTCATTTCTCTTTATAATGGTTTAGGTACACTGGCCATATATATATATATATATATATATAATGATTTTCTAGTTAGGAAATCAGCACTCGATGATAAAACTTAAATGAAATGTGGTCCCCTCTAATTTGTTCCTCTATGGAGGCCCCTACTTTTAGTTGGTGAATATTCTTTTGTGTGGAAAAGAGACATTGCAATCACTATCTTCCTCCTAGCCCATGTCCCCAACATCAGTCCGACTTTGTGTCTCGTCTTGTCCATGATGGAGATCGAGTCATCTCGGATAAATTTTTCAATACATTTGAGTCATCTCGTTCAATAATTAAAAAAATGAATTTAAATCTCGTCCCATACGTTTGACTTGTCTATCCGTCTTGTTGATGGACGAAAACGAGACGTATCGAATGAGTCGTCTCGATCTCGGACGAGATTTAAACTATGATTGTGATTTATAGTTTTAAAATCTTGCTCTATGTTTCTATGATTATTTAAGGGGTTTGTGATCAAGATCCAATATTTGAGAAGTTTCGGTGAGGAGATCATCCTCACCAAATACCAGTCTATTCTGAAATTTTTAACTCTAGTTTACAAGTTGAAAAATCGTGGACCATCCATTTTTTCTAAATAACTTTTGATGTGATCAGAAGTTTTAGAATGGATTTGTTTTTGGTGAGGATGATCTCCTCACCATAGCGATCACCCTCACCTAAAATCAGCCCATTCCAAAACTTCTAACATCAATTTATAAAACACGTTGGATCATGATCCTACCCCTTATTTAAGATCCATTTGTTTTGCTTTCAAGCTAATTATTTGTCACCCTTGACCTTGATCTTCCCTTATAAGATCAATGAAAAATTGACACCAATACACACATCACCATCACCATCTCACCCTATTAAACGAATTTATAATAATATAACGAAATAAAAAAAATAAAAAACATAAGAATTTCTCACCCAATTTTATCGACATAAGTGTGAGAATGGAACCAATAGTTGAAATAAGAGTGAGTGAGTGGGGAACTACTAACCCCTATGTACCGAACAAAAATCATTGGGGAGGATGTTAGTATGAAAACCAACGATTAAATTGCTAGGTTTCATGATTGATTATTTTAAAAATATACACTGAAAAATGGATGGTTTATTACTTTTTTGATAAATTTTTAAAAAGTATATTATTTTTAATAATTATTAATTAATTTATTATTTATTAAAAAAATTTCCTTTATTTTAATCCTCTTATACGTATATTATTTATATCCTCACTAAAAATAAACTAATGATTTTCTAACTTCCTCAGACGTGACATGGGCTAGAATCGTAGATTCTACCCCTCAAGATACACAACTGCACATATTTATGAGGATGTACAATTGTGTATCTTGACGGAAAAAAAATCTATGATTCTAGCCCATGCCACGCCAAGGGGCGTGGTTGGCGTGGGGTGCATCAGAAAATCACAACTCTTTAAAAAATTTATTTTATTTTGTTTTTAAAATTTTTTTTCTTTTTATAAGCATAAGTAAGTGTGAGTGGCGCCTTGATCCCCAATTAACAAAAAGTATATTAGCTTTTCTTGGTTTTCTTATTATATTTTCTTCCTTGAAAAAAGAGAGAGAGCTGATATTGGCACCCCCAACTTTTACTTATTGCACGTTAATTTTATAAAATATTTATTACACCCCATTTAAGCTTAAGAGCACACTCTTCAAATTTCAAAGATTTGGCTTAAATTCTAATCTCAACCTCACAAAATAGTATGACACTCGTTGAATCAATTTCAATGGTTGTTTACAATTACAATTAGGTTCATATAAAATCCAAAACCCAAAAAGTAGAAATCAAGCAATAAAATAAAATTAAATACAAGCACTTCTATTGGCACCCCAACTTTTACTTATTCTTAGCCATTCACTTATTTTCTTTATTTTTAATTGGGATGTAGTCAATAAAAGTTGGAGGTGCAATTAACAGCTCTAAAAACGAAATTGAAATGACAATTTTTTTATTTATTTTATGTGAGTGGATATTTCTAAGTACTCAACCTTTTAATGGGTAAATTATTTTATTTTGTAGAAGTAAATCAACAAAATCTTTAAATATGATGCAAGAGTAATACATTTCACTTAATATGAGTGGGACCTGTAAAAGCATCTCCAACAATGCTAGTTAAAATAGAGAACATATTTTCTCAAAAAGTGACAAAACATTATTTTAACTAGTCAAAAATTTTGTTTCAATTTCAAGAAATTAAACAAAATTTTCTTTATTTATAATATTTTATATTAAAGTCGTTTTAACTGACTAATCATTAGATTTTTAATCTTATTAAGGGACATGAGCTCACATCTTGGCATCCAAAAACATGCTTTGATGCAATAGGTTTATAGAGAACAAAATTCTAAGAATTTTGAAAAATAATAATTTTAATCATTAAAATTTAATTTTAAGTTTTAAGAGTTCAGTAGACATCCATTTTCTACACCTTGCATCAAGTTCAATTTTTCTATTTTTTAAAATATAATTTTTCTTTTTCATAAAATCTAAAAGAATGTGTTGGATTGTCGATGTGATAATCCACGTGAGCTCAATGTCCTTTAATAAAATTTTAAATCTTATTAAGTTAATAAGGAAAGTATTTTTTTCGTTTTTCAACTTTAAATTTTGTCATATATTATATTATATTTATTATTTCTAACAAGTTTTGGAGACTCACTGCATGTGATGAGTGAAACACCCCTCTCTATTATAACTTTTTCATTTAAAGAGTCTCTTGGATACTCTCTGAAATAAAGAGTCAATAGTTTACTCTTTAAAAAGTCTATTGGCAGGGCAGAGCTAGTAAGGAGACATTGGGGGCATTTGCCCTACTCAACTGTTTTGGACATTTTAGATATCCTTGAATTTATGCTTAAATTTGAGATACCCTTACATTTTGAACTACTGATATGTTCCGTTTGACCTTGTTGCCCCCACTCCCTCATATACCTTTAATTTTTGCCCCCTCCCACTCCACCTCCAATTAACTATAAGTTTGCCCCCACTAAAAGAAAATCTTGGTTCCGCCTGTCTATTGGAAATGCTCAAATACCTCTTTATACGTCAAACACGATAACGAAGAGACTTTACTTAACTGCACACACACAATAATTCATGTTTAAAGGAAAATCCACGTGTTTCTTTTCTATTAAATTTTGAAACTTAACATTGCCACACCAATTCCTTTACATTACTACAAAAGAATTGTAGACAATTGGTGTGGCCTTAGTAAAAATTAGAGTGGCAATAGCAACTATCTGAATTTTGGGAAATGTTCAACACCAAACATTTAGCCAACATTTTAGCCAACCATTTTTGTCCTACATGGGTTAGAAGTTTTGGAATGGGCTGATTTTTGGTGAGGTGATGATGATCTCCTCACCGTAGAGATCATCCTCACCAAAAATCAGCCATTCCAAAACTCTAACCCATGTAGGACAAAAATGGTTGGTGCAGAACGGGACCCCTAAATTTTTAGGTAAATAGTGGCTATGTATCTTTAGAAGACTAATGCAACATTTATTATAATGGGTCCTGTTCAACAACAAACATTTTGACAAAACATTTTTCAAAACATGGGCTAGAGGTTTTGGAATGGATTGATTTTTGGTGAGGATGATTTCTAGTGTGAGGAGATCATCCTCACCAAAAATCAGCCTATTCCAAAACTTCTAACCCCAATTTACAAGTTGAAAAATCGTGAATCGTACATTTTTTATAAATCATTTTTGATGGGGTCAAAAGTTTTGGAATGGGCTGATTTTTGGTGATGATGATCATCCTCACCAAAAATCAGCTCATTCCAAAACCTCTAACCCATGTTTTGAAAAATGTTTTGCCAAAATGTTTGTTGCTGAACATTTTCCTATTATAATAGTATGATGATTTTCACACGCCACCTTAGTTGAGCATTTATTATTAATAAGGAAATCATCTTATTTACAAAATAAGTCCAAAAGAAAAGAAAAAAAATTAAACCATAAAAAGGCTTTAGTAAATACCATAAATATCCTTGACAATAGTTGGTGAAATACGATTTTACCCTTGTTATCTTATTGTTTTAGAAAAACTAAATAATTACCAAAATAGGAATTTAAAAAAAAAATGCTTTTGATTTGGTTGATGTTTTGGAATGTATACTGCCAGTCATCATCATCATCATCATCATCAACATAAGAACTAAGTAATTACCTCAATAGTAAAAAAGAATAAAAAGTTGTTCGTGATTTTATAGATGTTATGGAATGTTTACCACCAGTCAACAACTTTTTGTGGAGTTATTTTCTATCAAACAGCACTTTAAAATTGCTGAAAAGCACTCTCCCAAAATTGATATTTCATAAAGTGAATGTTAAATGGTCCTACCATTTATTGGGGAACATTTTTTGGTACATATTTTCAAAGAACGGGTCTTTGAAATCATTTTCCACATTAATTTTGTGGAATATAATTTTGCCCATGTTATCTTGTCCAAAAACTAGGAAATTTACTACAACAGTAAAAATAAAATAAAAATTGAATTGGTAAATATTTTTGAATTTGTACTGTCGCATAGTTTCAAGATCTATCATCCATGAGTTGGTAAATTTCTCAATTTAAAATTGGAAACTGGGCTAAGGGACTTGAGTCATCAAATGGGTTCAGTACAGAATCAACTTGACAAAAATCAGCTCAATCCAAAACACATTGTAGATATGAGGAGATATATGTGCACACGGATCTTGATATTTACAATGTGTTTTGTCTTATGTGGGCTAAAAGTTTTGGATTGAACTGATTTTTGGTAAGGATGATCTCTATTAAGAGGATTCATCCTCAACAAAAATAAAAAAATCAACTCAATCCAAAACTTTTAGCCCACATAGGACAAAACACGTTGTAGATATATGTGTACACAGATCCTGATATCTGCAACGTGTTTTGTCTTATGTGGGCCAAAAGTTTTGGATGGAGTTGATTTTTGGTGAAGATGATCTCCTCTTCTTCATAGAGATCATCCTCACCAAAAATCAGCTAATTCTAAAATTTCTAACCCCATATTTATGAGTTGAAGAATTGTGGACCATCTTTTTTTTGTAAACCACTTTTGACGAGGGTGAAAGTTTCAGATTGAGCTGATTTTTGGTGAGAATGATCTCTAGATTTTTAATGAGGATGATCTCCTCATCATAGAGATTATCCTCACAAAAAATCAGTCAGTTTTGAAACTTCTAACCCCATCAAAGGTGGTTTACAAAAATCAGACGATTCATGATGTTTCAATTTGTAAACTAGGGTTAGAAGTTTTGAAATGAGCTGAATTTTGGGGAAGATGATCATTTCATCATAGAGATCATCCTCACAAAAAATCAGCCCATTCCGAAACTTCTAACCTATGTTTTGAAAAATGTTTGGCACAATGTTTAGCTCTCTTTAGGGCCTCTAAACGTGCCCCATATATATATATATATATATATGGGTAGCATTCAATGGCTAACTTTTTGGCAAAACATTTTTCAAAACATGAGTTAGAAGTTTTGGAATGGGCTGATTTTTGGTGATGATGATCTCCTTACCGTAGAGATGATCCTCACCAAAAATCAGCCCATTCCAAAACTTCTAACTCATGTTTTGAAAAAATGTTTTGCCAAAAAGTTAACCATTGAACGGGACCCTATTTATATATATAGGGAATGTTAACGTCGAAGACCTCATGGGCATCAGTATTCTCCAACACAATTTTTTTCAATAATAAGGGTATATTAGTCTTTTTACATAATAAATATTTATTTATGTAATTAACACTTGTCTCTTTCATAATAAATGCTAAGAGTATTTAATCTTTATAATTAAATGTCTTATTGCAATAAATGATTCGACAATCAATGCAAACAAACATTTATTGTTTAAAATACCAATATAATCATGTTTATTTTCACCAAAAGACAAAATAAATAGGATTATTATTGGAAAAAGAAAGTGTTGGAGACTTTAACATTCTCTTATATATATATGGTTAGGATCCATTGATTTCTGAGAATAACTCATGAAAAAAACACATGATCCCAACCCTTTAAACACAAAATCCAATAATTAAGATTTATGAGTATCTTGATAACATAAATCTCAAATATACTTATCCCAAAGATAAATCTCAACCATTGGATTTTGCATTTAAAGGGTTGGGCTCATGTGTTTCTTTCCTAAGTCATTCTTAGGAGTCAAGGGATCCTGACTTATATATATATGGGTCCCGTTCAACAACAAACATTTTGGCAAAACATTTTTCAAAATATGGGTTAGAGGTTTTGGAATGGGCTGATTTTTGGTGAGACTGATCTCTACGGTGAGATCATCCTCACCAAAAATCAGCTCATTCCAAAACTTCTAGCCCCAGTTTACAAGTTGAAAAATCGTGGACCGTCATTTTTTGTAAACCATTTTTGATGGGGTTAGAAGTTTTGGAATGGGCTGATTTTTGGTGATGATGATCTCCTCACCGTAGAGATCATCCTCACCAAAAATCAGCCCATTCCAAAACCTCTAACCCATGTTTTGAAAAATGTTTTGCCAAAATGTTTGTTGCTGAAAATTTCCCATATATATATATATATATGGGAGGCGTTCAGCGCTTTCTATTTTATCAGTCGTTTTAACAAAAGAAACTCAACCGTCGGATATAGATGAATTGGACGGTCAAGATTGCATCTGCGTTAAGTTATAGACTTATGGGCTTTTTACTACGCCATCCCTCAATTTTACATTATTTAGTACCACCTCCCTGGCACAATCACTGAAAAAGAACAGAGAGTTCGTCTGTTCTCTCTAAACCCTCGAACCTCTCTCTCTCTCTCTCGCTTGCTCCGCTGAAACCCTCTCTCTCTCTCTCGCTCACTCTGCTGAAACCCTGAGAAAGAAGCGAAACTGGGGCTTAGACCCATATCTCAGTTGGTTTGACACATTGCAAAGCAACCTTGACGTTGTGAGTCCAAATCCAACTTACCATCACCAAATTAAAAAAAAAATTTTAAAAAAATTTTGAAAAACAGAAGTGAAACCACATAGGTAACGAGAAATGGGATTTTGTGTTGTGAATTTGAGAGGCCTATTTACTATTTCTATTGTCGTCGCCTGGACAAACAAAAGAACTTGGAAGAGATTATCTTAAAAAAAGAAAGCTTAAAACTCAATTGATCATTCCACCTTGAGTTCCGATGGCGGCACTTGATGAACAATCAGAGATTCGACACAAGTTCGAGGGTTTAGAGAGAACAGACGAACTCTTTGTTCTTTTTCAGTAATTGTGCCAGGGAGGTGGCACTAAATAATGTAAAATTGAGGGATGGCGCTGTAAAAAGCCCATAAGTCTATAACTTAACGCAGATGCAATCTTGACCGTCCAATTCATCTATATTCGACGGTTGAGTTTCTTTTGTTAAAACGACTGATAAAATAGAAGGCACTGAACGCCTCCCTATATATATAGAGAGAGAGAAAGGTCTCGTTCAACAGACAACATAAGGAAGCCAACACATTTGTCCTATATAAGTTAGAAATTTCACAATGGGCCATTTTTTTTTTCTTTGTGAGGATGATCTCTATGGTGAGGAGATCATCCTCACAAAAATCAGCCTAATTTGAAACTTGTAACTCCATCAAAAGTGGTTTAGAATTGTAGACCGTTGATCTTTTACCATCAATTTATAAATCATTTTTGATGAAGTTCGAAGTCTCGGATTGGGCTAACTTTTTGTGAAGGGGATCTCCTCACTATAGAGATCATCCTCACAAAAATCAGCCAAATTCAAAACTTTTAAGCCATATAGGAAAATTTTTGTCTCCCAACGTTTTCATCGAACGCTACCTATATATTTAACATAAAATGTTTGAAATGCCTTTTTGTTCAACCTTTGACAAAATACGAGAAAAAAAAAAAAACCTACTGTCTTCTAACTTATAAGGTTAAAATGCATACCTTTTTCTATCTCCTTCAACCAACAAACCTCAAGAACAATATCAGGATTTAGGGGATGTTGAAGGCCTTCAATAGATTTTAGGGAAGAAAAATAGGGTAATTGCCAAGATGTTGAAGACAAGTTTTGAAGAGGTTATCTTAAAGGTTGAGACAATGGGTCTTGGAGGCATCATTAGTCTTGTTATGTAAGACTAGAAGCCAAGAGGTGTCTCACTAGTCATAAGCTTGAAAATATAGTCAAAATTTTATCGAAACCCGGAGGTCTAAGACTAGGTTGTAATGACTATGTGAAAGTGCCTTGACCCGTGGAATGCGGATCCGCTTTTGGCACCCTTTGGGTGCAATGGAGTCGTCACCTAGTCATAGGTCTTGGAACCAACATGACCTCAAATTAGATTTGATCGGTTTGCAATACAGGTAGTAGGCAAGGAGTCAGGTTACAAAAATCAAAAAGTGAGAGGCACCAAACTCACCCAACTCAAAGTCGCTCTCTACTATGATCCATGGACGTTCAACCTAATTTAACTACAGTCAATGTGCTAAGATTAGATGTAACATAGTCCCATCATCATTGTTTCATGCCTGAATCCCAACCAATCAATGTCCAAATCAATAAATTTAGGCTATTCTTGCCCCGACTTTGCAAATCGAACCAATCTAATGAATAACTATGGAAACCTCACCACTTTTTGCAAACCACAAGTTATGGAATCTATAGGGAAAGATACAAAATCATGTAATGTATGTGAGAAGATCCCGACTCATAAGGCCAAGGAAAGAAACCAGATGGGAGTCGAAGAGGAAACCAAAAGGATGACTTAGCTAGTAAATGAACCCAAATGCACTGTCATAATCACAAGCACACACTCACCCTCTTTAGAAAGTCATGTGAGGATATTTGATAATCTTATAGAATCTTTCGTAGATTAGAAACATGCCAAAATAATTACAACCCATGTGGCAAAAAGACAAGTCCAAATCGCACCGAAATAGGAAAGTGTGGTCAACAAGAAAACAGTCAATAACATAGAAATCCGCATTAGAAAGGAAGAACAAAGAAAATCTATAACTGGGACAACCAATACGAACTAAAGTACACAATTTTTTACAAACTTATATTATTATTCTATTGAATTGATTACTGAATTGAGTATTGGAGTATACCAATAGAAAATTGATAGAATATCCTGAAGAAGTTACTCAAAGACAAGGGAGAAGATTCCCAAGAATAAATCCCCCATAACTTTAGCATTGTCTGTGAGAACCTTCTCCCCTCAAATTTTTTGACGAAGTACCTTCACAAGCAACTTTGAGACCAAAAAAATGTCGAGAAGGAGAGGTAGACCATCACGTTCAGAGTCTACAACAGCAACATCTACAGGACCCAAGTAGGGGAACAACAAATGGAGGTCCCCTACCAATAGAGAATCAACCGCCACCCCACTGATAGAGATTCAACTGCTTCTACAGTAGTGGGATGCGATGAGAATGGAGGTAGAAGATGAAAAAGGGAACAAAAGGAGTTGATCGAAAAACTCTTGCAAGAAAATTGAGCACATCAACAAGTTGAGGAAACTATAAAAGAAGCCCTGTGGGGGGGGGTTTTTTTTTTTAACATTCTACCTTGTCTTTGAGTAACTTTTTGATAATACTCCATCAATTTCTTATGGATATACTTCAATGCTCAAGTTAGTAACCAATTCGACAAAATAACAACATAATTTTGCAAAAAAATGTGTATCTTAGTTTCCGATATTGATCCTCTTATTTATAGATTATAAATTTTCTTTGTTATTCCCTTCTAATCCGGACTTTATGTCATTGACAGTTTCCTTGTTGATTACACTTCTAAATTTTGATGAGATTTGGACTTATCTATTTGTCACGTGGGCTATAACCGTTTTAGCACTTTTTTGCTTACTAAAGATTCTTGAATTCCCCTGACAACTTTCTAAAGAGGGTAAATGTGTACTCAGGATGATGATAGTATATTCAGATTCATTTACATGCCAAGTGAAACCCTTTTGTTTCTTCCCTACTTCCTACATGGTTTCTCTTTGGCCTTATGCCAAGAATGCTTCATAAGATTCTCATCCCTATTTTCTTACAAATTAATCATTAATTAACAAATCTACACCAATGAGCCGTTCTCTTTACCCAATGTCTCCAAGGCCATTTATGAAGAAGAAGGATGTATTCAACAACTTCGCTTTTCTTATCACACATATATATACTTTTGCTAAGTCTTCGCTTTTCTAACCATATGACACCTCTATACTTTTTAAATTACACAAGCTTCCAATTAACCAGACAAATCTTCTGCCAGCCTTTTCTATTTATGTTTTTAATTGGTACTAGCCTTTTCAATCCCATTAGAAATCCACTAGAAGTTTTCCAATTCAAATAGCAACTTAGTCAGGAATGTTAAAAGAGTAACATTTAGAAATAGTCACGTGAATGCCCTTTTCTCAAAGTATAGATATTGATCTATGGTTCAGTTTTAAACTTGGTGCTTAACAAAGGTAAACTGTTCAGTAAAACAAGCTAGAAGGAAGTCCCCTTTCGAGATTGTCTAGGGTAGGATCAAACTTTAAAATCTCATTTCAATCAAGAGAAAAATCGAGATGGTCTCGAGCAAAGCATTCTAAAACATTTCAAGACAATCTGAAACATTGATGTTTCGGGATCAATACTTGTTTGAGTCTTGGCAAAAACTGAAATGCTTCACTATAACATTCCAAATTGGAACGGAACATTGAAGTTTGAACCATAGGTAGGATCCCTACAAGGTGCCAGCCAAAGATATGGAGAGCGAGACTTACAAAGTTGAATCTTTTTCTGAAAGCTTTTTATAGGAATGACGCAATCAAATCTTTCAAGGTGATTGAGAGATGATTTACATAAAGAGAGGTCCCATGAGAGATGAAGGAAACAACCAACCAGGTAGAACTCTAAAAGCTTGATATATCTCCAGTGCTCAATACCTCTAATCTATATATTTATATGGGTAGTGATGATCAAATCAAAGCAACTTGACAACTATCTTGCACGAAACAAGATGAAGGAAACACCACCAAACAGTGCTTACTAATAAAAAAAGTGAAACCCTATCTCTAAAAAGACATTTAAGTTATAAAAAAATTGGAGACTCACAGAATTTATACGTTGGAGATATTGAGTTTTGTCCAACAGAACTTTGGAGAGCAGTCATTTTTAACCATTGTTTTGCTATTTTGTAGTTCAAACAGTTCCTGCTTATTTCATAGGGAGACAAACTAGACGAACAAGGATTTCAGTTTCCAACTTATTATGAAACAAAAGAACCTGTGAAACAAACACAACCAAGAGGACAAGCTAAGAAACTTGGGAGGAAACCAACTAAATGGATAAAGAAAGATAGGTTTTTTCTTAGTTTTTTACAACCTCAATATGTCATTTTGACCTTCCTGTTGGCATTTTATTATCTCATGCTTGAGTCCTTAAAACATGCTTCACATTTTCATTACTGGGAAATCCTCTTAAAGAGCAAGACACATCAAATTACCAAACCATGTATGTTAGGTAGCCTTTGAGTGTTGTGAAGGTAGTTAGCTACAAAGATTTACACCAATTCTTGATGCATCTACTCGTGAATTGGCACACTCCACAATGAAGTCAAAATAATTGACTAGGCAAATAATATTAATTACAATGTTAGTTTCATCTCAAACATAGCAAAGCACATCAAAATGATTTTAGTTTTGACAAAAATCCAATGAAAAAAGTATATAATTTTTCTATTCTACCAGGATGAAATAAGAAGGAATCAACATATTTGATATCAAATAGATTGATAGAAGCAATAGAAAGGAACAAAGAAAAACGGCATACCAAGCCTCAGCCACCTATATGTATCATAGGTCTATTTGCCGTCTTTGCAATGTCAAACATGCCAGCATGAGCAGCTTTCTTCCTCTTCACCTAAAACAAGAAGAACTACTTAAGAGATCAAATCATCTATAAATCACATATTCACATGATCATCAATCTTATTGGGCTATTATAGTACGTTTTATGGTCATTCAACCTAAAATAACTGTTAAGCATCCAAAGTGTTACCATACACCGTTCGGGTTTTCACTTTAATGCCGTAAACCCCTTGATCTTAGTCTTTTCTTATGCACTAATAAAAATGACGCAAATGCCCTCATATTCAACCTCTAACCTAAACTTTTGATTCTTCTTCTTAAAAACCAACCTTTTTCAAGTTCTTCAAATCAAGGATAAATTATTTATTTATTTTCTTTAAATAAGTTATATAAACACATTTAACTCTTCTAAATTTTAAAAAATCAGATCATTACATTCTACCCTCATTTTAAAAAAATAGTCCACTAAATTTATGAACATATTTTTGAAATAAATATGAATACGTTTCCTGGATTTTTATTTTCTCATACCCAAGTGGATTCCTTAGCAGTACAATATTGCCAATAAACCTTTATCACAGATATCGGTCTAGATCTGAGAACTTGTTTTTTATTGTCTAGAATTTGAACTGGTTGCTCGACATAAGTTAAATCTTCCTTTAACTGCATTTGCTCGTACTCCAATATATAAGAAGGATCTAGCTCATATCATTTGAGCATTGATACACGGAATACTTTGTGAACACCTGACAATTGAGTTGGAAGAGCTAACTTGGATTCTACTTCTCCAATTCTATCTAAAATTTAGAATGAACCTATATATCTTGGAGCATTCCCTTCATCTCAAATAGTGTTACTCCTTTTATCGAAGAAACTTTTAAGAATACACGATCTCCAACTTGAAATTTCAACAGTCGTCTCCCATGCAATCTTACAATCTCCTTAATGTATAGTCTTGTCAATTGATCTAAGGAGTAAGTAGCTATGATAACTAAAAAGTGAACCGACTTAATAAGCGGATCAATAATTATCCAGATAATATCATAATCATTTCTTGTCCTAAACAATCCTAACATAAATTCCACTGTCACTTTGGACTTGAACAACTCGAAAAAATTATATACAAAAACCTACCACATGTCAAAGACAAATATTCAAAGTGGTTCCAAATGAATCAGAAAATATTGGGGAATAAAGAACTATTTCAAGAGTTAGGAATTTTGAACTAGAACATGTAAAACTCTCTTCATTGGTCCGAAAAGAAGATATACAGACCCCGGACATGTAAACAAAAGAATAGACCCTGCTGAGGTCTCTAGTAAATATGACGAATTTTTAATGGTGGAGTTGAAATGAGAAGAAAGCGTAGGAGACAATTTTGCAATATTAAAAGAACTAGAAGAAGAAGAAGAAAATCTATAGAACATTGGTACATGAAATACATTGTGAACAACTGACAACTAAGGTGGAAGAGCTCACTTGCAAGTTACTTTTGGTAAGTTTGGGGGTCCAACTCAAAATCAATAGGCAAGGAGTGGAGAGGCCCAGGAGGTTATAAGGAGAGAGACAAGGCAATGAGTGTCCGACGTGGGAATAAACAACTTTTCCCTTATCTAATTCTCGAATAGACCAATACAATTTGAAGCTAACTTACCCTTCTTCCCAAATTGCATGACCTCTTCTTCCTTCTTTTTTTTTTAACTCAAATGTCAGTTGCATCCTCCAATTAGTTAAAATGCTCGAGTCTGCTCTAACTATACTCTAAATCCCAATCACAAACTATTATTAACCATCACTCCCAAATTATTAATAAGCTATTATTCTTGTACTCTTGCGACTCAAAGTATCAACAACAAAGGATACTAGGTAATAAATTTATAATCTTTAACCAAAAAAAATTCCTATACCTTCTTTTTTCATTTTCAATGCCTTATAAGAAAAAGATATTTCAGACATCTATGCCTAGTAAAAATTTCAAGCTTCTCACCATACAAGAAGTGTCTCCAAACTTTTAAAGCAAAGACTACTGCAGCTAACTCCTAATTATGGATGGAATAATTCTTTTCGTAGTTCTTCAACTACCTTGTAGTATGAGTGACTACTTTTCCCAGTTGCATTAAGATACACCCCAAACCCATATGAAAAGTATCAGTATAAATCACCAAACCTCTACTACTAGAAGGAATAATTATAATAAGGCCGATGTGAAACAAGTTCTCAACCCTTGAAAACTTCATTCACATCCATCAATCCACAAAAACATAACTTCTTCCGAGTTAATTGAGTCAATGGAGCTATAAGTCTGGGGACATTAATATCCAGCTAATTTTAGAAAACTCCTAATCTTTGATATAGTTGAAGAACGTTCTTATCTGAGTGTTGCTTCAACCATTACAAGACGTAGTGATACTCATTTAAAGACATACCCCTAAAATTTCACTTCCTAAAGCAAAATTTACACTTCCTCAATTTCCAAATAAATGATTGTGTCTTCAAACTTGAAGAGCTAATCTCAAATAGTCTTCATAAAATTCTTAACTTGAAAAAATAAATCAAATATTGTCAATAAAACCACAACAATTTGATCCTACTAATCCTAGTATAGCTGAAAAATTCTATTTATTAATTCCATAAATGCAGCGAAACATTTGTTAATCTAAACGACATTAACCAAAAACTAATAGTGTCCACAACAAGTTCTTAACGAAAACTTGAGAATATACTCATCCCATACTCTAAGCTGATGATAACCTGACCTCAAGGTAATTTTTTTTAAAAACACTGGACTTTTCTCACTAATCAAATAAATCACCAATCCTAGACAAAGAATACTAATTCTTTATTGTTACCTTATTCAACAATTGACAATCGATACACAACCTCATTGTCCCATCTTTTCTCGTAACAAACAATATTGAAGCACCTCAAGGCGAAACACTGGATTATTAAAACCTTTATCAAATTAATCCTAAAATTGCTCTTTAGTTATTTAAGCCAGACAAGTGTCATCTGAAGTGGTGCTCTAGATGTTGGACTAATTTCCGGAATCAACTTAATGGTAAACTCAATTTCCTTATGTGGAAGTAATCCAAACAACTCTTCTAAAGACATATCAACGCACTCACGAACAACCAGGATATCCTTTAGCAATATTTTCTCCTTTGGTGCCTTAATAACACATATTAAGTATCACTTGCATCTTCTCTTAAGCAACAACTCTGCTCATAAATACTTGGTCATTTGGAGAGAATAATTTCCTTTAGAACATATACACTAAAACACCATCCTATCCAGCATCTAAATAGTTACTATCTTTCTAAAACAATCAACACTAAAACAATTTACATTTAGTCAATTCATGCCTAAAATAACATCAAAGTCCTGCATGTCTAGCAAAATAAAGTCTATCACCAATTTTTGACGATCAACCCATATAATACTAACACTATATACCAAATCAGTCAACACAGTATCACCTACTATTGTGGCTATTGACAGTGTATGATCTAATTCATAAACTTCTACTTCAAGATAATTAGCA
This sequence comes from Akebia trifoliata, assembly GCF_017979445.1. Lineage (NCBI taxonomy): Eukaryota > Viridiplantae > Streptophyta > Magnoliopsida > Ranunculales > Lardizabalaceae > Akebia > Akebia trifoliata. Next base: position 168,493 of record NW_028236971.1, read on the forward strand.
AAACATGGAGAAACAATAAAATGCGTAGAGCCAGGATCTATAAACATTCTTGCTAACTGATGAAAAATATAAAGAGTACGTTTTGTCATTGCTTTGGATGTACTTGCATGTGTTGCTTTCTTATCATTGAATAGTCTCTTCTACCGTGATTTGACTGATCACATTGAAAATAAACTCCCATCATAATGCACAGTTTTTTTCCATGGTTTCAACCACAATGCAAACATTTACTTACTTCATTCCGCATTCAAGTTACTGATTTATCCTAAAATATTGATCTTTTAATTACTGGTTCTTGTCATTCTTTATTTCTATAAGTAGGGGCTACTTCCTTTATTAATGAATGATAACATCACTCAATTTAGTTCCCACCATGTTTTATATGGATCTTCTTCTTCTAGTTATTCTAATTCCAACTCCAATACTAAAATCTCACGGTATTTACTAGTAACCTCTTCAAGGTTTGTTTTTCTTTCTACATAATCAGGATTTATATATCTTCTTTTTGGAACAATGAGGGGGGTTCTAAAAGGTTCATTTGATATTTTTGTAATTAGAACTTTCTATATATCGTTCCTTATAAAGATAGAATAACCGAAATCTTCATCTTCTTATTCTTTGAATTCATCTTCCTTATGTTTGGCTAGAGGAGGTTAATTAAGTCCTACTAGTTCTATATTCCTTCATATGTTCTATATTCCTTCAAAATTCTTAACTTTTGAAATAGTTCTATATTCCTTCATATTTTCTTATTCATTTTGAACCACTTTGAATACTTATCTTTGAAATGTGGTAGGTTTTCATATACAACTTTTTCGAGTTATCAAAGTCCAGAGTCACAATGGATTTTGAATGAAGATTGTCTAGGACAAGAAATGGTTATGAAATTATCTAGATGATAGTTGATCCGCTTACCAAATCAGTTCACTTTCTAGTTACAAAGGCTACTTACTCCTTAGATCAATTGGCAAGATTATACATTAAAAAAATTGTAAGACTAATGAGATTCTAAAACTATTGCATTCGATCGTGAATATAAGTGAAAATGAATATAAAGAGATTTTCAATGATCATGAATCATTAGTGTATCGTCAGATTTCTATATTAATATCATGGTTTCTTTTCATGACGTTCTTCTTTTCAATATCATTGAAAAAGTTTACATAAATGCGATTTGAAGGTAATCAATATTTACATTATTGGTTTCATTGTTTATGTTAAAAATGTATTCCTCGTAACTTTCTTGAAATTGTGTTTTGAAGTAACCAACCTCTGATTTCTACTTAAAACTATATGCATAAGTTAGATTTACTTGTTGGGCTTTCCCCAAAGCTCAACCTTCCCTCATACCCCATTGAAGAGTAAGTTGAGAATATGAGTATCAATGAGTTGATTCCACATATACCTAGAACCAGAATCTAAATAAATCTCAGTTCTGATTCTTATTGATTTCGATTTCGGGCATGAGATCCTTGGACCCATAACCGACCCTACAAATAATCGATACCCATCAAATAGCCATTGGGATAGATAATTTTTTTTTTTAATGAGCGAAAATTATGAGAATCAATGAAATAGACAATTATTTTACAGATGTAACAATTTAACTTGTAACTCCTTAATTGAAAGTTAAGAACAACAATAAATTCTTCAAGCAAATCAAACTTTTGAGAATAAAATCATACAAAATTATAGTATGAACCATTCGTCATTGAAATTGTATAAAAATATGAAAAATGAATGGAAGTTCATGTAGAGAAAATGTAAAAAGTAAAGAATTCACATTTTCTTTATATTCTAATCTTACTTCAACTATATTTACTTCAAGATATTTCTTTGTAAGCATTTAATTAGACTACTAGTTTTATTATAATGTTATAAATTTATTAGGTACCAGAAGGATACCCGATTCTTATTGGGTCCTTAAGATAGCTACCCAGAACCAAACCTGAGAATGATTGGATCCATATTGGTAGACCCAAAACCAACTAATCAATTTTGGGTACATCGGGTAATTGGGTACCCATTGACACCCTTAGTTGAGATTGTAGGACCAGAAAGACATTTGATTTTTGGTAGGACAGATGTTCTTTTGGTGTAAGTACTTGTGTAACTTGCATATAAGTTGTAAAAAGTCAATTATGATTAGGATCATGTAATTGGAACTAGATGTTAATGTGACTTTGGTTACTTTGAAGTTGTAATTTTGATTGTGATTATTGAAGAGCTAAAAAAACGTGGTAATTACAAGTAAGAAAAAAAATTAAGTACAGAAATAACGAGGAAACTCTATCGAATTTTCTAATAATTAATACACTATTTAAGGAGTTGTCAAAGGTCACTCCTTGTGATCTAAAAATTTAAGATAATCAGAATTCCAAATATTGGGACGTGACATCATCTCCTTTTTCATTTTTTCGTCATCATTGTCTTCTTCTTTTTCCACCGATTGCATTCCATATGTATGACTACGACAACAACGGAAGGCATCCATACATATGACTGCGGCAACAAGGGAATGTGATTGCAATTGACAGCAATGTCAAGAGAATAGGAGTCAAAAAGGATGTTGTGGATTGAAGGAGATCGCAAAGACTACTTCCGTGAGGTGCAACTAGTAGGGTCAAGCTAAACATTTAAAAAACATAAGAAAATAGGTATTCTTTTCAGGTTGGGGTACAAGACCGATAACTTGAGATCAGCAAGTTGTCGTTTCCTAGATTGACGTATCATTAAGAACAAGAATAAAACAAATTAAAGATAAGATGAATTTTTTTCTTTAAACTAAAAACATCATGAGAAATTTGTTACGCATACCGCTGCTCCAATTATTTCTTTCAGCCCCTGATCATCAACACCACGACGAATGGGATCTCTTAAGCTAACCTGTAATAGTAACATTTATATGTCAGAAATAAACTCTAACGAGAACCAATGTTATCAAATAGCATATGCAATGTGCATATGCGAAATCGTATATGGCATATGCGGTAGCATATTGCACAAACTATTTTCTAATTTCAAAAAAATAAATAAAAATAAGAAAAAAATGTTTTAAAAAGTCAGAAAAATATTAGAAAATAAAAACAAACCTAAAACAATACATTTGGATAGCTTTCATTTTCAAAATTGAATAAAATTGATTATGTTTAGTCATTTAGTAACAAGAATAAAAGAAGTCAAATAGTCAAATAGACAATAATGTATAAAATTTTCCATGATAGAAATGTGGCTTTCCTTCAATTATCAAGTTCTAGTTTTGGAAACTTAAAATGGACTTCACTTTAATAGTTTAATCACAAGATAATATGATCTTATATTAGAATGCATAAATTCAATATTTTGAAAAATATATGTAAAAATAGGATTTAAAGAGAATACATGTGAATTAAAGAGTAAAAGAAATAGCTTAGAATGATGCAAAAATAGGGTATTTGTAGGAGAAGATAGATTTAAAAAAAAGTTAAATTTAATGCTCCAATAATCAAATTTTTAACCATTGGAGTAATATGCCATCGCATACGTTTGTATGCCATGGCATAATGTTTCAGAATCATGTGCGATCGCATTTGACAACACTGATGAGAACCAAAAGGCAAAGGCATTTTATATGATCAATGACATAGGTAACTCCATCCTCCAGAGCTCAAATACCTACTTTCATTAGCATGTTTACGTATCTGATAAGCTTACTCTCACCTTGGCCCAATATTCTAGGGAATTAAGAAGAGTCCCATGGAAAAACCTACTTCCATTAGCATGTTTACGCATCTGACATTCTTACTCTCACCTTGTCTAGATATTCTACGGAATTAGGAAGAATCCCGTGGAATTTCCACCAAATGAAATAGTTTACAATGGGATGGCTCTAGGGACAGTTGTCATTTCTTCATTTTGGCTCAATTTCAGTAGATAAGCTGGGGCTTGGTAGGAACCTTATGTGAAATTAAACAATAAAAGCATGGGTACCGAAATTAACCAAAGTATTTCAACTGTAAATGTGTCCCATTAAGCATATCATGAGGCAGTAAATGACAAGTTGGCAACAGCCCACAACTGACAATCAAATCAATCGTTCAAATGGAATCTGGAATTTGGGGGGAAAAAACCAAGGAATGGTTGATCTATCCTTGTTGATGTTACATATTATTGCACTCCACACCCAAGGATCCAGCTAGTATAGGAAAGAGCATATTATAAACCAATTGAGGTGTAGGAGGAAAGATACACTTAACCAAATCTTTTCCCCTAACAGAAACACAATCTAATTAGATGAAATTGAACCATATGGTTTAACAGTACCATTAGAGTCCTCTTAACATCATGGTGTTAGGTCTTGGACGATAGCAAGTTGGATGTGACCAGCAAAACCATGATTCACATGGTATTGTGAATTAACTAATAGGATCATCCACAGATAATACCTTTATGTTTCATTAAGAATGTAAAGAATCCCCCCATTTTCATTGAAATTTGCATCAAGGGATCCTTTACTCATTGTTGTACTCGAGCCATAGGACACGTCTCTAGACTAGAATCTTAAGAACCCCTTATCTCAACCTTTCACGTATGAAAATATAGGTTTCAAACTCAGAAAAATGTTCATCCTCTATAACTTTTCTTGATTACTAAAACATAGATTAGCATCATTTCTTGTTTGATCAAGAGTGGATGGGAAGGAGGTGATTTCAACATAAACAGGTTTTGTCACCAGAAGAACGGTAGAACTAGAATAACCATAAGCATGAAAAAAAGTCTGCAAAGTTTGAAAGTAGGAATGCTTGATTGACTTTTCTCTATTACGTGCTTTCTATACATGGTCTAATAATCAAAAGACACCCATTTATGCAGACTTAATAGATTTTTTGCTTTATGTTTCTTTGGAGGCTTTATATTCTGATTTCAGCCTAATGGCCCTTCCTTGGCCTACCATAGAAGAAACCCCTCGGTTACAGTATTTCTATTCCAGAAAGAATCAGTATTGAATAAAAGAGGGTCAGGTGGAGGTGATAAATCATTTTTCTTGTTTGTATATAGTTCCTACCACTTTTAGATCCACGCTAGATAGACTTGAGTATGTTAGTTCCATATTTTGTCAATACCGGGACGTAAGTTTTGTGTCAGATCGGTTTGCATTGGAAGACGCATGAGACTTAGGTAAAACCGCTCAACTTCAAGCACATCAACAAAAAGCTCCAAATGCGTGTGCACAAAACTTAAAAAATAATGAGACCACCTAGACCATTCCCCAACCCTTAGATGATTGTTAGGTCGACCCATATTGGTTAGGAAAACTTATTCCTCAACCCATTCATTCATCAGAACTTTTGAGAGCTAAAAATGGCTTGTCGAAAGTCATAATGGTCATAAAGGGTATTTTGGTAATTTGACCACCCTTAGACCATGTCCCATACCTTGGTGAGAGTTTGGGGAGCCTATATAGGTAACATCTATTAAAATCCCAAAGCGTTTAATCACCGGACTTCCTAAAAGTTCAATCTGGCCCGAAATGGCACAAAGGGTATTCTGATAATTTTACCACCCTTAGGTCATGGTCCACCCCTTGGTGAAAGTTTGGAGATCTTATATTAATAATATCTACAAAATACTTGAATGTTTTGATCATCAGAGCTTCCGGGAGCTCGAAATGGCATTTTCGTAACTGTTATTGGACCCGAAATGACACTCACCAAGGCCACTAGCGGCAAGCTGCCTAGTTCCAACGGTGGCCATCTGGCTCACAATGCCACCAGCAAAACCCTCTAACGGTTACATTTTTTACCATTGAGCCTCTGGTGCCACCGATAGCTTTCGAAAAAACCCTTAAATGTGTATAAAACTCATTCTTGAGTTCATTCGTGGGTTGGATCAATTGCAAAAGAACTTATGCTCTCCCCTCTCTACACTTTGAGAGAATTTTCAACCTCTCATTTGATCCCACTCCCACCATCAAACCTCACCTTGCATACACATTGATACATTCATGGAGCAAAGAGCAAAAAAGAGAAGATGGAAGGAGTGATCACAAAGAGCCAACGAACTCGAAAGCTTGATTGGAAGATTCAACCATCGAGACGTACTTGTGAGCTGAAGGACTCAAAGAATTCAAGATCGCCATTGGCAAACCTTAAGTGTTGAGTGAGTCCTTGTGATTTTGTTTTTATTTCAAAATCTATGTCTGTGGTTACTTGGTTCAACCCTCAAAAATCAAGCTCTTGTTAGAATCGATGACTCTTGACAAAAGTAGAGGTTCGTAAATTTCCGAGGAACAAAATTCACAAATTTTGAGAGGATGTGATTATCTCGATATTAAGGTTTTAGAATTTAACCTATGTATAAAAATTCTTTGTACGGTTCGAGGTGAACCATAAACCTCATTGATTAGTGAACACCAAGACCTATGTAAAGGTGACCTTGGAAGTGAATGTATGCACGTTGCTGAACCACCATAAATTGCTTGTCTCGTGTTGTGAAAATGCCTCTATCAATTTACACTTAGATGAATGCATGCCATAAATGAATATTATGCTATGCATGACATGCCATCAATGTTTAGATTTTAAGTGACCATCAATTGCATTCCAAACTAGAGACATGTTGTGAGAATGGATATAGGCACATCGCCAAACCATCATAAGTCTTATATCTCGTGATTGTTTTATGATTCCACAATTTACACTTGAATGCTTTGAATGTCATGAGATGTCATGAATGCCAAATAGGTAAATTTTATATGAATGAGTCATTGAATGACATGACAAAATAAATGTTCAAATTCTAAATGTATTTTCATTAAATGCAACTTAGAGACATAAGCGCAAAATCGAGGATAGGTGAATGACTTAAAACAAACAGTCACATTATTAATCTAAGTTAAAATTGGATAATCGAAAGAAATTTTTAATTATCTTATTCACCCCCCCCCACCCCCTCTAGGACTAGACATGGTACGAAGCCAAGAATTTTCAGAGTACGACAACATTCGTTCCTCTCAGAATGAGAAATTGGAGAAACAGACTACCAGGAGGTGAGGGTGAAGAAGGTGATAAGGGAGATGAAGAGAAAAAAGATCCTAAGTTTCAATAGCTTTGAATTGGCTCTTTATACTTCTTTTATAGTAGATAATAAGAACAAACTTTACGAGCGTGGTAAAAGAGTCTTTATATTCGTTTGGCAGGTAGTGTTTATAAGATTCAACCCAAGGTTCTAACTTCAAGGATAAAAGAGGTTTGGGGTAATTATTTCCTCCATTCAAGGTGTCTTTCTTAAAGAGAAAGGTATTGGATGGGTTCTACTAGCCAAGAGTATATAAACTCAACGGTTATGGCAGGTGATCCATGGAACCCTTGCATAGTAGACATTGAGAAGAATATACAACCTTGTGGCTTTTTGGATTACGTATTTGCAAGATCGGGCTTTGAATTGATAAGAGGAAGTGAATATAAAATTGCATTTATTTGGCTTCCTTCTCAATGTTAACCATTAGCTCTCCATCTGGTGTCTTCAAGAGTTCGACAAGTTTGATACGAGAAGATCATCCATTCTTGTTCTTCATTTTAGCGGAGGTCTAAGTCATTTTATTATCAAAGCGATAGAAAAAGGGTGATAGAAGGCTTTAGTTTTCCTTAAAGGACCAAGTATTTCTCACCTCTTGTCTACTAATAAAATCATTTTCATGAAGGCTTCAATTAGTCAAATAAGGCATTTGAGTGTGTGCTTAAATGTTTTGAGGTGGCATCAAATCTTCATGTTAATCTATTAAAAACTAAATCTTTGGTGTGGAGGAAGTGGCTAACTTGGAGTTGATAGTAAAGAATTCGGGTTGCAAAAAGGGGAATATTCCGACTTCATATTTGGATCCACTCTTGGAAACACCTTATAAGTAAAAGATGATTTGGGATCCAATGATAATAAAGGTGGGAAGATCACACTAATTAGAAGTAGGGGTGTAACTTGTACGAGTGGATTGAACCAGATGCCAACCCAAGCAACTCAGACATCAGACATTCAACTCAAGCCCGAAGCCAAACCCAACCTTGGCCTTATGATACTTAGCCCAAGCCCAATTATAAGTGAACATAGTTTGACCCAAGTTTGAGCCAGTTGGTTTGGGTCATTAGAGTTGTTTCAGATTTAGAGAAATAATGCCCAAAACATAGAAATAGACCAAAAAAAATTATGATGAAGTGAAAAAAGGAAAGAAGGTGAGAAAGAGAAAATGGGAAGAGAGGCCATAAGAGAAAGGAAAGAAGATAAATGACACAAATAAGAGAGATGGAAAAGGAGACCGAAAAGAGGATGAAGAGGAAAAAATTGATCATTTTGACCAAAGAAATAAGGAACAAATATTGATAAACCGGGAAAATAAGTTCCCCCTAACTCTTTTCTCATTGCTTATAATGATGCATGTGAATTTGAGGTTGAACTTGTGTTAATCTATTATCCAAAATCCCAGACTAAGCCCGACCTAGTTTCTAATCGACCCAAACTCAGGCCCAACCCGAACTTCAAAACATCATGCCTAAGCACGGAACAAGGTAGATTAGTCCCATTGAGGCCTGCCCAAGATGGACTCCTAATTAAAAGTGCATCATCGAGCCTTGCATTTTATGAGTATGATGTTGCTTGTATGTATAGCATTGAAGGAGGAGAGGATCATCAAGGATTACTTATGGAAAGATAAGGAGGAAAATTATAGTAACATCTTGTATAACAAATACTAATTTGTACGCATAAGAAGAGGGAGGTCTTGTTTTGGGTTAGATATGTCAACTAGGCTCTGAAGAGGAATAGCTTTGAAAATTCAAAGTGGAATAAAAATTCATGTGGAAATGAATGGTTGGTAGTAGATATGCGAGCCAAATATGAGGAGATGGGATTGCAATATCCTTTTTTTTCATTTGGGTCATACATCTAGAAAAGGATCAAAAAAATCAACAGAAATTTTAAAAAATACATTTTGAATAGGTTTGGAGGTGAGTACGGCAAAAGAGTTAGATTTTGGAAAGAAGTATAATGTTGGAGATGAAGCATTCAAGAAAACTCTATTCTTTCTAGGTTTTGTCTGGAATGAAGGCCCTTGTGAAAGATTGTTAGGATATTGAAGGAGGCAGGAGCTTATGGAATGTGAGACTCTATAACAAACATCACCAATTGGATCGGAGGACTTGGCAAAACTCATGGGTATGTTTGAGAATATTATGGTGGCAAAAGAAGAAGATGGGTTTATCAAGTACATAAATTTGTGGACTTAGATCCATAGCTTAGTTGGTTAACACATTGAAAAGTAACTTTGAGGTTGTGGGCTCAAGTCCACCACCCACCAATTAAGAAAATAGAAAATAGAAAAAAGAAATGGACCCTAAAGGAGGTGTTACTATCAAAATCATTTTACTCCAAAATATTTTCTTTGGTCCAAAGTGGGTTTCCTGTTTCTTAACAAGGGTGCCTCTGTTATATCCAAGATGGCCTTCTTTATGTGGATTGCAGCTTTTGGTATGATCGTCAAGGTAAATCATCAGTAAGAGAGATTGATCCCAAAAAAGTGTTCCATGTGCCTTTTTTATAGATAATATTATGGATTCAATAGATCACTTCTCTATACATTGCAGATTTGTGAGGGGCGGGTTGTCTCCAGTCTTCGGTCTATCTTAGACTTTCTCAAGAAGTCTAATTGATTTGCTAAAAGGTTGGTACTGCATCTTTTAATCGAGGGGTTGGAGGTTATCAAGTTGTTCCCTTTTGTGGCATGACAGATAATGTGGAAGCTAAGGAATATGTGTATCTGAAATGAAAAGTCAAACTCCATTGAAGAGTTGATTCTCACAATCAAAGCTTTGGTGTTGTATTGCTCTTCTATTATTCCAATTTGCAAGAGCTCTATATTTCCCGTTGTGTTGGCCTTCTATTTCATTTTTAAGATGGTAGTAAAACCAGCTATGCTTTATGGAACAAAATGTTGGCCAGTCAAGAAGTATCATGTCAATAAATTGAATGTAGTAGAGATAAGGATATTGAGACAGATAACTGGAAAGACTAGGAAAGATAAAATTAGAAACGTATGCATTTGGAAAAATGTAAGAGTAGCTCCAATAAGCGATAAACTAATATCATTTGGGTATGTTCAATGAAGATTCATCACAAGCAAATTAAAAGAAATATTCAAGCTGATGGTCCTAAAAAGGCTAGAGGAAGACCCAAAAGAACATGGATGGAGATAGTGAAAGGAAATATGAACCAACATTTAATAATAGAAGCCTTGTTGGCTCTAAACAAAGTGGAATGAAGGAACATGGTTCTTTTGGTTGGATAAGGCTTTGTTGTTTCCGTTGTTGTCTTCGTTGTTGTTGTTTTGTTGTTCATGTATTTAACTCACAAGGTAAATGGTAGGGGAGTGTCTTGCTCACTTCTGTCATCCCTCATGATCTGTCTTGTTTCCCTTCCAATATTAAGGGGGGGGGGGGGGGGGAATTGGCTCGCAGTTATATATTTGCATTATCAGAATACTCAAGAATGGGTATCTTGCCCATATCGGGAGGTTCAAACATGAAAGTCATGTATATGATGTTCCATGCAATACCAATGGAATGAAGTAATTGGGTGACACACCAGCCATTTAACCATGGAAATATATCGAGATAAGCATCAATATACCCAAACCTTAGTTGAAGTAATAATATTAGCAGTATAAGTAAAAAAGCTAACATCAAAACAGGATAGTAAATATTTTTTCATTTCTTTTATCATAGTAAATTCAATATTGAACGAGAGTGAAAGATCATAACAAATGCAAGCATGGATGGATGGACGTAAAACAAGTGAAGATTTTATACCTCTGAGGGACCAAATAGGCATACTTTGAAGTTCCCATCAGCTAAAAGTCGCAATCTATTGCAACCAGCACAGAAATGCTCTGTCATTGATGTGATAAAAGATACGGTACCACAATACCCATCTATCCTGAAATTCTTGGCTGTATCTGTGGGGTGATCCTGAAGCCTATGTAAGCCTTGAAACTGTTGTGCCTGCTCAGTTATCACAAACACTTTAATCCAGACTATATATATATATATATATATATATATATATATATATATATATATCTATGAAAGAATCTTTAAACACTGGATCATCTGTCAGGTTTCTACCTTACCACTCTATCCAACATTTCCGAATACGAAACAAGTTTCTTGACATTCCACACATTTCCATCAAAAGGCATGAACTCAATGAACCGAACATTGATCGGTTTGTCGCGTGTTAACTCCACAAAATCACAGATCTCATCGTCATTAAACCCACGCATTATAACACAGTTCACCTGACATAAAACACAAATAGCAAAGAATCTTCCATATTCACTTCATAGGAAAATTCAACCAAAATAATGATGATAACCATAGTAACAAAGTTTGAATTCAGTAATTATTTGGCGAGGTTTCAATTCAGTTAATTCGGATGAATTCATAAATATTTCGTCAAAAAATCGGGAAATATAAAACAATGTTTTTAGATTTCTTACCAAAATTCAAATTCTTGACTCCTCCATAAAACCCTTTCTTGTACTTGAGATTTGAATGTTGAAGAAAAAAAAAGAGTGCTGATTTTGTAACTAACATGACAGGGTAACTAAAAAACTGACTGACGTGGCGGCCGTAGATTTTTCCCTCGGGATACACAATGCACATCCCTATAAAATATGTGCAGTTGTGTATGCCGAGGGGGGAAATCTATGGTTCTTGCAGGGTACACATCAGTTGAGTTTTTGAGTTACCCAGTCAGGTTGAGTTACAAAATCATTACACAAAAAAAAATTGAGGTTGAAGTGTAAAAGTTTACCATATTTTGCAATCAATAGATAAGTCATCGACTAATTCGTCCACTCGCCGAATTATTCGGCTGGTCCCTTATTTGAAGAATTTTACAAACTTTTGGAAAAACTCAGAATTTTCTGATTATGATGGCAACAAACCAAAAAAATGTAAAGCATGATACATCCGTGGTTTAAAATATCGGAGTGTATCGGTAATACGTATCAGTAATGGCCAAAACTGATATGAAACATTGAATGTTCCGAGAATGCATCGGGTATGTATCGGTTTGTATCTAATAAATTGACCGAAACCGTATCGGTTTTTTCATTAATGGAAACATTCAATCGACACGAAATTTTAAACCATGAATACTTCATTGATCAAGATAGAATTCAAAGGACGGGAGGGGAATCTCAAAGAAGAAACGCACCTTAACAGGATCATACCCGAGGTTTATAGCAGCATTAATTGATTCCATAACCCTTCCATGCCCTTGACGCCTTGTCATGAATTCAAATTTTTCAGGAACTAATGTATCCAAGCTTATATTAACTGAATTCAGCCCACATTCCTTCAACTTGGGAAGCTTTCGGGCAAGAACAATTCCATTTGTAGTAATTGCCAATGTTTTCAACCCTTTCAAATTCGACAACCGTAAGCATATGTCTTCGATATCTTTCCTAATTGTTGGCTCCCCACCCGTCAGACGAATCTTACTCACTCCTGAGCTTACAAAGAGATTTGCCAAGCGAACAATCTCATTTTGTGACATAAGTAGAGGGCCAGGAGTAAGGTCCACACCCTCAGATGGCATACAGTACTTGCATCGGAGATTGCAACGCTCCGTCAATGAGATTCTCAAATAAGTGTGTAGCCTTCCAAACGAATCAACTAACATATCAGAAACTTGACCATCTTTCGGTGGATCTTCTGACAACTTCACACAAGAAGTTGTACGTGTATTTGACTTGGATTTGTCCAAATCTTCACTAATTAAAGCTTGGCCATTACCACTTTCAGAACTATTTTCGAAACTGGGTTTTAATCCACATGCACTAACCTGGTAATGCAGTTGAGATTTTGTTAGCTTGTTACAACCCAAGAGTAACAAGGATTCTGAATGCTAACTATAATGTGAAAGTTTTTAATTAAAAAAATGATCAAAAATCAATAAACTAGCAAAACTAACTCAACTTGATCAAGACTACATCAAGGCCAAATTCAGTGACCATTTCTTGTGAACAGTAACTGCAAAGTGTGAACAGTGCCATGTATGGTAATGGTATTTTTTTTCCGATTTGTGTCTTTTCATGTTGCTTATTTACTTATTTGTCTTTATGAGTTATGTAAGAACGTTATGGTCCATCAATATTCAGCTAATATAAATTGAAATTTTATATTAAAAATCATAAAAACTAAAAATTTGAATGAAAATTTATTTTGGACCTTAGTTGTCTGATTGAATAAAAAAATTTGAATAGTTAGCGATTAATTGTATCAAAATATAGATAGTTATGAAATTAAATTAATAATATGAATCACAATTATGCTCTTTAGAGATAGGACAGTACCCAACTTCGATTCCATCATAATCATTCAAAAAAAACCATGAAATTATAGAAAATTCAATCACAGTTATGTGATTAAATTGGCAATTAATTGTATCAAAATGTATGTAATTAAATTATGAATGAATCACAGTTATGATCTTTAGAGATAAAACAGTACCAACACTCATTCCATCATAATCATTTAAAAATAAATAAAAATCAATCATAACCAGTACATGAACAAAACCATACAATTTCATTAAAATTTCAAGAATTAAAATTTTCAAACTTACCGAAGAAAAATTCAATCTTCCAAGCCCTAATCTCCACACGAAAATATTCAATCCCTGCCGTTGCATCGCTGAAGCCCCAAAGAGTAATAAAAGATCAAAAATTATAAAAATGTACAATTATTGTGAAATCAAACCAATGTTAGGGATATTTAGCAGAATTACCTCTAAATCTAGAAGAAAACTCTCTTGTTATAATTAAGAGGATGAAAGAAAGATCAAAATGAATCTGGTTTTCTTCTCTATGTTTTGTTCTGATAAAGACCGCGAATGCGCCAGCTAAGCATGGGAGTGCCGCCTTCGAATCTTGACTATGGTAGACCGAGATGACTCGCCCCCCAATGTTTTCACAACGTCAGCCGAGTTGATCAAAACTCGACCGCCAACTGGGTTTTTCTTTTTTATCTTTTTTGTTTTTGGTACACCAAAGAATATCCTTACCTTTGGTGAGACTAATCGCGCTCGCTGGATATAGTCGTTTGTGTGCCTGTGTGAGGCCGGGTGGGTACGTGAAATTCGGATAGGAAATGGTCCTGCCTCGCCCCTATCAATGCAAGGGTGGGCCTGGTGGATCAGAAGTGAAGGTAAAGCAGTTCTTCAACGTCAAGCATCAAAACAACCTCCTCGTGCATCCTTCCATGGATGGGGTTGAGGTTTTGGATTGAGGTGATTTTTTGCGATGATGGTCATTATGATGAGAATATCATCCTTACAAAAAAAATCAGCTCAATCAAAAACTTCTAAATCCATCAAAAGTGATTTACAAATTATTCAAAAAGTTAAGGATCCACATTCTAAATCACTTTTAATGGAGTTAGAAGTTTCAGATTGGACTGATTTTTTTTTTCAGATGATCTTCCCATTGTAGAGATCATTCTCACAAAAAATCAGCTTAATCCGAAGATTCTAACCCATATTTTAAAAATTTATTAATATTACCTTATTTTTTCATGTCCCTTGATCCTGACCCATATTTAAAAGTACGTATGATGATGGATATCCTTCCAGGTTTTGATATTCTAAGGCTTCCAAATTGGTTGCATGCTCCCTTGATTTTGGTCTTTTATGAGAGGCTAATAGAAAATTATCAAATTTCCATGTCTCCCATGTTTCTTTTTTCAAGAAAATCCGTACGTACTTGGCCCCACAGGCCACATATGCTCCCAAGAAGCCCATAAATAGAAGGGGGTCTAAAGGCTTCCAACAATTTAGCCTTGGAACTCTGCAAAAGTTTCAACTCATTCTTAATCCATTATTTCTTTCATTCTTGAAGACCAAAATGAGCTTAACTTTCAAGAAGGGAATAAAGATAGGAGAGCAAAGAATTCTATCATCATTTTCTTATGTCATTCTCCTTATAATCATCTCTTTTTGTAATTTAAAATCCTTTATGTGTAAACCCAAACTCTCCCCCCCCCTCAAACAAAAACAAAAAAAAAAAAAACTCCATTTGAAACAATCAATAAAATCTTACTCGGGGAATACCCCTAGATAGGGACACAAAAGTGGATTGGAGGAGGAGAATCCTAATTCTAAAACCTATCTTTTATCAAATCATGCATAAATGGTGAGATGAACAGATTGGAGGTCCTTTTTTAGTGATAAACATCTTTGTCCCAGCCAAAATCAAAATCTAATTCTAAATAAAACTTGCACTCATGCAGTACAATCACAATTAAGATCAAACTATGGGAAGATTCTCTTATAAGTCCTCTTTCCATTTTATTTGAGCAAAATCAAAGTCATATTCCCACACAAATAAAGCAATTTTACTAAAAAGCAGTGGATAGAACTAAAAAAATTGAGTTGATTTACAACAAATGATTCTCCCCTAATAAAAAGGAATTTTTAGATGTTAGCACTTTGCAAATAATCATCTTTAAATCAACTTCAGACCCACCAAGAAGCCCATCTATGTAATGAGTAGTTTGAGAGTTATATATAGCTCACAGAAGTAACAAAAATCAGTCTTGAGGGTAAGTTGGGGACCACAACTTTCCAAGACTATAACTTTCAAATTAAAACTCTAAATATGATTTTTTTTTCGTGTAGAACTATCACGAAGTCTTCCTGTTGCCTATAAAAAAATAGGCATTGATTTGATAGGGGTTTGATGGTGACTTTTACCCAAAGGTCCGAATTTTAGGTGCTGTTTGTTAAATTGAAAAAAATAAGTGTTGAATAGCATTAAGCGCTGAAACTTATAAGCGCTGAATTTAAGTGTTGAAAAAGTTGTTTGTTTAGATGCTAAATTATGTTTGTTACACATTGCTGAAACTGATAAATTGTCTTTGTTACCCTTATAATCATATTATACATTGTTTGCATGTTTCAAATGCTTATTTATTATCAAACACAATAAAATATATTATTTCTTATGAAATTAAAATACAATTTATTTTTAAATAATAAATAATACTCAAATCTTCAATTTATAAATAATAATTTCTATTTATAAAAGCCCACAAATTTCAAATTAAAAATAATAATGTCATACATGTCATCAAAATTTGAAATCAAATTTAAAAAGAACTTATTTTGGATGAATAATTTTCGATGGAAATGAAGGATGTGTAATTATAAAAGCACCCTATGAATTAATAAGGGCAACCCACACTATAGCCATTTTTTGTTTTGTTTTATATGGATTAAAGTTTTTGGAATGAGCAAATTTTTAGTGAGGATGGTTTATATGGTCTAGAGATCATCCTCACCAAACTCGTTAAAAATAGATTTCAAAAAAAAAAAAAAGGACAATTTACGGTTCTTGAACTTTTTTTGATAGGGTTAGAAGTTTCAAGATGTGCTGATTTTTTGTGAGGATGATCTCCTCATTGTAGAGATCATCTTCACCAAAAATCAACTCATTCCAAAAATTTTAACCCATATAAGACAAAATAATTTAGCTATGGTGTGGGTTTATTAATTTGTGGGTGTTTATATACTTATCCATGGGATATAAGAGGTAATATCCTTTTAAGAATAATGGCATACTTGTCCATGCTCAAAAAAACAAAGGGCATACTTGTCCGTGCTGAAAAAAGCGAAGTGCTTACCGCTTTAGCACTTTTTTTCAGCATCAAAATAGTGCTGAATTTTTTTCACTTATTTTCAGCAATAAGCACGAGTAAACAAACGCGCTATTTTGACAAAAGTGCTGAATTTAATTTTTTTCAGCAATAAGCGCTGAAAAATAGCGCAAACAAACACCACCTTAGATTATTGAAATTTTATTCCATGAAGATTCTAGCATAACAAATTTTGCATTTACATCTTAAATCACTCTCTATGCATTTTTATGTTTAGTTTAGAATAAAATGGACTTGCTTAAGCTTTCCCCAAAGTAAAGAGATTAACCTAAAGTTTGGGTCCAAGGTCGAGAATGTTTTTTATTTAAAATTTTCATTTTATCTAATTCTACTTTCATGCACTATCTTAAAATTTCAAGTTCACTAGGTAAATCATCTTAGTGATTGAGGAGAGTAGAATCTAAAACACCTACCCAACTCTTCAATCAAATTCCCTTACCCAAACCTCCATAATTTGATTAAAAGTCACTTTTCTTTTAATAAATAAATAAAACAATTTTTGATGATCATTTAGTGTAAACTAATGAATGATGGCGACTCTCACTTTTTAAAAGAAAATTACTTAAATGACCCTTGCGGAGGGAATTCTTTTTAAATAGTCCCTAAATTTTCAACGATAGTTTGGCATGACATTTCGTAAACTTTTTTTTTTCTAAATGGTCCCTTATTATTGGCGAACTCACTATTTTTTTTATTTACTGTCGAGTTCACCACTTTTTATTTACTCTTCAAATATTTAAAAGGGAATGCTAACGTCCAAGACCTCAAGGGGACGTTAGCTGCTAAACCCTTGATTTAGGACCTAGATTTTCCCAAATCTCGAAGATAGAGTGAAAAATAAAAAAATCAAAATCAATATCTTCAAATCTTAAATACGATATGAATTTCTTCAAAATAATTTTCACATAATTTTTCCTAAAAATTAGACTTATGAAAAATTTTCACCTGTAGAAATATACTTGTATAATCAAAATTCATATATCCACTACATTATAACCATCATATCATAACGAATAAATTACTTTAAAAAAAAAACATAACTATAGTTATAATATAAAAAAATGTAGGGTTGTCAACGAATAAGTATCCCATCAGATAGTACTATATCCGAATTCGAATTGAAAAAAATAGTAATATTCGAATTCGAATTTGAATTCGATCGGATATTACTGATCAAGATTCGAATTCGAATTTGAAAAGCATATCGAATATCTGATCCGATAAAAATCCTACAAAAATTAGATTCAATCTCTACCATCCTCTTCAATCTATAAAAAAATCCAATTGATTTTCCTATTTAGGTTTGAGGTTGAAGCCGATCGATTTTTAAAGGAAAAAAAATAAGGTTTTACTTTGAGAGAGAGAGAGAGGTGGGGGGGAAGGGAGATGAAGTATCTACCTGGAAGCGTGGATGCTCACCAACCAGAGAAGATGATGGTCATGGAGCTCGCTGAAAAAAAAAATAAAAAGGTTTTGGCAAAAACCATTTTGCTTTGAGAGAGAGGGAGAGGGGTGGGGGAAGTATTACCTAATGCTCGCCGACCGGAGAAAACGGTGGTTATGGAGATCGTCCAGTCAAAACCCACCCTCACCATTTTTGTCAATTGCCAACTGGTTCTTGCATTTGAAGTTTTAAGAATATAAAGTTTTAAAATTAAATTTCGTTGTAAAACACGAATACACAAGATTATATATATATAAGTTTTGTGGTATAACATGAATATATAACATATATATTTAAATCATAACGGATATTATCGAATCAGATATTGCAACATCTGAATTTGCATCCGAAACTCATTCGAATATTAAAATAACATTCGAATTCAATATCCAAAAATTTTGAATAATATCCGATTTTTTTAATCGAATTTTAATTTTCAGATATCTATTGACAGGCTGAAAAAATATATATAGATCAACTACACATCTCATATTGATCAACAACTATTCATGTCATAGCATTAACTCTCATACTCTAAACATATACATATAAATAAATACAATACACTTGATTCTAATATATACAAAGAAATTCAAAACTATATAAAATATTTCCACTAAGCTCTAATCTCTCACATATAATGAAATAATGTTCATCATCCTAATCTTACAATCCCTCTATATAATGTTCTCAATTAAGTATAGACATCTCAGTAGTTGGGACATCTATAATATTTTGTTAGTAGGGTAAATATATTAAAGTTATTCAATAGTAAACTCATATTTCAAATTAATAATCCTAATATGAATAGATAAACAAACTAATATATTATAAATAATACAAATTTTTAAATGTAAAATCTCGAGTTTTCAATTCGCATCTCAAGAAAAAATAAATAGTAAAATTTTGATAAAATCTTAAAAGTGGGACTTAGGGGTAAAATCTTAAGATATTTTCGATCATTTTAATAGAATCTAACCTCACCATTAGATTTAAAATGATCGAAAAACATATTTTAGCTTGCAAGCACGCTCAAATGCGAGTCCGAATATAGAAATTGCAAAATCCTCGATTATCAAGTTGGACCAAACTAAAATAGTAACTTTTTGTTAGACTAAGAATTATTAAGATTTTATTATACCATTGGGTTCGTAATGAAAAATTATTGAACATAGACTATTTATTTGTCATTTTTGGAGATCAGGAAGTCGAATTATAGTCAAAAATAAAAACGACGTCAATTTTATGGGTCACCTCATGTCAAAAATATAAATTTTTGTTAGAGATAGAATTTGTAAAAATTGACCATATCATTAGATCCAGAACGAAAAATTAAACGAAATAGAATATTCATTTGTTATTTTTGGAGTCTGGACGGTCAAGTTATCGTCGATCAAAACAATATGTAAAATATCGATTTCATCCAAAATTTTATATAAATAAAAAATTGTATTCTTCGTTTTCTCCAACCCGTCCAAAACCAGCCAACCCATTTTTTTTCTTCGATTTTTAATCTCGAATTCGTCGCAAATCGCTCGCTGTCAACTTCCGACGCAGAAGGGAGAAAGGTCTGTAGCCTCGACATCTACAAAAACCTACCAAAGATCTCTTCATCTCATCTCCTCTTTCACCTTATATCGTCAAAAATCAGTCGTATATTATATATATATATATATATATATAATATATATATATATATTATATATATATATATATATTATATATATATATATATATATATATATGGGTCGCATTCCTAAGACTCATATTGTGACTCACATCGCGACTCACCATTTCAGCCGTTCGATATTCGTTAAATCTACGGTCCAGATCGCGACCCATTTTTAAAACGATGAAGTTTCTATATTTACAGCTACCTCCCCGTAACACAGATCGAACAGAAAACAAGTTCTTCGACTTCATCTTCTTCGCTTTGATCTCTGCGTTCGAAGCCCTCTCTACAACATCCTCTTCGACAAAAACAAATCGACAGATCGCAGAGATCGTCTTCTTCCTCGTTCCTCTTCTCGACAGATTGCAGAGATCTTCTTCGATTTACGACGAAGACGAAGACAACTCTCTCTCTCTCGTCATTTACAGCGATTTACGACTACGACGAAGACGAAGACTTCTTCTTCCTCATTGAGATCGATTAGACTCACCTCCCCATAAAAACAAAAACAGATCTCAACTTCGTTCTTCGTTTCTCTGCAACATCGGTTTACGACTTTTGAAACCGTCAGTTTACGACGAAGACGAAGACATCTTCTTCCTCATCGATTTGGACATTTTCGATTCTCTGTAGATTTGGGCATTTTCGATTCTCTGTAGATTTGCAAAACTTCGTCACACTCTTTCTCTCTCTAATTCGTTCCAAAGAAATCACAAATTCGATCTCTCTCAAAGGTAAGAAATCAGAAACCCTTAATTAGTTTTTTAATTTTTTTTTAATTTCATGTTCAGAATTTTATAAGGGATTGGTTAGCTTGTTACTTTAATCCCCAATTGGTTTGCCCAATTGATTTAGGCAGATTTTAATCCCCTCATGCAGACTTCACTGTATTTTTATTAGTCTCAGCAGCGGAATGGCTTCTGGTTCTGGTCCAAGGAATTAAAAGGTCCCTCTTTATATGACTGATATAAACAAGCTCTTGTTTTCTTCAATGCAAATGCAGCAGCAAGTTAATTTTGTTTCGCCTTTTAATGTTTGTTATGCAGATTTGGAGAAGAAATGAGTCCTGTAAAATTGACCACCCGAGTATTTGGTATACATCAATCATTTTCGTGTTTCCCTTTTAGATTATGGTTTCATTTAAAGTGGAGTTCCTCCATTTGTCCTCATAAAATTAGAAAAGGAACTTTCTTACTAAGATATAAATTGTAGCATCAAGACTTCATTTTATTTAATTCTTTGTTTCATGAGGATTCAAGCAATATCTAGTGAATAGATAATATCTTAAGTCTCAATCCTATTGTTTCATTTGTTCTCACAATTTCCTTCTCTGCAGGCTATGCTCCAGCAAAAAATGACTTCTTATTTGAAAGGGTAATTGCTTAAACCTGTCGATATCTTTGGTAATTGTAGTTGAAAATTAGAATTCTGGAAATGTCCTCTTATACCTTTGTCACTTTCGTCTGACTATTTTAATATCTTGTTTTATTATCCAGCACCTCCAAAACTATGTTTTTGGTAAGCAGGGTTTAAGAGACAGTTATGTTGATTTTCTTTTTTTGCATCTTCTCATCTTTTTCACTTCCATTGAATTATGTGCAAAAACTTGGTTGCAGATATTCTTATGCAACACTCAAGAGGAAAATCTGCCTTGGTTTTCTGTTCCACCAGAAAAGGAGCACAAGAAGCAGCACTACAGCTCTCTCGGACAGCAATGACCTTTGGCCATTTGAATCCATTCATAAAATGCAAGGAACAACAAGAAAGGCTAAAGGAAGTTTCACTGTCATTCAGCGATAAACAAATGCAATCATGTGTTCTTTTAGCTGGTACATACTAAATGATTATTGAGTTTCCTTCCTCCTATCATCCATGCCTCTTGTTTTCCTTGTTTGATTAGGGGTGTCTCTTAACCCTTTAGTTGATACTGATAACTCTTGCCCTAGGAAATGAGTATTGTTGTACTTTATTTCAAGTTATGTCTTCAATGATAAGCTTGTGTTATTTGCAGTTGGTTATCACAATGGTGGGCTTTGTATGAAGGATCAAAACCTCATTGAAGGTCTTTTCCTTAGGGGAGATGTTCAAATTCTATGCACTACTAATACTCTTGCACATGGAATCAACTTACCAACACATACAGTAGTAATCAAATCAACACAGTACTAGTATGTTGAACTTCTTTTTTCTTTTCAGGGTTTATTCTTCTAAGGAATGAGTGCTTTAGCATCAACCTGTTTTGTCCATTTAGGTTGTGTGATGCTCGAAAGAAAGGAGTACAAGGATGCCCAACATTGGTTGATGTTCCATGGGAAGGTGCAGGGGAACTATTGGTTGAGCTCCTTCGGAAACACGCTCAGCAATGGAGTCAGGCAGACTGTTGGTTGCAACTTTACAAATCTAATTCATGCATATATACATGTATGAGTTGTATTATTTTCTTTGTTTTCTAATATCATGAACAAAAGGCAACAAAGGTTACTAAAGGCAACTCATTGGTCTTTTCAGATAGCAAACTTATTTTCTACCAATGAAGGGTATCATCATATACATTTCAGTTTGGAATAACTGAGAAAGAACACAATATATAGATATTGATTGCATGAACCTCTCGTCTTGACCCATGTTCCAAAAATGTTTAAGGTTAAGGTCTAATTTAATTCCTTCCACCCCAAAATAGTCCCTAACGCGATATCAAACAGTTTTCACGTTGACAAATTTGTCACCTTTTACACTTGTCAAATACTTTTTGATCAGTTCTTGATCATTAGATAGTGCATATATTTATAAATGGAGGGAGAGGGCCAAGAGTGTGTGAGCAACACCAAGAACAAAAAATATACTTACAGTTCTTCCATTCCACAAATGGAGGTACCACAAATATTCACCAAAATGTGGTCCAAACACGCTGTGAAAAGGGAAGGGTTCTGCTCCTCCCAAACTGAGGAGGACTGACTAAAGTTTGACTGGATTTTGTAACAAAATCAGTTTCACTCGGTCGATATACAGTTAGGCAAAGTATCGACTTTATGATTTTTTTTTTTAAAGGCAAAAAAAATCAGTCTATTGTGAAGGATAAGTTGTAAATTGTGTTCTTTAATTAAACTTTTGTTGTGTATTAAAAGCCGAAATACAATACAAGCTAATAAGGGGCAGAAAAAATGACTAGAAGCTAACTCCCCCATATGACACATAATCCAGGTCTCTAATTCCTAGGTCTGGATAAAAACACAGGCAACCACCACCCATGTTCAAAGGTTGGGCTATGATAGGTTTGTTATACATATCCATCACAAGGTTTTGTATGTTATTGAAAGGGTCCAAACCTGATGCCACACATTGCTTCACTTTCTCAACAAACAAACCTATCCCATAGAACCACCACCCATGTTCAAAGGTTGGGCTATGATAGGTTTGTTATACATATCCATCACAAGGTTTTGTATGTTATTGAAAGGGTCCAAACCTGATGCCACACATTGCTTCACTTTCTCAACAAACAAACCTATCCCATAGGACATGGCAAATTATTTGGTTTGGTTTGATCCAGACTTCAAACACGCGTAACAACAAACAAGCATTTTGAGAAATCAAGTTAGAGTCACCCATATAGATAATACACTCCACAAGGTGGAGTTAAGTATGTATAGACCAACTCCATCATGAGCCTTAAAAACAAGCATTTCATAAGTTTCAGACAATTGGCTTAATAAGTATCCAATTTGTTGTTAGGAGACATTACAAAAACAAATAGATATAATCTCAATAGATGGACACTTTACAACCATCACAAAAATAGAGATTTTTCCAACAGATCGATACCCATTTAAAAGAGACCCTCCTAAAACTTATCCACACACACGCCATCTTTTAGGACCTCATAAGCCTCTCTAGATATCAGCTAGCTTTTCTTTCTCCAGATACCCAGTCACAGTGGTAAAGAAACGCAAGACAGATGAATCCTTGTACCCGACTTCACATACAGAAGGTATGAATACAGTTAGCTTCTTTGTCTCTTTATTGAACTCGTAGTTGGTGGCATCTCGAGGAAAGATGCTTACTACCATGTCATATTCCTTTCATAACTCCGGCAGTGGCTTTTGCAATTTCCCTGTAAAAACCAAATCTCCATTTCATTAAAAAGTTGAAGAATCCTATTCAGAGAAGAAGAAGAAAAAAAGTTACATGTCAATGCCATCCTACTCGGAAACATGACTCACATTCTCAATTCAATTCCATTAAACTACCAAAACAGCATAAATAAAACTATTCAAGTAAAAGAACACCTAATCTCCATACCATCTCACAACTGTGTCATAAAGGCTAAAGTGCATTGAACTTGGTATTATATTGGCATGCCTTTAGTGTATTGTGGTTCAATTCGTGCAGCTATAGCTTCTTATAACTTACAAGGAATTAATTTTAGTAAATGAACTACAAAGAAAAGGTCACCTTTGAATTTATTAACCAGCCATCTGGTTCCTCCTTCTATGGTGTTTGACAATGACTAAAATTATCTAAAACAAATCAGATGCCATTCTCAGAAGAAGGGGTGGTTTGCTAGGTTTACCATCTGTAAGGAACAGTTGACGACCAGTTCGGCCAACAAAAATTGGAGCTAAAGGTGCAACAAGTTTTTCCAAGATGGGGACCCCCAAGAGAAACGGAAGCTGAAACATAACATATTATATTAGAGCAGTCAGTTGTTTGGCAATTTAGGAGAATCACAGTAATAAAATACACCATCAGATCATGGTTTATGGTGCATTGATGACTAATCTTTCATAAATTCTTCATTAAGACCTACATATTTGCATTGAAATTCAAAAGGTAAATGTCTGATAAGGATTCATGGTGATGATTTATAATTCACTAACCCAACTATTTTGGGTCGGGACATGAATCCTGTTTCCCCATTCAATCCTATCCAGAACTAATAACTCATGTTAAGGCGTGTGTCTTCAAATGTTTTCTTTCCAACTCAATGCAAATCATTTCAGCGTTCTTCCCATCCTTTTGTAGCACACAACATGCACCAAAGATTGCCTCCAATGGTTCTGTCATTGCATACCTAAACCTTCTCAATCAACTTTCCTGTTTTGTCCCCTACTGGTCCTACTCCTAGATCCCTTGGATGTGCTCTTTTCTTATTTTTCCCTTCTAGTCTTTCCACTTGGCCATTTCAATGTTTTCCTAAAATCTTACTGTTGGTTAAATGCAGGACTTAACAACTTTGAAAAAGAATAGATTCTGAAAGAGAATCAAGTGTTACACATGTAACATGAAATTAATTAACAAGAAAATAAATTGAATAGAAGATATGCAAGAACCAACTTATCAGAAAAATTATGCTGCATGCAGTGAGTTTTTTAAATACTCATACCCTTGTTTTCTTCCATAAGAAATAATATTTCCAAATTGAACAGCTAAAAATATATCATAATGGTAAGATAACTCAGAGAAATCAAATGCAGCAATGGAGACAAAGTCGACGGAATACAGGATTCTATGATGGCAATAGAACCGACAATTATGTGTGTCAGGAATGCACCTGCTTTCTCCCTCTCACTCCGAGATGTGGAGTTGCCAAGGTAATAAAATTGGTTGGCTCCAATCCAGCAATTGTACCCCATTTTGAAGAGCATGAAGAATTTTTATTTCTAGAACCAGGGATGTCATCGTGCTGATTGCCAATCAAGGCATTTGGAGAATAAAGAACAGCAATTGCATATCTTGCAAACAAACCACCAAGGGAATGGGCCAAGAAAGAGATTCTTTTCAAGCTCTCTGTCTTTCGTACAACTTGCTTCACCTGTTTCGAACAAATGTAATCATTTTTTATTTAAAAAACGAAAGAAAAGAATTACCCATTTCAACAGATCAAGTCATCATCTTTTTTCTTTTTGAAAGAACCTACATCAAATACTTAGAGAACTTGGAAACAACACATTTATCAAGACTCACTTCATCTGCTAATCGTCTCCCAGCTCCATCAATGCCACTGAAGGTTTTAGTGTAGGTATTAGAAGAACTTGCTGTACAAAGTGACAAAGTCTTAAAAATTATAATGAAGAAAATTTCTTGGCAGTGTATCATTAGAAATAGGTAACTTCTCAATGGATTGCAACCAACTTGACATATCACATCACCGAAATTTATACATTTGAAAGACAATTTTTAAGACCGTGGAGGAATAGCTTAATCCCAAATAAAAAATGAAAACTTAAAAGTTGATTTAAAAATGTATAAAAAAGCATTGCCAACATTCCATATGGCCATACCGTAGATTAAAAATTTGCTTCCTAGTCTCCTTTTCAATTCTGCTTCTGCATATGTCCAGTCACTAGGGCTGTAGTACTTAAAGAATTAGTGTATTGAACAACATTGATTTGGAAGCAGAAGTAACAGAAAACAGAAACATAATTAGGTATTTCTAATTCTCATGCAGGAGATTGGTCTTAGTGTGAGATGCATCCATCCATATGCTTTAAGTATAAACTAAACACCATACATGACTAATAACTAACCAAAAAAATAAAAAAACTGCATTTTGTTATTTTATTTTTTGGCAAGGTACAACATTAGAAGAACATAATCTACCAAGTTGAAAAGAGAGCCCAAAGAGCAATTTGAGCAACCTTGATCATGCTTAGAAGTTGTTTCTGCATTATCCAATTATGAAAGTTGGCCAAATTGTCCAGCTTCTTCTGTGATGAAGGTGGAGCCTTGGGACCATTTGTCATCCCAGGTGCAGAACCAACCTTCGGAGCTATGAATGGGAGATTTTCTTTTCCTCTATTAGAAACATATGTCACACCACTCGGAGCTGCACTGCTTACACTGTCAACAAGAAAGTGAAAAAATTGAAAGCCCTAAGTCACCACCCAACAACACACTAAAAATCGAAGAAGAAGAAGACGAAGATGGAGATGGAGATACTCAGCAAAAAAATTAAAAAGAAAAATATTAAAAACAAATAAAAGTGCAAAAAAAATTAAAAAACAAGGGTTTGTGATTTGTTACCTTAGGGTTTCTGTCGAGCTCTTCGTTTGTGTGAGTCGTCGTCTGTTCTAGAGAGAGAGAGAGAGAGAGGGAATAGAGATGAGGAAGAAGCGATGTAAAGAGAAAGAGAAGAGAGGGCAGAAACGAAGAAGACGAGTTTTCGTTCGTTTTGATTTTCTTTCGTCTTCGTTTCTTTCGATTTTGTTTAGCAAGCAAGTCGGTCGATCTGAAATTTCGTTCAATCGCGATGAACACAAGAAGATTTCTCTCAGATTTTGGCTGAAATTTCGTTTGAAATTTGCGAAGAAGACGAAGTTTCGGCTGAGGCTGAAATTTCGTTTTTAGTTTTTATTTTTTATTTTTTATTTTGTTATCGGGGAGTAGTTGTAAATAATGAAATTTCATCATTTTAAAAATGGGTCGCGATCAGGACCGTAGATTTAACGAATATCGAACGGCTGAAATGGTGAGTCGCGATGTGAGTCGCAATATGAGTCTTAGGAACGCGACCCTATATATATATATGGGGATTTTGAAACTTCGACCTCAGATTTCATTAGTTTCGAGGCCAAATCGCCATTCGCCGTAGAAGGGAGAAAAGACAACGGCATCGAGATATTCGAAACCACCGGGTCAGATTCAAAAATCAATCGCTTCAAAATTTGATCCATCTCGATTTTCATGTCGTTTGCCTCGATTTCTGCATACGTGCTTCGATTATTTCCTAGATAAATAATAAGGAACTCTCAATTTCTATTAGTAATCGTAGATTGTGAAAATTGCATTTAGGATTTTATTAAAAATTTGTGGTGAGTTTCCAAAAATATAGAATTTAATCGATTATTTCAAATTCACGCCAGAACTTGCATATTTGATATGTTTAATTGTATTTTTTAACAAATTATACGTGGGTGGGATATTTCAATGGGTTATTCTGTCAGTTGGGTCATGTGCACCATTCGGACTCCGTTTTGATCTAAGTATTGTACTTTTTCAATATTATTGATGAAAATAAATTTTATAATTGAAAAATATGATTTAATATTCAATGAACTCATATTGAATTGATGAATATTTTATTTGAGAAATTGAAAATTATAAAAATCGAAAAAAGGGTATGAAACGGTAAAATGTCAGAGTCACACTCGAGGGGTGATGACTGCATTTTACGTTGTTGTGTTGTGTGTAGGTTGGTGAACGGATATCCAGGGATAATATTACTGGTTACATGTTTATTTACTTTCTGTTAGCGTGATGCGCTATTTACGTTTCTGTTCCGTTATTTATTTTAGGCCGGCTAGCCACAGTTGCATGGTAGAAAACTGAATATCCATTCTCAACTTTGTACTGTTAATTTCTTTTTTTTGCTTTCAAAGGAAAATAATATATATATATATATATATATATATATTATATATATATATATATATATATATTGTGAGCTATTAAAGAGTTTATTAATGTCTGAAGGGATAGTGCGTCATATCATCCGGAGTAGGGTACTATCGTAGGATGTACGGTAGAGACCACCAAGCTCATACGTGGTATGGGACACGTATGAGAATGAAGTCACAATTGAATCCGGGTTATTCCTTTCTATCTTTACCAATGAACTTGTAATGTAAAGGTGGTCATATACGAATGATTTGTATATTTGGGAATCACATGCACACCTAATAGGCATTAACGAAGATGATTATTCAGTGATCACTAACAATCTATAGTAGTCGAACGTTTTGACACATCGAAAAGAAACTCATTACTTACGGTCACATCAAACGGTCAGCCTGAGTTGGATAAATGGTCAACCAAGTGTGGTAAGTGCAGTGATCGATCACAAAATAAAGAACTAAAAGCCAGAGAAGAATTGAAACATTATGTCCCGATTGGGAGCGATCCAGTCGTGAATCCCAACACTCTAATTCCAGTACTCCACCATTGTATATTATGTATCTGTTGTCTTATTTTAATATATAAAATGAAATGCATGTTTAATGTTTCTATTTGATTAATTAAATTTGTATAAAAAGATAATGTTATAATAAGTATTGCTGATCGATATAATGTTAGGTTTAAAATGTTTAGTTATTTATCATTGGCTATATATACCAGTTAATCGTAGTTTCTTCTGTAAAATTTTGCATATTTTTAAATAATTCAGTATATTTATTCGTTCATGTTAGGAGAGGTTATTGGTAGAAATTATTTACTTCCTTACTGGGTAATTATTGTTACTCACCCTTTCTTTCTCCATTTTTTTAGTTTCAGATCCGAAACTTAGCAAGACAGGTGTAAAATAGGAGTAAAAATCATCTGGTGGGTCAGATAGACAATCAAAATCTGTCACTTGGTGAGTATTGGTGTCACACCCCTTAGTAGTGTCGATTTGTCAAAAAGTATTATAAATTTTATTATGAGCGTTAGGACTTTTGTTAGAGTGAGAAATTTTAATATAATCCCGTGTATAAATTTCTTCTTCCGCACTCTGATCTATCGTACATTATTAGATGTATATAGGCTTCCACTAGTATTATATTTTGTATGTATATATGCAGGATTGTATATTATTTATTAAGTGCAGGTTGAATCACTTTGGAAAGTTAACATAAACAAATGAGACCATGCCGAAATTTTGAGGTGCCATCTAGTACCTCGAGATCTGACATAAGGATTTGTGTTAACGTTTGGCAGGACGCCATATTAAATAAGTAAATAAAATAAATAACACTCGAAATAGACTAATCTTTAATAAAATAATAACAAAATATCTTCATCTCATAATAAAACAAAATAACATAAACATATTATAAGAATATTAATCCTGGTAGTGTATTTGATAAAAATGATGAAGTACACAATCAATACAAAAGTATTAATGTGACGCCCCGCCAAACGCTAACACAAATCCCAAGGCCAAATCCCAAGGTACTAGGTGGCACCTCGAAATTTCGGCATGGTCTCATCTGTTTATGTTAGCGTTTCACGGAACTCAAACCTGATAAACCAATTTATAACAAAACCTGTATATAAAAATGTAGATACAGGAAAATAACAACGGAAGACTAATTACATCTAACATGTAAGTAGATCAGAGTGCGGAAGATTTATCAATATACAGGCTTACCAAAACACTCTCACTCTAACATAGGCCTAAACTCTCAATTCAAAAACTAAATACATCCTGGGTGAAACCGACAACACTAAGGGATGTGGCCCTAGTGTTCACCAGGCAATAAACTCTGATCGTCGATCTGATCGACCAGATACTCCTCCATTATTGACTCTACGCCTGCCTCAGTAGCTGCAAATGCTGAAACTAAAAAAAATAGGAAGGAAAGGGTGAGTAACGAAAGTTACCCAGCAAGTCCACAGCCAATTCCTATCAATAACCCTTCCTTAGCATGATCGAATAAAGCATACTGAGTATTTTTAATACATGCAAGGTTTTACAAGATAAAATACGATCAACTGGTACATATAGCTAGGGATGAGCAACTAAACAGTTTTAAAAATTACACATAGCATCAATCATCCATACTCATCATACATTTTTCATTTTATGCAAATAAGATTGCCAACATTGAAATAATAGACATGCTTCTCATTTATAATTCGAAATATAACAACAGATACATAATACAAATGGTGGAGTATTGGAATTAAAGAGTTGGGATTCACGACTGGATCGCTCCCAGTCAGGACATGATATTCCCCAATAACATCGTAGTTCCTGATTTTGTGGCTGGTCGTGTCTACCACCCTTTTGGAACCATTTATCCGGCTCAGGCTGGCCGTTTGACGTGACCGTAAGCAATGGGTCTCTTTTCGATGTGTCAGAACGTTCGACTACTACTAGATTGTTAGTGATCACTGACTAATCAACTTCGTCTATGCCTATCAGGCGTGCATGTGATTCCCAAAATGACACTCCACTCGTATACGACCACCTTTACAATACACGTTCACTGGTAAATATAAGAAAGGAATGGACCCGGATTCCAGTTGTGACTCCACTCTCATACGCGTCCCATACCACGTATGAGTTTGGTGGTCCCTACCGTACATCCCAGGATAGTGTACCCCTCCGGATGATGTGACACACTATCCCTTCAGGCATTCACAAACCCTTTAACAGCTCACAAAATAACTACGTACATATATGATTTTTCATTTAAAACAAAAGAGAAATTAACAGAACAGGGTTGAGAACGGATATCCAGTTCCTACCATGCAACCGTGGCCAACCGGCCTAAAATAAATAACAGTACTCAGCGCACGCGCTAACATAATCGGAAATAAACATGCAACCCTTTCATTAATAATCTAGATATCCTTTCACCAACCTACACACAACATACAATGTAAAAGGCAGACATCACCCCTCGGGTGTGATTCTGACAATTTACCGTTTCATCCCTTTCCCATTCTTTCAACATTCTCATTTTTCGTCTTTTCAAATCAACCATTCATTTTCAATCTTTCAAAGTCATTCTTTTGGTCTTTCCATTGAAAATCACCGAAGTTTATTCAAAAACAAGGTCCCGATGATGCACGGGGCAAAAGCTGTTAAAAATAATGAAAGCTGGTGAAATTTGGCTAAGTGTCGGAAACTCAATTTTTCAAAGTTCTCGAAATTGAAAACGGGTTTTTCGAAATGAAAGTCTCGATCATGAGATTCGACACCATATAATTTTGTAATCTAATTCAAAGAAACGTGAAAGTTATTTCATTTTGAAAACTTGCCGAAAACGTCGAAAATTACGTTTTGTTCTTTAAAACCAAAATTCGGATTTTGATCCTTTGAGATTGGATCTTAAAACCATTCTCATTGTTCCGAAATGGGGGGGGTAAAAAACCTTAATTTCATTAAAGAACTTAAAGTAAATGGAAAGTAAAAATTAAAGAGGACATTTACTTAAATGTTTTTAATGAAATAAAGGGTGAGAAATAGTGTATAAGGTGTGATGAGGTCAAGCCAAGAGTCAGAACACTGTTCTGATCAAAACTGTGTCTGTCGGTGGCAGAATCAGGATTCTGTCGGTGGAACCGACAGATTGGTCTTCGGCAGATGTCGGTGGGACCGACGGTCCTGCCGACAGCATAAAATTTCATCGCGTTTCGTCGGTGGCAGAAGCTTCATTCTGTCGGTGGGACCGACAGAATACCTTCGGTAGGTGCCGGTGGCACCGACCCTCCCACCTACAGCCTGAACCTCACTCGCGATTTTTGGGTTTTTCGATCCCTTTTTCGATTTCCTTTTTCATTCTCGAACCATCCTACCCACCACGATTTTGTTATCAAAATTCGATCAAACATAAGCAAAACACCTACTTCTACCATGAATTTGAAATCGAACAACAACTTCTACGATTTAAATGCAAACAATAAGTTTTGTTTTAAAACCCTAAATGCACATTTGAAAAATCTAAAGTTACCAATAAGAATTGGAAGTCCCTTACTTGTTTGTGGACGCCAATGGTGATGAATCAACACTAAGGATCAATGTTAGGCGGCTCGAAGTTCCGAAAGTGGTTGAACTCGGGTGCCAACGGAGTGGTTGGTTGTGAAACCCTCTTTGAAGGTGTTCTCCCCGCTTCCTAATACCAACAACGACTCTCCTATGATATGGATGGGTTCCAAGTGATTATAAAAAAAACCCACTTGCTGATTCTGTGGGAGACCAAGAGAAAAGAAGAGGAAATGGAGGTTGGATGGGGTGAGGACGTAGAGCTCGACAACGCCGACGACTTTGCCTTCTTCGTCGAAGTTCAACTCGGCTTCGTTCGGACTAGAACTTGATGGGAATGGGTTGAAACCCTTGGGTTGAGACGTGGCTACCGTTTGGTTTCCTTGGAAAAGAAGAGAAATGAAATGAAATAAAAGAAATAAGATTTCTTTTATAATAAAGCTGATGGCATACTTGTAATTTTCCCATCATTTCTAACTTCGTTCGTAACTTAACCATTCGGACTCGGAAATTGACAAGTGAATATACCATTTCGAATAATTTTTCGCTACGGACCTAATGGTACCATCAAATCTTTCCGATTCTCGCTCTAACAAAATTTTACTATTTTAGGTCCCACTTAACGCGAAATTCGAGGATTTTATAACTTTTTCCTCCGAACTCGAATTCAAACTTGCTTACAGGCTAATATATATATTTCGATCCTTTTGAATCTAATGGCGAAGTCGATTTTTCTCAAAATTAATCATAGCAATATTCGAGTATTTTACTCTAAATCTCTCATTCGACATTTTCCTCCCAATCTCACCATTTAATTTCCTCGAGATATGAGTTGAAAATCCGGGGTGTTACAATTAACCTGTATATCGATGCTTCGGTATTTAACCAGTGTGTAACTCATTGTTAATTCTTGATTTTATAATTGGTCTGACAATTTACCATAATTGGTTAATCATATTTTTCGGTTCAGGTAGGTCGTTGATTACTAATGGAGATTAATCGTTTTACTACTAAAAATTGTAAATGATTATTCAATAAATTAGTTTTATCATTCCATTACGATATGCATGTGTCATCAATCAATCTAATCATTTACAAATCATTTTTACAATATAATTTGTTATTTTTCAATATATAAAAAGATAAGAATATTTCAAATAGTATATATAATGATATTCTTAAATGGTATCCCATACTATCGGAGAGAATATCAAACCTTTATTGTTTTAAATTAATTGATTGCTTCGAAGAAGAGCTATATATTAATTATATAGGCATTCATTATCCTTTAATGGATAACAAAAATAATATATATAGTAATAAATGTACAAATATGATAACATTTCCAGGTATTTTAGAATTATAAATATGCAATAGTATATTGAAATTAGTAAATCATAAAGTAATAAACATGCAAGTATATCATCTCATGGTTATCATCATAATTGCATCACGTATCTATTACACAATATTCAAAAGCATTATCAACCTAAAAATTTCTCAATACAAGCACAAATGATCGAGATTCTCATTATTGATTCCAACCAATTGAGAATATCATTCTTAATTATAAATAATCGAAACTCTCATTCTCAATTTCAAATTTAAACGTAAATATTTTATTATTTTTTTAAGATTAATACCCAACGAAAATACACTTTCAAAACAAGGTGTCTTAACAATTTTTAAAATGAGCACTTTACTAAAATTACTATGAAAATAAATTTGTTAAATAAAGTAATTTTTTAGTTACCTTCACCTAAATTCATTTATTTTTATTTAACAATATTAAAATATCAGAGAAAAGATATAAAATAAATTATTCTACAATTCGATGTATGAATTTTGAATTTAAATAATAATAAATTTGAAATTAACTTTTAAAATTAAAATAAAATATATTTCATTAAAAATTATATTATAAATTGAAATTATAAGTTTCATACCTTCATAGTTAGGTTTTACGCGTCCCTATAACATTAAAATGATTTTTTAAACTAATTTTCTTAATAATTTGACAAAACATTCCAGTGACTAAATAAATCTCAACGTTATGAATATTTTATTCTTCAGTGTCTAATCTTAATTCATGTTTGAAATATGTTTAAATCTTAATTGAAAGTAATGTACACAACCCATTATCAAAACCTACTTATCTTTATTTTTGTTTCTTCTTGTAAATATAAATGAACATCAAGTAAGATTATAATACATAAAATATAATAATACATTATATATTATATTATAATATATAAAATAAACACCTGGTAATCTAAACGGTTAACACATTTATAACTTATAATATATTATAATATTATATTATATAATAATATAATAATATAATAATATTTATATTTATATTAATTACATCGCACCCTTTAACATTTCAATAATTTTAAATCAATCCCTTTTATATAAATAAGTACACTTAAATTAAATTTTATAAAAATAAATTATTTTTTATATTTTAATAATATACAAAAATAATTAAATAATAATATATTTTTATATATTTTTTTTCTCCATTATGTTTATTACATTAAATCAATTTGAATTGTCGATCTTAGATTTTTGAAATTTCTCACTAATTTTTCTTTATTGGCCAAAATATCCCTTACGCCCTAAGTTCTCTTGATAAAATTAATATTTTTATAAATTATTATATTAAATTCAAATTTAAGTATACTTACAGTTTAAATTATGTTTTTTGATGTTTTTGAACTCAACGATAATGTCCATTTGACAAAAAAAAAGTTCTTATAAAATTTTGAGTTTTATCTACTTTGACTAAATATTCTAATTTTTTTAATCATAATCATAATAAAAATTTTTGAATTGTATATTTCATTTATCAAATTCTTCTTCTAGCAAATCTTTATTTTAGATCGATAATATTGTAATTTATTTTAATATATTTATTATGAGGAAAGCAGGTCAATATTTTTTCAATATTTTTTTTTTTCAATAATACTCTTCATCGTTTTGTCTTTTAGTGAAAAGATAATGGTGTATTGATTTTTTATATTATAAATATTTGTTTATATAATAAATGCTAAGAGCATTTGTGTCTTTTAAATTGAATATATATATATATATATATATATGAACAGCGTTCCTAAGACTCATATTGGGACTCACATTGCGACACACCGTTTTGTCTTATATGGGCAAAAATATTTGGAATGGGCTGATTTTTTGTGAGGATGATCTCTATGGTGAGGAGATCATCTTTGCCAAAATCAGCTCATTATGAAACTTCTAGACCGTCCAATTTTGTTGAAAAATTATAGACCGTCCTATTTTTGTAAATCAATTTTGATGGGGTTAGAAGTTTTGGAATGGGATGATTTTTTGCTAGGATGATCCCCTCATCACAGAGATCATCCTCATAAAAAATCAGCTCATTCCAAACATTTTTGCCCATATAAGACAAAACGGTGTGTCGCAATGTGAGTCTCAATATGAGTCTTAGGAACGTGACCCTATATATATATATATATTTGTGGTAAATATTTTGAAAATCAATACCCATATAATCAATGCATTTAGTAATAACATAATAAATGTATTTATTATATAAAAGACTAGCATATCTTTATTTTCTCACTAAAAGATAAAATTAAATGGGTTATTATTGGAATAAAAAAATGTTAGACAATGCTAATATCCCCTTGATATCTTTAACGTAAGAATTTCTCATACTTAAATTACTTAATCAAAATTTCACCATTAAATCATTAAGAAAAAATAACGTTGACCACAAGTTTAAGGGAGGGGGAGGGAGTAAAACTAATCTTGCAGTTTGAAAGGGGTAAATCTAATATCACCAATTTTAAAATGGGGTGTTTCTAAAATACGTTAAAAAAATCCCTCCTCGGTACTTTTAAGTAATTTTACCCTTTTAAAATAACGAGGGATTTGTCTTATTTGAAAAGCACATAACTAACAACTCCAACAACATATATAAACCCATTTTCAACAAGGAAGGTCAATTTCATCCTAAACCAACAGACACGGCGGAGAGAATGAATGGCAATCTCGTAAATATCATTCAAACAAGTCAGCATTTCTGTAATTTCCGTCAGATAAATTGAGGCTTATAAGCTGTAAAGTGTAAAATCTCTTCTCACGTTTCACAGTTCACACAAGCCTCTCGTCAACTTTCCCGTTTTGGCAGTTCATTTGCAAAACCTCTTCAACTCTCTCGCTCGCGCTCTTTCGCTCTTTAACCAAATCTTTCTCTTTCTCATTCTATAAAACCCTAATTTTCTTCTCCTTTTCAAACCCTAACAATTCTCTCTGATTTTTTTTTTCTTTCTCGAGAGAACTCTCTCAAGTCTAAATCGTTGTTTCTAATCGATTTTTTTTTTGTTTCGATCGAAAGAGAAAAAAACTAGATAGAGAGATTCAAGAATTGTTATTCTTTCTAAGGTTTCTGCGATCTTTTCAAGCTTTTTAGGGGTTTTTTTAGAGGAAATGTGGGATGTTTTCGTGGTTGGGAAGAAGTGCTTCCTCATGTTGGCGCCCGGTACGGCAGTACGCCCGTATGAGCAGGGATGATGAAGGAGATGGATTGGACGACAGACTTCACTGGGGAAGAGATCTTGATCCACATTTCATGGGCGAGTTCTCCATTTCTGTTGTCCAAGCCAATCATATCCTGGAGGATCACAGCCAAGTCGAGACTGGACGAGATGGCACCTTTGTTGGTGTTTATGATGGTCATGGCGGTCCTGAAGCTTCTCACTATGTCCGTGATCATCTCTTTCCTCATCTAATGAGTGAGTTCTTGCGTTTCTTGATTATTTTCTTAATTTTTGTATCAGTTATTGGAGTTTAATTTTAAAGCAGATTTAGTTTCTATTTGGATCGCCAATGTATTTGTTGCAAATCATTTATTTTCTGCACAAAAAAGAAATCGATCAACTTATTTATCTTTTGAGTGAGTTCTTGTGTTTCTTGATTATTTTCTTAATCTTTGTTCCAGTTACTGTAGTTGAATTTTAAAGCACATTAAGTGTTTATTTGGATCGCCTATTTATTCGGTCATATTATTTATTTTTTGGCATAAAAGTAAATCGATCAATTAATTTATGTTTGAGTGAGTTCTTGTGTTTCTTGATTATTTTCTTAATCTTTGTATCAGTTATTGTAGTTGAACTTTGAAGATTAAGAATGTTAAATTAGATTAAGTGTCTATTTGGATCTTCTGTTTGTTGAAGATCTTTCTATCAGTTATCCTTTATGTGTTTTTGTTTTTTGCCAAATTGTGATGGTTAATCAATCGATATGTTAGTTCAGTGTTTATTTAGATCTTCTGTTTGTTGAAATTCATTTGTTTTTTGGTACGAAATGGAAATTGATGGATCAATTAGTTTATCTTTTGTGTTTTTTGTTTTTCTCGCCAAATTGTGATGGTTAATCAATCCATATGTTAGTTCGGTCTGAAGTTATTTGTGAATTATTGTGTTTCTGGAATATTTTCTTAATCCTTGTACCAGTTACTGTAGTTGAATTTTAAAGCAGATTAAGGATCTATTTAGATCGCCTATTTATTTGGTGTAAATCATTTATTTTTTGGCACAAAATGGAAATCGATGAATTGATTTATCTTTTGAGCGAGTTCTTGTGTTTCTTGATTATTTGCTTTATTTTTGTACCAGTTATTGTAGGTGAATTCTGATGATTAAGAATTTTAAAGCAGATTAAGTGTCTATCTGGATTGTCTGTTTGTTGAAAATCATTTATTTTTTAGCACAAAATGGAATTTAATCAATTAATTTATCTTTGATGTGTTTTTTTTTTTTATACTGAATTGTCACTATCAATCAATCAATATGTTAGTTATGCGCAAATCTTTAATTGATTAAGTTTCTATTTGGATTGTCTTTTTGTTGAAAATCATTTATGTTAGGCACAAAATGGAAATTGATCGATTAATTTATCTTTTATGTGTTCTTGTTTTTTGCCAAATTGTGATGGCCAATCAATTGATGTATTAGTTCTTTCTCAAGTTCTATGTATAATCTCAAGTTCTTGTGTTTCTTGATTATTTTCTTTATCTTTGTACCAGTTACTGTAGCTGAATTTTAAAGCAGATTAAGAGTCTATTTGGATCGCCTATGTATTTGGTGCAAATCGTTTATTTTTTGGCACAAAAAAGGAAATCAATCAATTTATTTATCTTTGATGTGTTTCTGTTTTTCACCAAATTGTCACTGTCAATCAATCGATATGTTAGTTATGTGCAAATTTTTAATTGATAATGCGAACCATTCATCATACAGAATTTGAAATTCAAAACTCTCAGGATTTTTTTTGGAACTGAAAATCTCAGGATTTTGATTCTGTTACAGACAATTCCAATATTTGGAAACCTTTATCGCCCTTGATGAAGTCTGGCAAGATTTTGTGTCTATTTGGATCACCTGTTTGGTGTGGAAATTGAAAGAATTTGTTTTTTTTCCCATACAATAAGGAAATCTATCGATTAATTTATCTTTGTTGTGGTCCTGTTTTCACCACATCATCACTGTCGATAAGTCCATATGTTAGGTCTATATCAAATTCTTTATGCACTCACAAGCAAATTTTTAAGTGATAATGCGAGCCATTCTGTGTACAACTGGGTTTGTGCTAAAGTTTGATGAAACTTGAAATTCACAAGATTTTATTTCTATTTTGGACTATTCAAATATTTTGAGATCTTAATCAGCATTGAAGTGCAGTACATAATTTCCTCTAAAGTTCTGCAAATTCTCTTTAAACATCGTGGTTCTAAAGTTCTATATTGTGTTCCCTTCTTTCCCTAATTTGCAGGGCTTGCCCGGGAAAATGGAACTATATCTGAAGATGTTGTTAAGAATGCCTTTTCTGCAACGGAGGAGGACTTTCTTGTTTTCGTGCGTAGAACATTTGAAATAAGACCATTAATTGCTGCTGTTGGATCTTGTTGTTTGGTTGGGGTTATCTGGAACAACACACTGTATGTTGCTAACTTGGGCGATTCTCGTGCTATTATAGGCTGTTTAGGTAGGTCAAATAACATTGTTGCAGAACAAATTACTATGGATCATAATGCAAATAGGGAGGAGATTAGACAAGAATTGAGGTCGCAACATCCGGATGATTCACGCATTGTATTTCTAAGGGATGGGGTATGGCGTGTCAAAGGCATCATTCAGGTTCATCCCTCGTCTTTAATTACTTTTATTAGTAAGTTTTACTTTCTTAGTTTCTCAAGTTGAAATATTGGCATATCATGTGGTGGCCTGTGATAGTGTTTTTTTTTTTAAATAAAAATAAAAATTAAAAAAAAAATCTTAATGACGGAGTGAATTAAATATCAGAGATAAAGAATGAACAGAGGATGAGGGGGTCTCTTATACGAAATAAAAAAAGAAGCATAATACAGAAAGATTCACACAAAAACCCAAAATAAAATGATGCATTAGTGTTAAATATAAGGCTGTGATGTAGAGTTCAAAATCCTCCCATACCAGTGTTTCATCTGATGCCCAATAGACCTTCAGATTCCACTCATTAAACACTCCATTAACAGGTGGTTTGATAGGTACTTATAATTTCTTTTCTTCCCTCGAGATCTTAGAAACACCAAAAGGTTTTGATGCTCCAGATGATGAGCTTTGTCAAGAAGGGCTTATTAGAGTTGTGCTGACGTTCCTCAACCAACGATTTCAGAATCAACTGAAATTCTCATCTAGGGACAGGATGATATCCGCCTGCCATGATAGTTGACATTTGTTTCATGCAAATAAGTGGACTTGCATGGAAAATGAGAGTACAAATGTCACATTAACTAAGTATAACATAAGGATATGCTATATGCAAAGAATACATTAGAATAAAGATACATAAAAGTATATACATATAATATTATATGTAATTTACATTTCCTTTTTAAAACCAATTTATTATTTTTTGTTATTTTTATAAATTTTTGTCATTATTTTTAGAGTGCATTTTTCAAATAAGAATATTTTAGTTGAATTTTGCAGTTGATCAAAATATTTTCACTAACATCTAATATTTTTACACCTGAAATTTGAAGGGGAGGAGCCCTCGTTAGAAAAGATCATAAGTTTTGAGATTAGTACTGCATGCCCTAAAAAGTTGTATCGATTAATCCAAAACACATTCAATCACCCTCCTAAGTTTTTGCTGATGGTATAAATCAGATTATGAGGATGCATGTTGTGTCCTTTTTGGTATGAATATATTACCGTGAATCATTCTCTAAGCTTTATGATGGTAGTCTTTCAATACTTTTAAGAATAAAAAAACACTCCCTTGAACTATTCTAACCTATGTAGTGGTTTTGTTCACAACTTTGAACACTACTGACCATTGACCGATGCTTCCGCAAAGGCATACTTAAAGGGAAGAAGAAATCTATAGTTATGATTAGTCTATATTGTGGTTTTGGTTCATTTTCAGGTATCAAGATCTATAGGGGACGCCTACTTGAAGGAGCCAGAATTTGCCCTTGGTCCATCTTTCCCACGTTTCCATCTGGCAGAACCACTTGGCCGGCCTGTTCTATCGGCAGAACCTTCCATATATACAAGAGTCTTACAACCACAAGATAGATTTTTGATATTTGCATCTGATGGGCTTTGGGAGCACATGACGAATCAGGAAGCTGTTGACCTCGTTCATAAGTACCCACGACCTGTAAGTATTGTTTTTAATCTATTGTGTTTCTTCTTCTAGGGGGATTCTTATTCTGATCTCTTTAATAATAATAATAACTGAAGGGAATAGCAAGAAGACTCATTAAAAAAGCAGTAAGTGAGGCAGCTCGTAAGAGTCATATGAAGTACAATGCTATTAAGAAGGTTGGAAGAGGGAGACGGAGGGTGTACCACGATGATATTACAATTGTTGTCGTCTTCATTGACCACGAAATGCTAGGGAAACGGACATCTGTACCTGAAATATCAGTTAAAGGGTTCATCGACACAGTTGGACCATCTAATTTTTCTGTTTTGGAACAAGGGGCCAATGCGACTTGAATCAGTAGAGGCACATACATACCCTAAAACCTACATTTTTTTTTTTTTACCTCCACATTTTCTGTTCTGGAGGAAGCGATCAATGTGACTTGAATCAGGCACATACACACCTTTGATCCCCTGGTTCATCTTGGCTTTCTTTTAATCCTACATATTTTTTTTTCTCGCATCCAGAAGTCTAACAATTGATGGTTATTTTCTTATATTGCTCAACCAGATCTTTCTTTTTTTTTTTTTGTTTTTTGTTTTTTTTTTTTGGGGGGTGGGGGGGGGGGGGGGGGGGGGGGATAGATAGATGCATGTATTTTTGAACAATACAGTTCCCATTCTTATGCTTTATATGATGAATAAACTTTCTTGCTTTTGGTAAAAGTGATTTTACTTAAATCACATATTGGAACATGAATTTTGTTAAAAGTTGGTTGATTTGAACCAAATGTGGTACTACTTTTGGAAAAAAGAAAGATATCTATTGAGGCATTTTTTGTGAGTCAACACGAGAAATCATCTTGTTCTCTGAGACATTTTTCTTACTTAGTAATGATTTTAGGCCTTACTAAGAGTTGTTTTGCTTAAATGGATTACCACATCAGCAATCCAACACCACAACCCTTTAAATTTCATTGAAAAACTCATATCTAAGAAAAAGAAATTTTCAAAATTTATAATTTATAATTGATCCCAAGGTTTTGAAAGTAGATGGTTATTGAACTTTCACTTTAACTCCAAAATTTAAAATTAAAATTCAACAGTGAAATATATCTTTTTTGAAAATACCCTTTGAAAAAGAGATTTTCAGATTCAATCTTAGACGACGCAGCACAAGGACAACTTCTGATTTTATTTCTTCTCTTCTATTCTTTTCAAAAAAATACCTTTACAACTTTATTATCATCCCTCCACACCACAGGCTAATTCTAGTAAATTTATAAGTTCAAATTAGTAGAACCCATAGACTGTAGATACCATGAGTTGAGTTTACTAATTACTAACTGCCCCCAAGAAAAATGACAATAGAGAAATAAGATGCAGAATCCTACGTCTCTAATGAAATGCCACACTTCCATAAGAAACATAATCTCGTCCTCTGGTATTTATTATGGAGGACAACGGGCAGCTGTTCTGTTCATCTTGAAGAGATACGTTTAAATAATTCTAAATAAGTAATCAGAGAATCTGTCAATTCAAACCAAACTGGAGTAGAGTAATAATAAACACAATTTGTAAGTACAAATGATAATGAAGAAATTGGATGATAAATTCCCTGCCTTCATTCAACATCATTGTCCATACATAGAAATGAGAGGAAGAACCACATAGAAATGGAGAAGAAAGAAAGAAATGAAACGGAAAATGCTTCAATATTTCTAGAAATTCAAAAAAAAAAAAAAAAAAAAATGGTACTTCTCTTCATCCACAACATCATCAGTAAGAAGGATCAGAAACATTTCCTATGAACAATTGATGGTCCAGATTCATCATACTCTGCCTTTGCAATCCACATCTGCACTCGGTAACAAAAATAATATTCTCCAATCAGAAATCTTCTAACTGGGTATAAAAAAATTTAAGTACGATAAAAGAGCAAAAAAAAAAAAAAAGAAAAAAAGATACAATACCTGTTGGAAAGTGCTGAGGGATGCCAAGATGGATCCTCCAATCCACACACTGTATTTCCTCTCAGGAGGAGCCACGACCTTGATCTTCATGCTGCTTGGTGCTAGTGCTGTGATCTCCTTGCTCATTCTATCTGCAATGCCAGGGAACATGGTGGACCCACCACTGAGGACAATATTTCCGTACAAATCCTTCCTGATGTCGACATCACACTTCATAATAGAGTTGTACGTGGTCTCGTGTATGCCGGCAGCTTCCATACCAATCATTGATGGCTGGAAGAGTAC
The DNA here is from genome assembly GCF_017979445.1 of Akebia trifoliata. Lineage (NCBI taxonomy): Eukaryota > Viridiplantae > Streptophyta > Magnoliopsida > Ranunculales > Lardizabalaceae > Akebia > Akebia trifoliata. Next base: position 211,759 of record NW_028236971.1, read on the forward strand.
CTCTGGGCATCGGAATCGCTCAGCTCCAATGGTGATGATCTGCCCATCAGGCAATTCATAGCTCTTCTCTACAGATGAGCTGGTCTTGGCTGTCTCTAGTTCTTGCTCGTAGTCGAGAGCGATGTATGCCAGTTTTTCCTTCACATCCCTTACAATTTCACGTTCGGCGGTTGTGGTAAAGGAGTATCCACGCTCGGTCAGGATTTTCATTAGGGCGTCTGTGAGATCGCGGCCTGCCAGGTCAAGACGAAGTATGGCATGTGGGAGGGCATAGCCTTCGTAGATAGGAACCGTGTGGCTGACACCATCCCCAGAATCCAGAACAATACCTACAAAACAAATACACATCAAATCTAGCACCCAAAAAAAAGAATACACATCACATCTTACAGTCTAAACATTCACTACAGACATTCAAAAAACAAGACAGAAATTAAATTATACTTATTTTGCAAAGAGTCCGACTCGCCTTACTTAGTAAGATTTCAACTCTTACCAAGTCCTTGAGCTCACTTCAAGGCATCCAAAAACATGACCCAATGCCACATGTTTTAGAAGACTAAATTCTATGAATTTTGAAAAAAAAAAAAAATTCAAAAAAATGTTATTTTTCACCATTGAATTTTAATTTTAAATTTGGAAGTTCGGTAACCGTCCATTTTCAAAACCTTGGATCAAGCCCAAAACCAATTTTTTTTATTATTTTTGAATCTGAGTTTTCCCATGAAATCTAGAGGGCAGTGGTGTTGGATTGCCAATTTAGTAATCCATTTGAGCTCAAGGGACCTTAGTAAGAGTTAAAATCTTACTATGTTAGTAAGGAAAGTGTTTTTCTTTTGCAAAATCTACGGACAGAAATCTTGGTTAACCAACCCATTGAACAGTCTCTAACCTTAAAACATTTGTTTTTCTCTAAAATAGATCACAATGGATCACAAATCCATAGTGCTTGAGAAAAGGAAACAGTGAGATTGCTTACCAGTTGTTCGACCACTGGCATAAAGAGAAAGAACAGCCTGGATAGCGACATACATAGCAGGAGCGTTGAAGGTCTCAAACATGATTTGAGTCATCTTTTCACGGTTAGCCTTCGGGTTAAGAGGTGCTTCAGTGAGGAGAACCGGGTGCTCTTCTGGGGCCACACGAAGCTCATTATAGAAGGTGTGATGCCAAATCTTCTCCATGTCATCCCAGTTGCTCACAATACCGTGCTCAATAGGGTATTTCAGAGTTAAAATACCACGCTTAGATTGTGCCTCATCTCCAACATATGCATCTTTCTGTCCCATACCAACCATCACACCAGTGTGGCGAGGGCGACCCACAATGCTAGGGAACACAGCCCTAGGAGCATCATCTCCAGCAAATCCGGCCTGATAATTGAAGATCAATCAGAAGAAACAAAATGTAGGTTCCAGCAGTTTGTGCGATAAAGAGCAACATTATGAAATACATCATCCTAAGTGGTTATAGATAACTCAATAAAATTAGTAAAATGCTTTAAAAATCCTTTTTTTCAAGATAACAAAGCCTGGTCGTATACCTTGACCATTCCTGTTCCATTGTCACACACAAGGGGCTGAATGTCTTCACTGTCCGCCATCTTCTATTGCCTCCTGAAGAAAGGGCAAACATGTTTAAATTGAAACAATCAGAAAAATCATGAGAAAACGGTACCAGATTGTCCCACAAATGTATATCACATACAATTTTTTTTTGATAAGCAAAATTTCATTAATAAAGGAAAGCAAGGTCGGTCGAGGTGGCCAGCCAAGCAAACAACAAGTACGCAAAGTGAATCTCTCACAATACTACACACCCACTCCCAACTCCCTACAAAGTCCTCAAATAAAACCCCTCTAAACTCCTTATAAGTGTTAGACCACAAAAGCAACAGACCTAGGACCGACAAAATAAGATTGGTACGGTTGAGGACTTGTCGTTAAAGATCCTAGAATTATGCTCCTTCCACAAACCCCAACAAATTGCAAATTGGGTAACACTCCAAAGCACCCACTTCATTCCGGGGAAATAAAACCAAACGGCTAGCCAAGATTCAAATAAGACCCGAGTAGAGCCATGGAGACAACTTGGGACTCCAAACAACTCAAGAAAATGTGACCAGACCTTGTGAGCCACCGAACAATGTAACAAAACGTGATCAGCCGACTCCACATCCCTTAAACACATAACACAACCATTATCATCTACCACTATCTTGGTACATCAGCTTTATTACTATGAATTAGTGTCCGGTCCATTTCCCTTTATTCTAGATGGATAGTGTGCTAGTGAGATTGAAACCCATAATATTTTGTAAACATTGATAAGAGCCCATGATGTAAACAAAATTCAATAGGCTTCCATGCCTATTTACTTTGAATTGGTGTATATAGTTCACAAGCTCAAACAGAAAGAGGATATGGCAACCCCGAGGGGTTGGCTCAACGGCAAATTCGAACCGATAAGCGGTTAATGCCTATAGGTCATGAGTTCAATACCTAGTATGAGCATTGATTCCTTAGGGGCCACCATCACTTATCTGGTGCGTGTGATAATATCAAGGGATAACCAAAAAGAATTTGGAAACAACAATGAGGAGAACCATTCTAAAACATAAAACTAGAAGAATCCAGTATACAGTGACAAGAAATTCCATCATGGGTTTCATTAAAGTGTAAAGCACCGTATAAATTTTATAATTTTTTTTTTTTTGGATAGATCTTGAACCGAATTCCTCAAACCAGTTTTAAATCCTAATTTAGGCTCCTAGACATTTGATAAGCCCATTGCCAACAATTTAGTTCGATCCACACATTTTAATGTTGTCAATTGAAAACTTAAAGACTACAACAGAATGGCAAGAGGAAAACAAAAAGACCATAATTCAATTAAAAGTGAAATGGGTGCCTAAAATTAGATAAGTCTACATACAAAACAAGATGATTGAAATTAATTGAAAAATAAACTGAATCAGGTAGACACTGAGAGATTAGATTATGAAAAAATGAAAAGGACTATAAGAAGCAATCAAGCACCTTTTAAAATTAATTTTTATATAATATAAGGAGATGTTCAAAATTACAGCAAAAATAATGACTTTCATGGTATCATTTTGATTTTGAGCAAAAAATCATTAAATTTAGCAAAAAAAAATATTTGCATTTAACTAGGGTAGATTTTTCTTCTCATCATGAGAAGTGCTCTCGGATCATGAAAAAAATGAGAAATCCTTTTGATTTCATAAAACTAAACAAAAAATCAATCATTTTTTTTCTCAAATTTCCATATAAAAAAAATCAACAAAACAGATCATCAACAAAATCAGCAACGTTTTATGATCAATCTAAACACTCAATTTTACTACTTTCGAACAATAAAACCAACAAGTACAGATCCATTACAAAAACAACAAAAACCATCCAAACATTCTCCACAGATCGATCAAAATCAGATTGTACATCCAATTCCAAACACATTATCAATCTCAACAACCAAATCGTTAAAAAAAGACTCGATTTTTAAACAATGGACGAAGATTATCTACAACAAATTAGATGCCGAAATGGCGATTGGTCATCCATCGATCGATCTATATAGAATCTACAGAAACCTACTATGAAAAATATGGTTGAAGCACAGAATACCTCTGAAACCCTAGACTTCGCGTTGCAGAGTCTCTCTCTCTCTCTCTCTATATGAGAGCTGCTCGTACGTGCCCGCCCTTGTGTTTAAAAAGGAAACTTGTCCAAAACCACAAATGAAATTCGTTTTAAATGAACCACAAATAACAAAGATGCACATTGCATACAGATCATTTGTTCCATTTAGCTTTAATTTAACATTTTAAGGACAGTTTTACCCTTGTCATTTTGCAGAATTATGGATTAATCCCCATTTTTTTACCTATTTTTTTATATTATGGTTCAACCCATCAATGACATGGTCACACGTACCCACCCAGAGAGAATTATAAGAAATCGAGTTGACTCAAAACTTGTTTGGACTAATTTGATGAGTCAACTCAAAAATATACTGAGTCAATTACAAACCCATGACTTATGGAGATGTATTTTGATTATTTATTTTGAAAATAAAATTGAGTCGTGTTGGGGTGACACAGGATTTACTGTGATTCTCATACTTCTGACATGGACATGCATACATAACCGTAGATGATTTTTACTCGTATCACGAGGAAATATATCTATGGTTATGTGCACATCCCACGTCAAACTTGTGAGAATGACAGTACATACCCTGTGTCATTCCAACATTTTCCAATAACATTTATAATATTTAATATGCATTAATTTGAAACTCCTTAATTGACTCATAAATCATCAAGTTGACTCATGCATCTGTTGTTCAGTGTCCAACCACCTACTAACATGTGGGACAAAATACATGAAAAATCATTTTTTTTAAATAATTAAATAATTAATTAAAGAAGGGAAAAATGTTAAAACGAACTTCCTATGATACTGTGTTTAACATTGTGTTGATTGGTCATGTGTACAGAACCATAGATGTTTTCATCGACATACAAGTGACACCAATTCATGATGCCACATCTAAGAAGTTAATAATAACGTTTAAGATCTTCCAATCTATAGTTGAAATAAGAGTAAAAACATAGTTTTCTTATAGAGTAGTAATAGTTTCTAAGGGATTACAACAAATTTCTCGAGATCCATTTTCTTCCCAATATCATGTTAGTTGGATGGAGAAGCTCATACCATGTTTGAAATACTGCATTTCCAGCGTGACAAGGTTATTTCAAAAATATCATTGATGGAGATTTATTTATTCGAAGGATGAGTTGGTCTCATTTTATGGGTAAGAGGGTAAATTAGTCTTTTAACAAGGTAATACCAATTCAGTTAATTATTCAAATCTTAAAGTCCTTTTTCGTAATTTTAGGTTTGGATAAAAAATGGTTGGAATCCCAAACTTCCATATCCGTTAAGATGATGTCCGCATGTTCTTTCAATCTTTCTAGACGTGCGAGGATTGTCGTTAAGACACGTGCGTCAGATTCCGCTTTTGAGCTTCCATTAAACACGATCGTTGACCCAATGAAACGGTCAACTTATCCTCCAATGAATCGGTCTGTCAAATGGAGCGGTTCGGGTTAGTCATAAATCCAAAGTCAAAAGTTCTCGTGATGCATAAATAAGACATCAAGATTTGTTACGAATCTCGGGGTCTTTCTGATGGAGGATGATGCTTAGTAAGGCTTTTTTTCCCCCTTATTTTGGTAAGGCTAACGAGACTCGTAATCTTTTATACAATTTTTAGAAGAGTCGTGATGAATGTACATGATCTTGATACGTAGCTGACGTGGCAAGAGCACAAAATCATAGATGATTTTCATCGGGATACATAAGAAAAAGATCTGTGATTCTATGCTCTTGCCACATCAGACTGTTGGGCTTTATAGAGCCTAGTTATGTTTGATCCGATTGACAACCCGACCCGAATGATATTGAGTAGCTTTTTATTATTTTGAGTCAATTTATTATTATTCTTATTATTCTGATTGATATTTAGAATAATTGTGTTTTTCTTTATATCTCACTTGGTTTGTAAGGTACTCAAAATCAAACCTTGTTTAAAGTTTGAAATTTCATTTTTAATAAATATAGGTATTATCTTTGCTATTATAATGAAAAAAGGTTGGTGGAGTAGAAGTGGTTCGTTACCAAAATTTGAGTGCCCATAAATGCCTTCACTTTTATATTTAAATTTAATATAGAGTCATTTTGATAAAAGAAAATAAGAAAATTGCAACCATTGCTTAGTTTTCAAAATCATAAAAATATTATTTTACTATGTAATCTTCAAAATCACTCTTTAATTAATATTTATTTTAGATTTTGATTCTTGTTAGTTCCAGATCCGGTTCCAAAATAAATGGAACCGAAACCAGAACCACCAAAAAATACTGGTACCTATCGGTTCTGATTCTAAAGAATCAAATGAGAAAAAATGTATTTCAAATCATTATAAAACTTTTTTCCTTTCAAAAAATTAACATTCTATCTACAAAATGATTACCTTAGAAATAATTTGTTATTCTAAAAGATACAAATTAATGATTTTTCTCAACAAAAAAAAATTCTTTTAATTAAAAGTAATAAATTTTTAGAAGAGATAGCTTATTTTAAGCCCCAATTGATAATTTATATGAAAAATTGAAGAATTTTATATAACGTGCATTAATTTTGATATAAGAGAATATCTTAAATCATATAAACTATAAAAAGAAATGACAATATAAATCGATCTTGGGTACTCGCCCACCCATTAAATAGAACTTAACGGTTTTGATTCTTATCGATTTAGTTCCATTTTAGATTCGACTCTAATCAATTCCAATAAAAAGGGCACTAGAATTGAGATTTTCAATTTTGGTTCCAGTTCAATTTTGGTTAAATGGTTATCCATTCACACCCTTACGTAAAATGAGCCATTTTGATGTGTGCAAATAGATCCACCCATGTATCATTGCATGTGGGGGTGTAATGATATTTTAATGGTGTGGTAATATCACATCCCTTCAAAACCCATGGAACTATTAGTAGGGTTTAAGAAAGAATCGTACGCTGTGTCTGGCGAAGTAGATTTTCAGTTTTATCTCTTCATCAGCTTCAGTGGTTCTCTATTTCCACAGAGAACAAGGTAACCTCTCTTTCTCCATCTCTCTCTTTGGGTTTTTGGAGTTCTAAGGTTTCTGAGACTCTGATGAACTTATTGTTGTTCCATTGTATGATACATCACTAAAATGCTGCAAAATTTTCTCTGTAATCGATATTCTCTCCAATTAGTGTAAATTCCTATGTGGGTTTCAACATTCAGGTTGTTTTCGTATCGAAAATCAATAACCCTTTGTAAATTCTCTCGCTTTTCTTCAATATCTACTGCTGTTCAATTAACCCCAATCATTGAAGAACAACCTATTTCTGGTTCAAACAAGGAAGCTTCACACCAATACTTGATCGAGTTAGATACTGTTAAGGTTGTTGAAATCTTGAACAATTTGAAAAAAGACCCCAATCTTGCCCTATCTTTTTTTCGGCAAGCGAAGGATCGTGGGTTTTATCATGATCTCGAAACTTATTCGACAATCGTTAGGATTCTGTGTGTTTCGGGTTTGGAGAGGAAGTTGGGTTCTCTGTTTTTGGAGCTCATTGGGTCCAAAAGGGACCATGACCATCCTCCTTTTGAAGTTTCAGCTCTCTTTGAAACTCTCTCAGAGGAACGTGAGAATGAGAGATCGAGTCCATTGGTCCGGGCATTTGATGTATTGGTCAAGGTCTACATCGACCTTGGCATGTTTGACGAGGCCGTTGATGTGTTGTTTCAATCGAAAAGGCGGGGATTTGTCCCCCATGTATGGTCCTGCAATTTCTTAATGAATTGTTTGATCGAACGGGGTAAATCCAATATGGCAATCGCTGTCTATCAGCAGTTGAAGAGGCTAGGATTAAGTCCAAATGTCTACTCTTATGCAATTGTGATCAAGGCATTATGCAGAGGAGGCAATCTGGAGGAAGCCATTGATGTGTTCAAAGAAATGGAGGAAGCCAGGATTACACCCGATGCCTTCACTTACACGACTTTGATTGATGGATTATGTTTGCATGGGAAATCAGATTTGGGCTACAAAGTACTTCAAGCAAGGAGGGGTGAAGGAGTCCAGAATGATGCCTTTGGCTACAATGTTGTAATCCGTGGGTTCTGCGGGGAAACTAGGATGCAAGAAGCCGAGGATGTCTTACACGACATGGGCAAGCACGGGGTGGCGCCTGACGCATATAGTTATGGTAGCCTGATTAATGGGTACTGCAAGATTGGTTCTATACTAAAAGCTTTGTCTCTCCACAATGAGATGATGTCAAAGGGTATTAGGACTAATTGTGTTATAGTAAGCTCGATTCTCCAATGTTTATGTAGAACGGGCCTGACTTCCGAAGTGGTGGATCATTTCAACAGTTTTAAGGACTCAGGACTTTTCCTTGACGAGGTCTCGTATAATATTGTGATTGATGCTCTCTGCAAGCTAGGTAAAATGGAAGAAGCCGTGGAGTTGCTTAATGAAATGAAGGGTAAGAAGATGGTTCCGGATGCTATACATTATACAATTTTGATAAATGGGTATTGCCTCATTGGAAAACTTGAAGATGCCTTGAATGTTTTTGAGGAAATGAAGGAAATGGGTGTCAAGCCTGACATTGTTACCTACAATATAGTTGCTGGTGGGTTCTCTAGAAATGGACTTGCAATGGAGGCAATTGGGCTTCTGGGTTATATGGAGGCAGAAGGTTTGAAGCCCAACACGCATACATACTGCTCTATCATCGATGGCCTCTGTAGAGGAGGCAAGGTGAAGGAGGCAAAAAATTTCTTTAATGGGTTGACAGAGAAGTGTGCGGTTATTTACAGTGCTATGGTTAATGGTTACTGTGAAGCAAACCATATAGGAGAAGCATACGAACTTTTTGTCCGGTTGACTAAGTGTGGGATTCTCGTGAACAAAAGTGCTTGCTCAAAACTCCATTGTAGCTTATGTGAGGAGGAAGAAGTGGAGAGTGCTCTTGTAGTTTTTGAGTCAATGTTGGCTTTTGGTGTGGGTATAAATGAGATTACTTATAGCAAACTTATAGCTGCTTTTTGTCGAACCAGAAATATGGTTAAGGCTCGATATGTATTTGATATTTTGGTTCAGAGTGGGTTGACCCCAGATGTCATCACTTACACTACAATGATGAATGGATACTGCAAGGTGAATTGCTTGAAGGAGGCTTGTGATTTACTCAATAATATGAAAGAAAAGGGAATTAAACCCGATGTAATTACTTATACGGTGTTGATTGATGGTCTCCAGAAAAAAAAATTAAGAAAAAGGGGGACAAAGAGCAAGGCATTTGATTCTTCTGCATTGCAGGGTGAGATGAAAGACATGGAGATCGGACCCGATGTTGTTTTCTACACTGTTTTGATTGATGGACATTGCAAGACAGATAACGTTCAAGATGCCATTAATCTTTTTGAAGAAATGATGAATAGAGGTTTGGTTCCTGATGCCGTCACCTACACAGCTTTAGTGTCTGGGTATTGTAGTCGGGGAGATGTGGACAAGGCTGTAAACCTTGTTGATGAAATGACATTTAAAGGGATAATGCCAAACACTCATACGATATCTGCATTAGAGAATGGGATTGTGAAGGCTAGGAAGGTAAAATTTCTGCGATAAATGCTTTGGTGACTCCCATGGCCTAGCAGATTCAAGCTGCTTAAAGTACTCAACTTATGTTCAGCGGTAAGGGAAGAAAGAACATTAACGTTTTTATTATCATCTTAGTTGGTCCGTTTGGAGAATATTATATGTCTTTTTGTGTTTCTGATGGTAATTTGTTACTCATGAATCTTCCTGCAGGCATGTAAGAAAGGGAAGGTTCACGGTAGAGAAATATTGGAGTCAGATATTTGCAAAGGTAGGAAGGAGTTTTCTAGAAGAAAAGGAAAAACAATGTACCTCTTTTAGTTATATGATCTTTTTTTTTTTTGTAGTATCATTGATCCATGGAGCTTTAATCTGCATACTTCATATGGGTAATAATCTACAATAGGGTATATTACAGTTTGACCCCTATGGCTTAGCATAATTTCATGTTAACCCCTTAACCTTTTGATAATTTCACTCATCTCCCTTACCAGAGATTGTGTTACTGTTCCTCTAATTTTTTTATCGTAAAAAAATAAATTTTAAAACGACACAAAATCTCAAGTTGAATAAAATTACATTTTGGTGATTCCCCCGTTCTCTACTCCTAATGAAATTTTGCTGATTCCTCCTTTCTCAACTATTAAAAAGGGTAAAATAGTATTTATAAAAAGTGAAAAAGGCATTTTTAAACAGTTTTATTGATAGAAGGGGTCTAAGTGAACCTCTTTCATAACTTTAGTGGAGATAAGTGCAATTGTCAAAATGTTAAGGGGTCAACATGGAATTACACCAAACCATAAGGGGTCAAAATGTAATTTACCCTTTATATTATGTACTGTATAGTCTGTATCAGATAAATTAACTCTGTTGGTAGATTCTGTGCAAAATATACCCAAGTAGATAAAGATTTTTAAATATGTTTTCCAAGTTATTTGATATCTTTGTATTCTTCATGGTTTAGGAAACTGAAAAAAGCACCAAGTTGTTGAGAATGTGCTCCGTTAACTTGTGCAACGTGTTGTGGATTCTCAGCAGATTTGAGGACTAGAAGAAATGATGTGAAAAGTTTCTCTTGAAAATACGAATGTCGAACTCCAAGTTTTTGGGTTTGTTCCTAATTTTTTAGGTCATATTTTTTTTGTTTTTGGCCCAAACACTATATTGTTCAAATTCTTAATTATTTTCCTTTTGTCCCAAAAACTTGCAATTTGTAACCTATTTTATGGGCCCATACAAATTACTGCGCAATCCATTGGACATTATTTATCACTCAATTTAGATTTCATTGTAATGTTGCAGGCAGTCTTTGCATGGGCTCTATGGAGCTTTCTCATGCATTCTGAATTTTCAATCAAAGCAAGCGCGCTTTATGTGTGGTAAGTCTCTTGTTCACACAAAAACTAATATATTCATCTTTTGCTAAAAGGGTGTACCACAACCAAAGAATGGTCTCAAAAGTGGGACTTTGTACATGTTGAGGCCCTAAATGTCAAAGATGATGACTTTCCCATTTCTTTTATATTGATTTTTGTTTTCTATCTATTACCTATTGTTCTCACTTCAATATGGAAGTCGAACCATTTATGTGCCAAAATTCTTCAGTGGCATTGAAGCTCTCAACCTCCACTATGTTCCAGATCTTCTAATCCTCTGATATTGTGGTTTTCTCAAATATTCAAAGAGGCACCTCTGGTGTCAAAAGAACCTAATATACATCTTGTTGTTTACAATGGAGTTTCTTATAGTTCTCTTTATATATATATATATATATATATTTAAAACCTCTCTGGTGTAGAGTGGCTTTTTGTGGAGTGCCGATTTAGTTGAAGCATTCTGGGCCCATTCATAGGGAGAGTGTGTAATTTAAGGAGTCCACGAAATCTATGGCCCATTGGAAGAAGAGAATCAACATGATCTTTGGCACTATTTATTTATTTATTTGTTTTTATAGAAAGCATGTATTACTATATCCCATAAAACATGACAGCATTGATAGAGGAAAGCTTATATAGAAATGAAAGGTCCCTCCTAATGTGTCATGAAGCTTAAGCTTGAGTTCACATGAATGGCAGAATGGTCAAATGTTCTTTACTTGAGCTCCTTCTAATTGTTGATGTGAGGTGTTCATATACCTCCTAAAATATATATTTCTCAACTAAAGTTTTTTTTTCTTTTTTTTCTTTTGAGTATTATATTGTACAAGTTCCTGTTTCTTGTCATTTTTTATGTGACGGTATCCCCACCCTCTTTGGAAGTGGGACTAATCCCTGCGGATAGGTTTACCATATAAACCTAAATCCCTTACCATAATTGCAAAACGTTGTAATTAAATGTTGCAGCCCAAACCCGTTTTAAGTATGCCCTAAACTTTTACGGTAATCCTATTGTAGGCCAAATCCCAAATCAGATTCCCTACCCTGTAATTCATCTTCTTCCCTGTATGTCCTACATCAGGCGTTGAAGCTCCAAGCTGCCAGCACACTCTGGATCGTCCTATCATCCTATATTTCAGTTTTCACAAATAGTCAAAATGTCTCCTTCTGGTATCAAAAGAACTTATACTTTTCTTTTTCTTTTTTGGCGAGTATTAAAGGTGCCTAGCAATTTAGCTAGGGAACACATGCCATAGCCAAAGATTTTTGTCCTACATGGATTAGAAGTTTCCGAATGACCTGATTTTGGTGAGGATGATCTTTATGGTGAGGAGATCATCCTCACCAAAAATCAACCCATTCTGAAACTTCTAACCCCATCAAAACAAGTTGAAGAATCATGGACCATTCATTTTTTTGTAAACCACTTTTGATGGGGTTAGAAGTTTCAGAATGGGCTAATTTTTGGTAAGGATGATCTCCTCTCCCTGGAGACCATCCTCACCAAAAATCAGCTCATTCCAAAACTTCTAACCCATATAGGTAGGACAAAAAACTTTGGCTATGGTGTGGGTGCCCTAGCTAAATTGCCACCCGCCTTCTTTCTTCTACTTTTTGCTTTTATTTTTGTTTTTTGGTGATTGGTAAGCCTGTTTTTAATGAGATCAATAACTCGGTGATGGCGGGAATTGAACCGAGGTCTATGTTATCATCACTCCATAGACTTTACCAACTAAGCTAGCTGGTACCTTCAAAAGAACTTATACTTTGTTGCCAAATGGAGTTGCTTTGTGTTCTTTGTTCACTGGTCTACCCTTAGAGATGTACAGTGATTTTCTTACACCTTTCTGGTGTGGAGTGTTCTCTTTTGTGTGTGTGTGTGTGTGAGCTTAGCTGGTTTAGTTGAAGAAGGAAGGCTCTGTTCATAGTGAAAGTTGACAACGAGTCCTCCCATGACATTTATGGCCATAGTAAGGAGAGGATCAACACAATATTCAGCAATGAAAGGATTTTTAAAAAAAAAATCTATTATTTGGCTCCTTGAATAGATTACAAGGCTGTGATGATGATTACAATTTACAAGTGAAGTGATGTTCCACATTCTACTACTTTGATAGTCATTAGCTTACATGGATGGTTTTTGAATCTTTTTTAAAAATCATGCAGGTTGTTGGACCGAGGATCATTCAAACTTTGTCAGGATGAGGGAGGGTTAAAGTAGATTTTCATGTTCAAAATCTACAAGAACTTGATATCTAAGGGATTGTTGTGAGGATGAACCTTGGAGGAGCCCTACCCAAAGGTTTGGATCAATCACCCAACATTTGGTTCAGTATGAATTTTGTTTTTGTTTCAAATATTTGCGGATGGACACGTATACTAAATGGTGGTTGGGTTTTGCTAGCTACATTCCAAGTCACCGATGATTGGATTATCGCCCAATTGAAGTAGATAGATTTGTGAGCGGCTCTCCATCCAAGTCAAAACTTTTTGGAGGAAATTCTACAAAAATAGGGTTGGAGTGTGTGCACTGTGAGTATTTCTTGGGCCTTAGGCTTGGAATGTTAGATTCTGATTATGGAAACTGATTGCTTGAATCTAGAATCTTTGGCTAAAAATTGTTTTGGGGAACTGATTTGGAATCTTGAATCAGAATCCCCTTTCACTATCCCAATTTCTACCAATTCTGATATGAAATATTAGAAAAAAGAAAAAAAAGAAAGAACAGATTCAAAAATCCATTATTATTATTATTTTGTTTTGGTTATGCGAGAATCACTTTTATTATCTCTATCAATCAATTGTAATCTTGTGGACTAGAATCGGAGTCTAAAATTTGAACCAAATGTATCCATTTTGTCATTTAGGGTGGATTCCATGTTCTAATATAATTGTAGAAATGTTGGGTTCTTAACTACATACATTTACTCCCGTGATCAAGAAAAAAAATACTAAATACATTTACATTTGTAAAAATCTATAATAAATAGTATTATTTAACATAATTTTCAATTTTTTATATGAATTAAGTCATTGGGCTGGGCTATTTGATCCCCCATCTCTTCACCCATTTACTCCTTGTACCTACCCCAAATTTTGAAATACTCTTTTCACCCACTTTTTATGTTTTGTTGCTGTGCTCTGTGCCCCTACAATCCCAACTGAATCTAATTTTGTCTTGGTCCTCTCTCTCTCTCACACACACACACACACACACACACACACACACATTCTTCTTCTTTGTATTTTCGGAAGTTTCAAGAAGGGTTTCAATGAGGATTTCGTGACACAAGAAGTAATACCCTTTGAGGTTGCAAAATAGGTTAAAAATGATCATGGAAACCTCTACTCTTAGTCTGGAGGTGGTTGGAAAATCTGGGTAGCAAAAAAGAAAAAAAAAAAATCAAATATTATTTCATTTTGGAAATTTATTGAATCTACCTAAAAGGACTTCGTAGGTTCGCACGATTTTTCAATTTGTAGTTTTTTTTACTAAATCACAATGAAATTTTTTGATAACTTCCTACCAAATAAAAAATCGACATTATTTATTTGGATGTAAAGAATATTTTTTATTAAGGTTAATTGGGTCGTGTCACCATTTTTTTAATTTGGTCTGAAGGTGGTGCATTGAGCACAAACCGTGGGTGTAAATAGTTGCATGTAAAATATTATGTTAGTTCAGTCCAATTGTATAATGAACTGTCCATAAGTTGTTGATCATCCTTTAAAAAGATCAAATCATTGTAATATATACTTAAGCTTGTTAAAAGTTACCTTGAATTTAAAAAAAAATTTATATAATAAAATACAATTGTGGTTCTCCTTTTATGTTTCATCCTTTAAAAAGATCAAATCATTGTAATATATACTTAAGCTTGTTACCAACGGTGGTTTGCCCCCACTACAAGAAAATCCTAGCTCCGCTCCTGGATAGGAGATTGATGGGTGGGGATTGAATCGATGACTCGAATCGCCCTTATCAATATGTTAGGGGGCACACTTCCCTTCGTTTGCCAAGAAGAGAGAGTCCAAGCCGATAAGGGAATAGTTGAATGTCTACCTTGACGAACTACACTTGACGGTGCGGTCATGACGGAACTACACTATAAAGGAGTAGGTTGAAAAGCCAACTTCATCCAATTGACTGATTTTTTGTGTGACAAAGATCATGTTTAAAATTTAACTATTCCTATTCCAATTTCTTTACGAATCAAATCAAACCAAAACTCACCTAACATATTCATCTAGAATGATTCCAATTATACAATAATCTTCATATTGTACATGTAATCCTCTAAAAAGATCAACTAATTTTAATATTTCTAATTTCATTGAAAGTTAATCTCTGAATTAAATTTAAAAAAAAAAAAAAAAATCTAATTAAAGAATTGGTTGTAAGTAAAAGTTGGGTGGCAATAGAAGTTCTCTAAATAATGGGACAAGGAAACAAATCCATAATTTAATCCCACGTGCGAAATACCTAAGGAAATTATGCCGCCAGTTTAGAGTCAATCGGAACGACGCGTCCAACGTTTATCTCATCTTCAAATTCAAATCTGGTTTTCTCCCCTTTGGTAAAAGGGAAAGAGTCGTGATAACCAGACGTCCGTTATCCCCATCATCACAGATCATTTGCCTTGAGAGCATTAAAAAAAAAAAAGATTATACGTATCCCGAGGCAAATGATCTATGGTTCTATGAAGAGGGCGTATGTCAGATGGTGCGTCAGAAAATCATTATGCTTTTAAAAGATTTCTTCCACGGAAAATGGTCAAGTAACGTGAAAATGAACGATACAATATTTAAACTTGAGACAGAAAATAAACCTGTTGTCATTTTTCTAAGGAAATTTTTTTTATTCGTTTTATTGGGAAATGGATTTGTCCGAAAAAATAATTTACATTCCTACAACCAAAATGCAAATGCATAATATCGTTTGTTTGGTGATTTATCATGTGAAATGCAAGATGAGGACTACTCTTGACTTTTGTTGACCCGGTCAAATCGTTAATATAAAAAAAATCAGATAATAGAGATGATCAAATGTCAAATATACCTTTATGCATTGAAATTGCGAAAGTATCTTTCAATTAAAGCAACTCAAGTATGCTTGATCTAATCATTCTAAAGACAATAATCTTGAGAATTCTAATTATTTTTCAACCAATCTTTTATCGATCTAAATAGTAATTAGTGAGATATGGTAAAATCCTAATTTCATCTAGGTTTTCTTTTAATCCAATGTGTGTGAAATATTTCAATCCAATTGTTGAGATTTGATTTGAATTTTTTTTTTATAACTAAAACAATGGTATTTTGATAATTTAAATACTACAAGGGTAGTTTGGGTATTCAAATCGTAGATTGTCAACAGAATAAACGTTAGTAATGGTTTAACCAAGTCAACAAAAGTTCACGGGGTAGACCTCATTTTGCATTTATGGAGGGGGGCGGGTGGGGTAATCCTAATTTCGTCTATTTTTCAGGGGTGTTACTAAAATACGCAATTATTTTTAATATGTTTGATGAAAGAGCAATCATCTTACTCTCCTTAAATAAATAGAATTGAAAGGAATGTACATAGGGTTTTTTTTTTTCAATTTAAAAATTGCAAAAATGATAATTTAGGTTATGGAAATAAAATTCAAATATAATCAATATGAATACCTTCCTTCGATCACTTTCCCAAATTCTTTTATGTGTGCTTCTCGAAAATCTTGAAACCTTAAGTAAAGATGACTAAGATGAGGTGCAAACGATGTCGCTCTCTACAAGGCATTTGCATATCTATCAATTTAAAATTTCAATGCATGCATTATCTTTCCTCGTACTTCTTCGACAATGGAAAGAATGATTAAATCAAACATGAGAATGCTCTGATAGAACTAGAGAGAACACGAACATAAGGAAATATAGAGAAGACGAGGCCAAGAGCAACACATTTGACATGCTCCTTTGACCTAAGTCTTCTCTAAGAGTCTATCATAAATGACCTAAGTACCCTCATATTCAACTTCTAGCTGATTTTCTTTCCTAAATCTGTCATATTCAAACTTATGGTAAAGTTTTTTACCTCTTTTTTCAAGTATATAAAATCTTATATTCTCAACCTTCAAACCACAAAAACAAGATAGGAATTTTAGAGAACTAGAAGACTAATGGAATTTTGATTGAAATATCAAGAGATCCCTTGGAGCATTGAAGATATTAAAAATAGTTTAGCTCAGAGTTTAATAGTTTAATTTCATCTTCAATCTTAAGATTCTATCTCTTTCAACTTTTAAATATAAAGACAAGATGAGATTTTTGGAGGAGAATTGGTGGATTTTCTACAATACATCGATGAAGATGAGGTTGAATAAGTAAGAGAAAAGGCCATTTAAGTTATTGTTATTAGTCTCTCATAGAAAACCTAGGTCAAGACGGGCATGTCATCAGTTTTGAACGCATAGGGTATCGATAATATTGACCACACAACGTGTAAGGAAATTTCTAAATCACCCAAAATGATTTCGTCCCGTATTGTGTTTTTTTTTGTAATTAAATACAACTGTAGGGGTATTTATCCACTCATAAACCCATGAGACAACACGTTCTCGAACTTAAGTACGAAGAACTTCTCAACCGAGTTACTTCTCCGCGAAGACTCAAACACCGACTCTAAGAGTCTAAGTACGAACTCTTAATCTCATCCGTCCAATCTCTAAACAGTAAATCCAACTGTTCATCCCATTTTCTTCCTCTATAAAAATTCCTCTTCAGTTTTTTTTTAGGCCTCACAAGTCACAAAACCGTTTCCATCCTTTCTAATTCGATATTTCGATTCGATCGCCATTAGAGAAAGAGAGATTTATTACATCGTCGAAACTTGTCTCTCGCTTTTATAAATAGTCTTGTCTTGATGTGTTGTTCTGTCGTTTTTCCCTAAGAAAAAGAAATTTCTAGGGTTTCTTTAACTTGAATTCTTTCTTCTTTGTTGGAAGAATTACAGATCTATCGATCTTAAAAACTGTTTCTTTGTTTTTTTTTTTTTTTTTTTTAATCTTTAATCTGAAAATTTTATCTAGGGTTTCTGTAGCTGCAAATCTTTTAATATTCCTTATAAGGATTACATATTTGTTGATCTTAAAAACGTTTGGATTCTTAATCAGATTAACCGATCTCTTGTGAATCTGAAATCTAATAATCACATCTAGCATTTAGGGTTTCTAGTGCTTGATTTCGTTCTAATTTGTTTAGTTTAGGTGGAAATTAGGGTTACAAATTTGGAATCTTTATATAAGATGAACGATCAGTCTCGATCGATGAATCAGTCTCAGATGTTGAATCGAAGTTATGGAGTTTGGCCTCCTCCAGTTCCTCTCCCTCCACCTCCTGAAGATCCGTTAAAATTTCAGAACCGATCTCGGCCTGGTTTCGTTGGAATGAAGCCTGGGAGGAACAATTGGAAGGGAAAGAAGAGTGCCGATAAGCGTAAAGAGAATCGGAGGATCGAAAATGTTGGAATTGGAGGTTATATTCCTCCAACATTACACGAATTGCAATCTAAAAATCGAATGAAGGCCCGAAGATTTTATCCGAAAAAGAAATTCAATCGATTTGCCCCTTTTGCTCCGAGAAACACCACATCGTTTATAATCCGAGCAAAGAAATCAGGAGGGATAGCGTCCCTAGTTTCGCCGTGCCCTGTAACACCAGCGATCCTCCCAACTCCAAAATTTTCCCCTTCAAGGGAAGATCTGGTAGACACTGCGAAGGAAGAGTGGGGACTTGATGGGTACGGATCGATGAATGGTTTGATTCGGCTTCGATCACCAGGGCACGAGATTCATGATGATGAGGAAGACGATGAAGGAGGATCGAGTGAGAGTGATGTTGAAGAACACGTCGAGGTTGAGAGGAGATTGGATCATGATTTGAGTCGATTTGAGATGATTTACCCTAATTGTGGTGATGAACAAGCTAATATGTTAGAGAATCGAGTGGACGATCAGGATGCCCACATTGCACAGCTTGAAGAGGAGAATTTGACACTAAAGGAGAAACTTTTCTTGATGGAAAGAGAGTTGGGGGATCTAAAGATGAGGCTTCAGTGCTTGGAGACGCAGAGAAAGGGAAAGGAGGATGACAATGATGAGGCGTCGGATAATGAAGGTGGTGGGGATATCTGCTCAGAGAAGGATAATGAAGGTGGTGGGGGGGATATCTGTTCGGACAAGAGTGTCGGCGATGGTGATGGTGAGTGAATAATGTCGCCATCGTGTCCTTGTCGATGTAAGTCTCTTCGCTTACAAATCTATCTTGATATTCCCTTCATATGTGCAAATTTCTGTATATATAGGTCGTTTGATGGTAGGTTCCTTCTATTTTAGTGCTTTTTTTTTTTTTCTCCTTTTTTTCTTTTTTCTTTTTTGTTTCTGATAATCTGATAGGGTTCTTGGGGCTTGTAATTAAGCAGCAGAGAAAAAAGGGTGAGCCCATTTTCTAGACTTAATTTGCTCCTCTTTTGTGTTAAAGATTTGTTTTGGGAGATGGGTTTTAGCTGAAAACTGAGAATTTAATGAATATGTAATGTTTAGTGCTTCATTTGCCTGATAATCTCATGCACAATTATATACTGTTTGGCCTTTGGATTTAATTAATAGTGTTTAGCATGTTGTTTGCTTAATAATCTTGTGCACAGCTTTCTAGTATATCTGTGGTCGTTGTGTCTTCTTTGAAGAATTAGTTAAGTTTTGATATTGGGTGTTGGATTTAGAAGATTTTCTTCTTTTTTATTTTGATTGTGGAATCTGGAAGTAATTGTTAATCTGGAATCTGGAAGTAATTGGGGGTGAGACATTCGACCTTCTCTGGGTTTTCCCATTCATTGTGGATTTAATTATTGTTTGCATGACTGATTTGCTTTGTATTGTTTGAGAAATTTATAGTCAGTTTGGACTCTGGAGAGCTTCAGTGCGAGCAGGAATGGTGAGTGGTGCGTGTGTCTCACCATCATCGTCTCTCACCTTTTATAATGGAAAAAAGAGGAATCCATGGCTCCAAACCCAAGAATGGTGGAGAGAATTTACCGGATGTGGATGGAACAACGAAGAGCCCTTTGTACATGGCTAGGGATGGGTTCCTATAATGGTTTTCAATCTCTAAAACCCTTTATATTTTGTTCATGAACAATACTGTGATGACTTGTCTGAGTCATCTCATTATCTGGAAGATTAGGAGGAAAAGGGTATCTCGATCTTTCTTTTCTCGTTCATGACTAAACCATGGTTCCGATGGACCCTATTTTTTGTGTTTTTGGATAATGGGGTGTCCGGACTTACATCTAACTAAGAGGACCAGATGAGTCAGGGCCGGAAACAAGGCATATGGGACCCTCCCCCAGGCAATGCTCGCACATCACACGCACAAGGTAAGTGAGAGGGAACACCCTCGCGGGTGGGCCCGAGGATATATTGCTCATACTGGGTATCAAACACACAACCTACGGACTTTCACCACTTATTGGATTCGAATTGCCATTGAGCTGATGGACATTTGGATTTTGGAAAGAGAAAGGGGAAAGGTTGAAAATATAATAAATTTTAATGTTCTTAAAGCGCATCAGTTATCATTTTATTTAACGTCTTTTTTAAATTACTAAAGCCTTCCTTAAAAGGAACTTGGGTGTTGAATGTCCTACAGTAATAGAAGGGAGCTTTGGACAAAATTGTAGATATGAACATACTTAGGCCAAGTAATAGAGGTTGCTTCGTATGCTCAAACCTTCTTTTGGGCGCATGTCAACCATCCCATCTGCAAAGACTTCCTTTTCTTCTTACTCAAGTTCCCTGGGAATTTTTTTAATATATTAAACCTATCTTTATTGTATTGACGGCCTTTGGAGCTTAATAAAATATTTTCCTAAAAAAATTATTTTTATAAAAGCTCTTTTAATAAGTTCTTCCTCGAAATTCCTTTTCTGAAAAATAAGAGTACCCCTTAGCCTTACCAAGTTAGTAAGGAATTCACCCTTACCAATGGTCCTTGGGCTTACCTCTTGGCATCTAAAAATGTGATCCGATGCTTCAAGGTTATAGAGGATGGAATTTTATGAATTTTGAATTTTAATTTTTCACTGTTTTATTTTATTTTGAAATTTGGGAGTTTTATAGAAGTTCAGTAGTTGTCCATTTTCAAAACCTTGGATCTACTTGAAAAGAAATTAGTTTTTGAATTATTATATTATTATTTTTGAATGTGAGTTTTGAATGAAACTGTAGAGCTGTGGTGTTGGATCTCTGATGTTATAATCCATTTGAGCGAAAAGAGCCTTGTTAAGCTTCCAAATCTTACTATGATAGTAAGGAACTGATTTCATAAAAAACTATCATCTTTAAAAGAATTTTTTACTATTTTAAAATTGTCCTAGACCATAAAATTACGAGCTTTTCCTATAGACATGTAAAATACCAATTTTTACACACATGTTCAGCGAAGGCCATTTATATTCAATTATAAAAGAAGTAATTCTAGATAGATTTGAACGAGTCTTTTAAAATTTTGGAATAAAGATTGGATGATAATTATGTTATAGAAAAGAGAGAAAAAAATACCCCTTAGCGCCTCCTGGGAAACATTTTAATGAGTGAAAACGCCCTTTAGCATTTCCAAGAGACTTTAAAATAGTGTGTCCAATTGAACTCGCTACATGTAGACCTTTTAGTAAAATTTAAACCTCGCACCCGTTTTCTTAGTAAAAGTGAAAGTAAAATAATAGAAATTAGGAAAAATTACTTAAAGCTCCCTGGCAGAGGGTTTTCTTTTTTAATAGGTCTTGAATTTTGGACGGTACCTTGATAGTCCAATTAGTAAAAAAAATTTCCTTAATGATCCCTCGTTATTGTTGAGCTAACCACTTTTTATTTATTTTCTAAGGTCATTGCTTTTTATTGTTTTGATCACGAAAATTGTCGAACTTGACATTGTAAAATCCACCTTTTTTTTTTTTCTTAAAATTTTTTCAACTAAAATACATGAGAAAGATCGACTAAGAACTTGACATAATTACTTGTCTAATAATTTCAAATCAAAAGAGGTTTGTCATAAATATTTATTGTTTTGAAGTTATATCTTGAGGAAAAACATTTATGGTTGTGACACATATCCATATCAGAAATGTCTCCTATGATGTACATTTCAATGTTACGCCAGCACGACTCTTTGCTTAATAATCTTATGCACAGCTTTTCTAGTATATACATGGTCTTCGTGTCTTCTTTGAATAATTAGTTCAATTAGGTATTGGGTTTAGAATATTTTTTATTGAAAAATATTGGAATGACACAAAGGTGACAAAAATGATGTGGTGACATGCACATAACTATAGATGATTTTTACTCATATCTCACGGAAAAGCATCTATAGTAATGTGCACGCCACCACAAGTTTTTGTCACCTTTGTATCACCCCAGCATGACTCTTTTTATTTTGTTTGTGAAATCTTGGAATTATCATTCAAATGAATGGTGTTTTAGTTTTGGATGAGAGAGAGAGAGAGAGTCCAACTTTCCATTCATTATGGATTTAGTTATTGTCGGCATGAAGCCAATTTGCTTTGAGAATTCTATAATAACCAGTTTGGACTCTGGAGTATGGGCAGGAAAAGTGAGTGGTAAGTGTGTGTCACCATCGTATCATCTCTCACCTTTTATAATTGGAAAAAACAGAGAGGAATCCATGGCTCCAAAATCAAGAGTGGTGGAGAGAATTTATCAAATGTGGATGGATTATCAAGGAAGAAAAGATTGAATTCTCTCGAGTTGCTCTTGCATGATCAATCTTTCATGGCTAGGGATGATGGGGCTCCTATAATGGATGGTTTTCAATCTCGAAAATCCATTTTATTCCTTTATTCATGGACAATTTCGCAACAACTTGTCCTAAGCTCACTATAATCTCACTCATATAGACCGTTGATCATTTGGATTTTGGAAGAAGTTTTAATGTTGTTAAAAGGGCATCAAATATCATTTTATTTTATGTTCTTGTTAATAAATTCCTAAAGTCTTCTCTTGAAAGGATCTTGCATGTTTAATGTCCTACAATAATACAAGGGAGGGATTGCTTTGGACATAATTGAAGCTATGAACATAATTATTAAACCTATACTTCATAAAAAGGCTTTTGCGCTAAGTTCCTTTGCAACCTGCATGTCTTTAAGCAATATAAATAATAACAATTGAACAAAAAAATAATGTATTCTCAATCTAGTGTTATTGATTTGTGTCTTTGCTTAAAATATTGTAATTTGATCAAATCCAATTTACAAATCAATTTCCTAGGTCAAACCCATTCGACTCATTGAGTCGAGATCAGTGAGTTGGGGTATGTTGCTTATTAACAAATTAGTCCTCCAAATTGGACTCCTATTTATATTGTATGACTTGGCGAGTAGAATTTGAATTGAAACTTATGTAAATTTACCATTTTAATCATAAGCCCCTTGTCTCGATCGAATTTTTGGGTTACAAATTGAATTATCCGACTTGGTGGAATCCCCCTACTTGATCAAGTTCTCGAGGAATAATCTATACCACATGAAACCACCGAGTCCCTTGACTCAGTTGAGTTCCTCATAGTTACAACATTAGACTGGGGGGAATCCCTCAACTTGGTCAATTCACCAACTAATCAAATTGAGTCGAGTTAAACATCGAATTTGATGCTCACGAATACACCCCCCCACCTTTTGCCTTTTATTTAAAACACATTCATCATTGTGGCCATAATCGCTCTAAGGTTTCCATAGCGTGCAGTTCTTTGTGACCTTGCTAGTTGCAAGTTGGTATCGCAGGGACCATTGCTAAGTTAAGTTTACCATTTTTTTACATTGTATTTGTAGGTAAGTTTTTTGACCCGTGGTCAACCTTGTAAACGAAGTAATAATATATATATATGGGTCCCGTTCGGCACCCTAAGTTTTACCACACACTTTAACAAACGCGTTTTGTCCTACATGGGTTAGAAGTTTTGGAATGGGCTGATTTTTGGTGAGGATGATCTCTATGGTGAGGAGATCATCCTCACCAAAAATCAGCTCATTCCAAAACTTCTGACCCCATCAAAAATGATTTACAAAAAATGGACGGTCCACGATTTTTCAACTTGTAAACATGGGGCTAAACATTTCGGAATGGGCTGATTTTTGGGGAGGATGATCTTCTATCATAGAGATCATCCTCACCAAAAATCAGCCCATTCCAAAACTTCTAACCCATGTAGGACAAAAAACGTTTGTTAAAGTGTGTGGTAAAACTTAGGGTGCTGAACATTTCCCTATATATATATAATATATATATATGGGTCCCGTTCGCCACCCTTAGTTTTACCACACACTTTAACAAACGCGTTTTGTCCTACATGGGTTATAAGTTTTGGAATGGGCTGATTTTTGGTGAGGATGATCTCTATGGTGAGGAGATCATCCTCACCAAAAATCAGCTCATTCCAAAACTTCTGACCCCATCAAAAATGATTTACAAAAAATTGACGGTCCACGATTTTTCAACGTGTAAACATGGGGCTAAACATTTCGGAATGGGCTGATTTTTGGGGAGGATGATCTTCTAATCATAGAGATCATCCTCACCAAAAATCAGCCCATTCCAAAACTTCTAACCCATGTAGGACAAAAAACGTTTGTTAAAGTGTGTGGTAAAACTTAGGGTGCTGAACATTTCCCTATATATATATATATATATATATGGGTCCCGTTCGCCACCCTTAGTTTTACCACACACTTTAACAAACGCGTTTTGTCTTACATGGGTTAGAAGTTTCGGAATGAGCTGATTTTTGGTGAGGATGATCTCTATGGTGAGGAGATCATCCTCACCAAAAATCAGCTCATTCCAAAACTTCTAACCCCATCAAAATTAATTTACAAAAAATTGACGGTCCACGATTTTTCAACGTGTAAACATGGGGCTAAACGTTTGTTCAGCACCCTAAGTTTTACCACACACTTTAACAAACGTTTTTTGTCCTACATGGGTTAGAAGTTTTGGAATGGGCTGATTTTTGGTGAGGATGATCTCTATGATTAGAAGATCATCCTCCCCAAAAATCAGCCCATTCCGAAATGTTTAGCCCCATGTTTACACGTTGAAAAATCGTGGACCGTCCATTTTTTGTAAATCAATTTTGATGGGGTCAGAAGTTTTGGAATGAGCTGATTTTTGGTGAGGATGATCTCCTCACCATAGAGATCATCCTCACCAAAAATCAGCCCATTCCGAAACTTCTAACCCATGTAAGACAAAACGCGTTTGTTAAAGTGTGTGGTAAAACTAAGGGTGGCGAACGGGACCCATATATATATATATATATGGGAAATGTTCAGCAACAAACATTTTGACAAACATTTTGGCAAAACATTTTTGAAAATATGGGTTACATGTTTTGGAATGGGCTGATTTTTGGTGAGGATGATCTCTACAGGGAATAGATCATCATCACCAAAAATCAGCCCATTCCAAAACTTCTAACCCATCAAAAATGGTTTACAAAAAATGGACGGTCCACGATTTTTCGACCTGTTAACATGGGGCTAGAAGTTTTGGAATGGGCTGATTTTTTATGAGGATGATCTCCTCACCGTAGAGATCATCCTCACCAAAAATCAGCCCATTCCAAAACCTCTAACCCATGTTTTGAAAAATGTTTTGCCAAAATGTTTGTCAAAATGTTTTGTTGCTGAAAGGGACCCTATATATATATATATAGAGGGTCAGGTTCAAAGGACAACCATTTCTACACACATATAGACAACGTGTTTTATCTTATATGGGCAAAAATGTTTGGAATGGACTGATTTTTTGTGAGGATGATCTCTGTGATGAGGAGATCATCCTTGCCAAAAATCAGCTCATTATGAAACTTCTAGACCGTCCAATTTTTGTTGAAAAATTATAGACCGTCCAATTTTTGTAAATCAATTTTGATGGGATTACAAGTTTTGGAATGGGATGATTTTTTGCCAGGATGATCCCCTCATCACAGAGATCATCCTCACAAAAAATCAGTCCATTCCTAATATTTTTGCTCATATAAGACAAAACACATTGTCTATATGTGTGTAGAAATGGTTGTCCTTTGAACCTGATATATATATATATAGGGTAGCGTTCAATGGCCAACAGTTTGGCAAACACATTTTTCAAAACATGGGTTAGAAGTCTTGGAATGGGCTGATTTTTTTTGGGGATGATCTCTATGGTGAGGAGATCATCCTCACCAAAAATCAGCCCATTCCAAAACTTCTAACCCCATCAAAAATGGTTTACAAAAAATGGACGGTTCACGATTTTTCAACTTGTAAACTGGGGCTAGAAGTTTTGGAATGAGTTGATTTTTGGTGAGGATGAGATCATCCTCACCAAAAATCAGCCCATTCCAAGACCTCTAACCCATGTTTTGAAAAAGTGTTTGCCAAAATGTTGGCCATTGAACGGGACCGTGTATATATATATATATAATATATATATATATATATATGGGTCACGTTCCTAAGACTCATATTGAGACTCACATTGCGACACATCGTTTTGTCTTATATGGGCAAAAATATTTGGAATGAGCTGATTTTTTGTGAGGATGATCTCTGTGATGAGGGGATCATCCTGGCAAAAAATCATCCCATTCCAAAACTTGTAACCCCATCAAAATTGATTTATAAAAATTGGACGGTCTATAATTTTTCAACAAAATTGGACGGTCTAGAAGTTTCATAATGAGCTGATTTTTGGCAAGGATGATCTCCTCATCACAAAGATCATCCTCACAAAAAATCAGTCCATTCCAAACATTTTTGCCCATATAAGACAAAACACGTTGTCTATATGTGTGTTGAAATGGTTGTCCTTTGAACCTGACCCATATATATATATATATATATATAAATTGATTCGTTGAAGCAAAACTTAATATACTAAATCTGTTGGTATCCATCAAAACTGACCACTCTTAAATATTTGACCCTTAAATATTGGCATGTGTCTATTCTGTAGGCATTCTTCCTCTGCACATTTTTTTCCAACACGCACCTCATTCACGCCTTTAATCAACACATGCCCTCACGCGTGTGTAACCAAAACTGCCATTAATGGCCGCCTTGTGTCTTTCCTATTCAAACTCAATTCACATATTCAAATTCAATTCACACCTCAAACTCTTCTCAGACTTTTCGTTTGTTTTCTTCTAAAAACGTGTATATTACTGTCCCCTACACGACTATGACCTATTGTTACACGCACCCCGCTACACACACATGATTCACCTTTATCCTCTATTTCTTTCATTCTTATTCTCCATTGCGAAACCACACCGAAGCCCAAGATTTGTGAAATTGATTTCGTTGATCTTCTTCCGTCACCGAACAAAGACCTGATCTGATGGACAATTTGTAGTTTGTCCCTTGACAAACTCGAATACTAAATCCATGAAAACCCTAGATCAGATCATAAATAAATTGGATCGAAAACCTTAAATCCATGAAGGCCAATATTCATGATAGCTCCCTATTTCTCATTGAGACCCCGACCATACTGTGTGATTTTTCGTGGTTCCTTATTAGTTATCACGGATGACGTCAAATTGTAGATGCAAAAAACTTGCACTACCTTGAGATTTGTGATGATAACTCGTGATCTCCTCTCCTCATGTCTTTGTGTGCTTAAAATAACACTTCTTCGACGTCCAAATTAAAACTTAGTATAAAAATAGTGTAAAATTTAAAGGGGGGAGAGCTTATACCTTTTAGATTCTTTTTGGAAAAGCTGTACGTAAGATTGATGATGTTGAATTAAGTTGTTGAAATTGAAAGAAAGTTGTTGTTGATGCTGCTGAAGCAACTTGCTGAATTAAGTATATTGTTTGGTAATATACTGTCTAATTGTGATATTAAGATGTTGAACTATGTGGTAATTAACTATTTAAAAATTGTTGGATGAAATTAAAAATAATGTTAAGAAAAAGATTATTTATCTGATATAAGTACTAATATGTTAACAATAAGTATAAATATAAAATTTAATATTAAAAAATTAAAATTCAATTTTATTTTTTTTGTATTAGCATACTTAATGTCAATCAAATAAACAATAAGTAATTAAATAACATTGTACATCATGTATGTATGGCATTATAAATTTGTTGAGCAATCTCATCTCGTACAATATTCATATTAATAATCAATTCATTATCAATTTCATTTGGTATCGTATTAGATGCACATCTTCTATCAATGTTAACATTTTCACCCCTTCACATATGTATAACCTTTTAAGTCTTCTAATATTTTCTTTACTATTTTTTTTAGAAGGTAATCGTGAAGTTGGATTTTAAGAGAGTCGAATCTAATATGTCAAAACACTTTCCACACATCTTACCAACTTGCTAAGTTGGCATCTTCATAATTTCTTTACCTTACTTGAAATTGACAACAACTTTTACTGTAGTACAACAAAAAAATAAAGAAAGAAGGGTGATAAAACTTGGACTTAGAACTAGGTGTGATGTGAAAGATATTTGAAAATTACATTGTTTCTTCGACATGGAGATTACTTGCAGAAGTGTTTAACAACGAGTCGTCCAAATACAACTTATGCAATTAATCAAGTTTTTCAATTCATTCATTAACCTACGCATTCTTCGCCATCTCAAGGGTACCTTGGATATTGGTGTAAACTTGAAACATAGTTTAGACACGTCTCCATGCTTGCATTAAGCATGTTGAAATTGATTGTCATTTTATTTAGACATGTTGCACGTGGATCTTGAAAGATATCATTTGTACCAAGTGTTAAACCATGACAGATCTAAATCTATCCATAGTCTGATGTGTATATTTTTATACTTAATCGGATCTAGATTGAACTAGGATCCTATTATGACTGCATTGATCCATTTTGTATTCATAATCAGAGGTGAAGTCAGGATTTTTAGTCAATGAGGGCTAAGTGCTAACAATCAAAATATCATTATCCAACATTGAAGTGCATGTCATTATTTTGAAAACACGTATATAAAAACAATGCATCACTTAAAAAGGAAAGTTTTTCCAAAATTTTGAAGATAAACAATTTCTTTATTAAGTAAGAAAAGTTTCTTGATGGCATTACCTTGTGACATCTGAAAACATTATCTGATGCCACAAGGTTGTAGAGCAAAAAATTCAAAGAACTTTGAAAAAAAAAGTTATTTTTATTTTAAATTTAGGAATTCCACAGCCGTCCATTTTCAACACCTTCGATCAAGCCCCCAAAAGTCTTTATTTTAAAATTTCTATTTTGAATTTGAGTTTTTCTATGAAATCTACAATGTTGTGGTGCTCGTTGGAAATTTAGTAATCGATGCGGGTCTAACGACCACCCTTAGTAAGATTTTAAATTTGACTAAGTTAGTGAGATTAACCTAACTTATTTTTTTATATGAAAATATGGTCAATTTAATTAACAAAGGGTATCTCTAATATTGATTAAAACCTAGGCATTAAGTCACAAATTATTATTAATTTATTTAAAGTAGTTTAATGCACATGTGGGTGATGGGTTTGCTCTGCCAAAGATGCATGTTCGTGAGTTTGAAAAACACATGGGCTATCTTTAATATCAAGAAATACAATGGGGGGCTAAATCACAAGTTGTTTGTGAGAAAAAAAAAAAAAAAAGTTTAGCGGGAGCTATAGCCCCATTGGTCCTTAGCTGACTTCACCGCCTGATCATAATTATATCTGATCTGATCCGATCCAAATTGCTTGATTTGAGTTGGATAAAGTAACTCTTAATGTCAAACAAGGGCAGATTTACAATGGGAGCAATAGCTCCCACAAGAATTTTCAATCTCTATAATGATTTCTAAGCTATTGTGACAAATAATATCGACGGATAAAAACATCGATCACTATTGCCCTCATAATTTTTTTTTAATATTTAATTGCCCCCCCACTCGATCAAAATCTTGTCATTATCCCTGATGTCAGATCAAGTAATTCTTTATCGTTCGGCTTTTTTACTTCTTATTTTATCATTATAAGTTATTCATTTTATAAGAATTCATGTTGCGAAAAAAAGTAGTAGAATTTTTTTTTTTTTAGAAATCGAAAAATATAAATATAATTTTCATAACTATATATCCTCTTCTTTGAAGGTATTCAAAAGCAACCCGAATCGGGTCCGGGTCATATATGGATAGGGCCACTCAGATCCGAATGATATATTATTTAAAATGGAACATTCGGATCCAAATAGATCTATCCATATTGGACCGGCCTTATACAGGCCGTCGATCTACTCCAATGATCCATATCCGCTAAATTCAATTTTCGGATCACTCGGAAATTTGGTTATAAGTCCGATCCATTTTATGCCCCAGGTAAATAGTAATTCGATAGAGAGCCGATCTGATCTGATAGTATGTGTGAGATATCAGATAAAGGAGAGGCCATGGCCATAGAGGAGAACCAATCATCAGTTTGATCTAACGGTCCAGCAAAGCTTGAATTTTCATCTCTCTCTAGGTGTTGGAATGCCTCTGAACTTGTCTAATCTCACTCTGTGTTTGAATGGCAAACATGCTTAGAGTCCTTCAATTTCTTGTTTCTTCTCCTGGTTTCATTTCATCTCCATTTCAGAAGAGATGGAAACCCTTTAGTAACAATGGCATTTCGTTCTTCTCAATCTGCACCAAATCATCATCGTTATCTATCGAAGCAACTCCTCTGGTTTTTCCTCTAGTTTCTACTCCCAGGAACGCTTGTTTCAGATCGTTTCGAATGTCTGCAATTCGTTCTGAATCGAGATCAGATGATCTTTTGGCTCCAGCTTCTTCTTCTCCTTCTCCATCATCGACAATTCAAGGTTTGGTGAGTTCTTCTGTTGGCTATTCTGAATTTTGGATTAAGGAATGGTGCTAGTTTTTTTAATTTCTGTTTTGGACATGTTGGTGGGTTCTATTTTAGTTGAAAGTGACTGGATTTTGGATCGTGTTTTGTTTGAAAAACAATAATGGACGAATTTGGGGTTTTTTTTTTAATGAATATTTATAATTGGGTTCCTTTTATTTGATGAGTTGGGAAGATTTGGCTTCGAAATAGAAATGGAATTTGGCTTTGTAGTTACTGAGAAAATTGTTTCTTTGAAAAAGTTCTTACTTTTATTTCTTCTTGTTTCTCCTTTCTTGGTAATCCCTGTTAAAGTTCCTTTTTTTTTAGCATGTTTTTTTGCCCTATCCATTTGTCTACTTGGCTTCATCTATGGTAGCTCACTTCACAATAAGCTGTTTAACCTATATGAACTACCTTAGCTTAGTGTGAAGAAATACAGGGGAAATAAAATAAAACCAACCACAAAATAAAAACAAAAATGATGTACATAGTTCACCTACAATGGGGAAACTTCCATGGGCAATTCAGCAGGACATTAAATCCACCAAATAAAGAACCAAGGTTCACAAAAGAATTTGAAGTTTAGCATCCCAAACCATGTGAAATCCACCAAATTCTTGTAACCCAACTTTCATTTGACCCCAAACCCCAACACTGTTGCTCTAACGTGCAACCACACAAGGGCAGATTTACATTGGGGTACTAGCCCCCACAAGAATTTTCAGAGACTATAAGTATTTATGAGCTATTGTGACGGATGACAATGGTGGATAACCAAATCTGCCGCTATTGCCCCCACAAAAAAATTTCTGCTCTTGGCTTCCCTCACATGGGCAAAATCCTGGCTCTGCCCCTGCAACCACACTATCAATGTCATTCTCACAAAACTAAAACGATAGCGTGATGGCATCCCCAACACCTTGGGCTCTAGGGGTTTTGAAGTGGTAGTCAAAGAACAAGAAAGCTTGTAGAGATAACCCTATTACACAAACAAATAAAACCTCTCTGGACATACTTCTACTAGACCATGCAAAGTTTTTTTTACCCTATTTATATGATTTAAGGCAAGCTTACCTTACTCCAAAATATACACCCCCCTCCTCACAAAGAGGAAAATACGGACATGAATAAAAGAATTGATTCTATAACTGAATTATACAATCAAATAAAACATCTTTGAAGAATACTTCTGTAGACCATACAGATATTTTTATCCCATTTATACAATTTAAAGCAAACTTACCTTACTCCAAAAGATCCCTCACAAAGAGGAAAATAAGAACATGAATATAAGATTTGATTCTATAATACACATCAATCATATCTCTGGTTTGAGTTCCTTTTCTTTCTTTCTTTCCTTGTGGGTTCTCAATGACAGGTTTTGTATAAATTAAATTAAATGAGGTAAATGGGTCTGTTTTTTTATTTTTAATGATTTCCAAAATTTGGGTTGTGTCAGAAAGAATGGAATTTTATTCCATAGTAATTTTTTAATACTAAATTTAGTAAATTTTAGCTTAGCTGACCCTAAATTGTTGTGATAATGCTTTGTTGCTGTGGTAAATTTGAGCCTAGTATTTCGAGTAATTATGTTTTACTAGGTGGATGAAATTCTTGAAGACAATTAAAAGTGTTTTGGACGTTTTGATAAATTTGGAGAAGTATAAGTATTTGTAAAATTTGATTAGATTTATACAAACTTTATCAACTCGGTAATGGAAATATTTCAATTTGTGTAGAAATATTGTAGAAATTTTTTTTATCGATAAATATTGTAGAATTTCAGAAATTATGAAATTATTATTCAGTTTATACATAAGATAGAAAATACACTTAAAATCTTGGTAAACGATAAAACAAGCTCTAAAGCACACTCCCAATTCATGATATAGTCAAGAACCACTTGGAGTAAGAAATTTAAAATCAATAGTGTTTGGCACGTGTTGACACAATTGTTAGAGACTTGGACCCTTGATAGTCAAACTTACTCATTTAAATGTTCATAATCATTTCATTTGAGTAGATAAAATAAAAAACAACTTTATAATGAACGAAAGAGTTCATGACCACATGAACCTATAAAATATGGGTGAAATACTTTTCAATGATAGTTATATTATGCAAGTCATTAACCCATTGGAGTTCACACACACACACACACACAACATGTCTTATTTAATTCTAAATTAAATGGAAGTGGGTTTGTCTTCCAAAGAAGGTAGGCAGTCTTGGGGTGAGGAATTTAAAGAAGATGAATCAAGCTCTCATAGGCAAGTGGCTTTGGAGGTCTGGTACTAAACGAAATATTCTTTGGAGGATAGTAACTGCAGCAAATTTTGGAGAGGGGTCTTTTGGGTGGGTCAGTGATGCGTCTCGGTTTTCCTATGGTTGCAGAGATTGGAAAGGCATCCTTAAGATTCTTCTCTTATTTTTGAATTTTGTTAGTTTTAAAGTTGAGAATGAGTTGAGAGTAAGGTTTTGGGAGGATCGTTGGTGTGGGTCGAGTGCTTTAAGGGGGCAGTTTCCAAGGCTTTTTGAGTTGTCTGTGAAGAAAGGGGCTTTCATTTCCTCGTTCTTGTCTAATACATTCATAGGAGAGTCGTGAGATTTTGGATTTAGACGAGATTTCAACGATTGGGAAGTGGATTCGCTGGCTAGTTTCTTCTTGGCAATAGATTTGGTAGTGATCTCTTTCCTTGAGGAGGATTCTCACATTTGGGACCTAGGTAAAAATGGGATATTTTCTGTCAAATCGTTCTACAATTGGTTGATTGGTTCACATGCTCAGTCTTTCTCCTTGGTGGAGGTGTGGAGCCCTAAGGACCTTTCTAAAGTTACCTTCTTCATTTGGGTAGCTTCATTGGGGAAAATAGTGACCTTGGATAATGTTATGACAAGAGGGATCATTTCGGTTAATTTTTGCGGCTTATGTAAGGAGGATGGCGAGTGGATCATATCCTTCTTCATTGCAAGTTGGCCTAAATGATTTGGGTCTTATTTCTTGGGGCTCTTTGGCTGGCTTGGTGTGCTCCAAGGATGTTTCGAGAGTTTGTAGATGGATAACTAGCTATCGGTGTGGGATTCTCTGACTTTTAAAAGGAGATTTTGGTTTATTACTCCATTTGCGATTTGTTAGGAGATTTGGAAGGAGACGAAAGTTTATGGAATCATCTTCTCGATCCGCCTTTAGAGTAAGGTCCTTAAGGAATCTAAGGGGGTCTACTTTGAAGATTTTGTAACAAAGTGGAATTGGGTATGTAGTTTAGAAGAGTAACTCTGGTTTTGGTGCCTTCTTTTTTTTGCTTTTGTAACTATTTATGTGGTCATCTCGACCGTACTTTTTAATAACGATCTTTCTCTTATAAAAAAATTAAAATTCTAAATTACATTTTCTATGTGTTATACATAAACTAGGGTTTGCTCTTGCTGTAGGCACGAGTATCCTCTTTGG
Organism: Akebia trifoliata; assembly: GCF_017979445.1. Taxonomy (NCBI): domain Eukaryota; kingdom Viridiplantae; phylum Streptophyta; class Magnoliopsida; order Ranunculales; family Lardizabalaceae; genus Akebia; species Akebia trifoliata. The sequence continues at coordinate 245,742 of NW_028236971.1, forward strand.
GGTTAAGGGGGTAAAAGAGGAAACACATTAAAGTTGGAGGTTCATTATTGGAAAAGGGGGGAAGGAGAGAAAAGACAATAAAGTTGGAGGGGTGTTTTGGAAAGGGGAAGTAAAGGAAATAAAATAAAGTTGGAAGGGTATTCTTGGAGAGGAAGAGAAGAGGAATAACAAAAAAGTCAAAAATTGTCCTCGAGATTCATAGGTAGACTAAATCCCAACCCTTGTTTATGTGGGGGATAAAGGGAGTGGGGTCCATCGTTATGTTTTATTATATAGATTTAAACATAAAGTATAAAATATATTTGATGAAAATGGACATGTGCCGATGATGTTTCTGTTTGGTCTTTGTGGAATGGAAATATTTTTTTGTATATTTTGTAGAAACATGTTGTATTTAATACCGTGATGGAAAGTGAAGAGATAGACGGCAAATTTGAAGTAATTTAACAGTTCGTGTGGTTTAGTAACACACATCTACTAGTAGGTCCTTTGGTGGAATATTTGTCAAACTAATATGTTCTATCTCCATGTTATCAGTGGATCAAAGTAGAAGATGGGGCTACTTTTGAAACTCCTTCAACAACTATGTTTTTGCAGCATGTAGAGTTTGAGCAAGTTGAGGGGCAACAGGGGATACAAAGGTAATGAATGATTGGGTGGTTTACATGTTTTTTAAATATTGGGATATTGTTTGGGGTATCATATGTTTGATGTAATCAATTAAGAAATATTGAAGAAGGTATTGAAAGAAAAATGAAGAAACTATTTATAAAGGTGGACTATCAAGTGTATAGAAAACTTAGCAAGGAACTTCCAATTAATTGTGGACAATCCTCATTGTTGTTTTTTTGGGAATAGACCACATTCAAAACTATGTATTTAATGACTTATGTATTACATTTCCAATAGGAATTATTTAAGATTAAGAAAGGAAGATTAAAAAAACTCTAATACAACCACACATAGATTATAATTATATCTTATAATTTGTCTTTTGCTATGATACTATCTGGAGTGAAAGGTAGCAAAGTTGAACACGTTTGGATTGGTTCATAGGGAAAACATTAAGGAAGGTCTCTTGTCAAATGAAGAGGGTGGACTTGGCATTAGAAAAATCAAGGATTGGCACATAATCGGGGTTATTAAATTATTATTGCAAGTGGTGAAAAATAAATCTTTGTGGAGTATTCGGGTTCGAGCGAGTTATGTTGGCAATGGAGATATTTGGATGAGCCATAGTCCTTAGGATGCTTCTTGGGCATGGAGATGCTTGATTAGAGTAAGATTAATGGCTTTAAATCATATTAGAATTCTCATTGGAAATGGAAGGTTGACCTTTTTGTGGAAAGACTTTGGCTGGAGGTTTCAAAATTTGGAAGTCGAGTTATTTATCAATTTGGGAGTCATCTCAAAGCTCATCTCATTGATATTTCAAATGAGAATGTATGGGTGTTAATGTCTCCAAGTGCTATAAGTGATGTTCGATGTCATTGATACCCATCCTCCTCCTTATCCGCCTTGAGAATAAATTGGTTTGGGATTTAAATACGAGGGGAAGATTCACTCTTAGAAGCGCTTGAAATTTGTAGCCATTTCATGGAGTAAGATAGTCTGGTGCAAAAAACAAAATTCCGAGGCATTCTTTTATGTCGTGGTTGGCCATTGGTAATAGTCTTTTGATTGTGGAAAATCTTGTAGGAAGGGTTATGCATAGCTCAAGATGTGTGTTATATTTGAATAACTCTGAGGAAAATGACGACATAGTTTTCAGATACTCTTTCATATGTTGGTTGTGGAAAACGATGCTTGGTAAGTTTGGTATAAGAAAAAGAAGAGTAGGATTGATGCTTGATGAAGTTTTGTTTGTAAGGAAGATAAACATTCCAAATTTGTTTATTCATAATATATATATAATAAAAGACAACAATGGACCCCACTCCCTTTATCCCCCTATATAAAGAGGGGTTGGGATTTAATCTCATTACGAATCTCGATGATAACTTTTACCTTTGTTGTTTTTCCTCTTATCTTTTTTTCCATGAATACCCTTCTAATTTTATTTCCTTTCCTCTTCTACCCACTTTCCAATAATGCCCTTCCAACTTTATTGTCTTAGTTTTCTTTTTGAACCCCTTACTCCAAAGAGAATGCTCGTGCCTACAGCACGAGCAAACTCTAATTATATATAATAATAATAATAATAATAACACAACGAAGGATCCCTCTCCTTTGTCTCAATCTATATTCTCCGCACAGAACATATCTCAAGGATTGCTTTTCCCCCTTTTTTCTTCTTTCCTTTTCCAAGGATATCCCAACTTTATTGACTTTCCTCTTTTCCCCCACTTCCAAGTAAATTCCTTCAACTTTATCCCCTTTTTTCATTAATAGCCCTTGAACTTTTTTGTCTTTCCTCTTTTCCCCCTTTTTCTACAATACCCCTTCAACTTTACTTTTCTCTTTTAACATTTTTAATCCCAAGAGGATGCCCATGTTGTAGGCATGATCATTCTCTTTGGGGTTAAGGAGTTAAAAGAGGAAAGACAATAAAGTTGTAGGGGTATTATTGGAAAAATGGGTAGAAGGGTAAAGGCAAAAAAGTTGGAGGGGTATTATTGGAAAAGGGAGAGATAAGGAATGAAAATAAAGTTGGAGGGGTATTATTGGAAAGGCAATAAAGTTGAAGGGATATTCTTGGAAAGGGAGGAGAATAAAGTTGAAATTGTTCCTTGAGATTTGTGGGAGATTAAATCCAAACCCCTACTTATGTGGGAGATAAACATTGGGAAGAGACTGTTGTGTTGTATTAAATATACATCTCTCTCTCTCTCTCTCTCTCTATATATATATATATATATATGTAAGTTTATTTGGCTGTGCCATTTTCAGCAACTATATATCATGCGTGGCATGAAAGAAATAGAATAATTTTTGAAGATCAAAGGAATTACAGCTCTATTATTATGGAGATGATTGTTGCAGATGTATAGGTGTTTTGATAAATCAGAATATATTGAAGATTCTGGTATTACATCCTCTGTTTTGGAAAAATGAGAGTGTGTGGGGGCAGTTGGACCTTTTAAGTCTTCTTTTTTTGGGGTTCCTCCAAGTGATGAAGAAGTTAAAATCAATACTGAAGGTTCGCTTTCTTTGGATGGAGATGGGATTGGATTCATTAGAAGAACAACCATGGATGTGCAATGAAGGATAGAATAGTGATTGAGCTTATGGCAATTACATAAGCCCTCAAATTTGCGAGGGTTCATCAAATTCATATGATCCAGAGAACATCTTCCTTTTGCAATTGTGAATCAGTCAGGAGAGAAACAAATAGAGCTGCAGATTTCTTAGCTAAGTAAGGTGCTAGGGAGCAAAACTTTGTACTTTTTATAGACCATCCATCAATTCCAAGAGAATATCTGCTATTTTAGTTGATGATCTTACTTGTAATTATTCTTGGATGTAGCTCTCCATTTGGTTTAATGCAAGGGTGGCGTCCCTTATAGCCCTAGCTTACTGATTTTGAAAAAAAAACTATGGGCAAAATTCTAATTATTGGTAGTTGGACTGCTTAGGGAACCTTCTTAGGTGCCTTGGAGTCAAGTTCTTGAAAGACAATATATTGTGGATTTGGAGCTCGAGGGGTATCTTTTTTATGAGTTATTTCTACTCTTAAGCTTTCTCCCTCTGGTTTGGAAAATCCCATTTCCTACTATGGTGGCATTCTTTTTGTAGTCAACTACTTTAGCCCAGATTCTTATGGTTGATCAAATGGTATATTGAAAAATGAGGACTCTCGATGTGTGTGTTCCATGTGCATGGGTGACTGAATCTGCCTTTACTTCTAATCTAATTTCTAATGGAGGAATTACAAGGATATTTAGACATATATAGATGACCTACTATATCCACTTCAGGAGTATATTTATGCATTTTCTCGTAATCATGGTTTAATTTCTTCTTTTCTTGAGGGAAATTTCAATTTATGTCATCAATATATATCCTGTTCACTAATTTTGTAACATTTAGGTCATCGTTTACGTATATGTTTTTTTTTTTTTTTTGGCTGTTGAGGTGTGGAGGGTCTTTTCTTATTCTTTACTTTAAAGGATCAGTTGGATCATTCCAAGAAGTGTGCTCGATCTAGTATAAGGGTGGCATATGAATGCTTTCTCTTCTAGGGGAAGAACTTGGCAGTAAATTCTGTATTTCACAACTTACTGTTACATTCTGATTCTGGAGTGAGAGTAACTATATATATTTCAAGTGCCAAGTTAAAATCCTGGGAGGAAATGGTAACTTCTGGACACTTATCCAGGAATTTAGCAATTTACGTAGTTTTCAGTTTGTATTTAGGTGGGAGGATATTGTAGTTGATTACATGTGGTTGGCTTATTTAGCAAGGTTTCCTTTCTTTATTTTTGGGTGGGAGAGAGTTACCATCCCCTTTAGTTGTAAGCTTTGTAAGAAACATCCTAGGCCAAGTGAGACTTGTCATATCTTCTCCTCCTTATTTTTGTACTTGTCTTATCATTTAGGTTAATTCTAAATTTTTGAGTATCTGCCATTTATGTTAGTCACCTGGCACAAATATATAGTGCATGTCTATGCTACATTAGGTACTTTCTGGTAAATTGTAGTGATGGGTTGGAACATGTTTCTAAAGAAAACAAAGATGTTACAGTTTATTTTATTTCTTTCTTAGGTTATTTTATTTTGTGGGTTTGCCTACATTTTAGTGAAGGGTAATTTCTTTCTTTTATTCTTGATATATTATCTTTTCTTTTTAGTGTAACTTTCCAAATATTTTTTTTAATCATTCTGGGAGTAAATGTGGTTTTATGCTAACAAGGATTTTATATATTTTGATAATAGCAAATTTGGGTTTTTTGAAAGGAAAATGATCATTCCTCCTTTCTACTCTTCAACACGAGTTCCTTCCATTTTTCCATTCTCGGTCTATTGTCCTTTCTGATTTTGAGTGAACTTCCATTGTTGTCAGTGTAATAATACAAGGCCCATGGACTGGTGCTTTTAAGGAATTGAGTTATTCTTTCTCGATTCAAAAATATTACTTTCCTGTGATTTCTCTGTTTACTCTTTGGTTTCAATATTTTATGGTTACATGAAATGTAAAAGGATGCTGATTAAGCTCTCACAACTCTTTTTGGGTCTGAAATTTAGTTGCTACTTTAAATATGGGTTGCAATTATTTTGTTGTTTAATCGTAGGCCCATACACGGAAGATCAGTTTCTGTCAATGGTGCGGAGCAGCAACACAACAAATTATTCCTGATGGAGATGATAAAGTAAGATCTGTTTGCACACATTGTGGCAAAATCGCTTATCAGAACCCCAAGATGGTACACAGCTTTACCCACTTGTTCAGTTTACCATTAACAATATTTTTTATATTTTTTTAATAAGAAATATATATGTAATTTACTAGTTATATAATTAAGGCATTCTGCTTCTGCTGATTCTATTCGATGTCTCTTAGATAGAAATACATGTTACTGTTAGGCATTGATCCAAATTGCTAGACACACCGATCCTCCTCAAACCCAGTACACCGACATGTCCTTGTAGTATATTTGGGGACAAAAAAAATGTAATATACATCATCATCAAGGCCTTATCTCAAATGTCTGGGGTCAATGAGCTACATCTTTGATCTCCTCATCCTTATAGATAATGGAACCACGATTACAAAATGGTCATTTTGTGGTATTTTCTGGCTATAAATATTTACTGTTGTATCCTCCATGCGTGTGTCCTTACTAAGCTATACTTAAATCAGTAGGACTCTAAACAGCCCTCAGATTTTTGAATTTTATGTCGACCCCCTTTCTGGCCTCATCAACTAAACATCATGTGCAAATAACTTACCTAAGAGATCCTTTCTCGAATATGAGTAGTTACTCCATCTATAATGAGCACAAAATATATATATATATATATATATATATGAAAAGAACGGATATATTAGGTATGATATGCAATAAAAGCATGTATACAATAAATCCCTAATAGCTATGGTCGATTTTTGTTTCGTGTGTGAAGAGAACTGTGAAGGCATCAATCATCTCTTGATTCATTGTAATGCTGCTTGGAAGGTGTAGTCCTATTCTATATCATCTTGGCACTTCTGGCATGTATGAAACCACGTGATATGATATCATCAGATTGTGTGTCTTATTTTGATACAGTAAAATGTTTTAACCAACCAACTCCTCCAAAAGACCGATCTGTTGGAGAGGGGGAGAACTATGAATATAAGAGGGTCACGGGGCTTAACTAGGGTATGACACACCCGAGAGTGGAGGAAAATATACACTCAACACTCCCCCTCACCCATAAGGGTAGAAATATCTAACCCGTGACATTTACGAACCTAGCGCTTTGATACCATGTTAACCAACCAACTACTCCAAAAGACCGATCTATTGGAGAGGGGGAGAACTATAAATATGAGAGGGTCACAGGGATTAACTAGGGTATGACATACCGGAGAGTGGAGGAAAATATACACTCAACAAAATGTAGTGTTCTTTTTTAGTTTTAGGAGCAACTGGGTAAATTATTGTGTAAAGCTGCACTTAAAAATAAAAACGCTTGGGCACTAAACAACTATTTGAATAAATATTAAATAATTTAAGATAGGTGGTGACATACATGGTATAACTTTTCATCTTTTTGTCAAGTTTTCAATTCAGCGGAGGACTATATTTTGATGTAATTTTATTTCATTAATGCATATATGCTTCATATCCAACATATCTAACTATTTGCATAACTTTTTTTGGTCATCATACATTATGCTTTTCCTAATTTTAAAAGGGATTAATAGGTGCTCATGTAAACATTATGTCTGATATAGTTTTTTGATTGTATTCATCTGATTTTTATTTTTTAATATTTTTTGTATGGCATTGTTGCCATATTCGAATTTTCAAAAGCTGGCGTACCAAACACCTATAGACACCTTGACACTTTGGTCCTACTTATTTTCTTCATTCAGTAGTTTTTTGGGAAAATTACTTAAAGGACCCTCGCGGAAGGGTTTCTTTTTAAATAGTCCCTAAGTTTTGCGCGTTAGCTTGACAGGACATTTAGTAAACTTTTTCTTTCTTAATAGTCCCTCATCCTGTCGAGTTCATAAGTTTTACTATTGAACTCGACACTTTTTTTATTTAGGGTTGAACTCACCACTATTTACTGTTGAGTTCACCACTTTTTATTTACTAGTCGAACTTGACGCCTTTTTATTTACTGTAGAGTTCACCATTTTTTTAAATAAAAAGTGGTGAAGTCGGCACTGGTTAAACCCACCCATTTTCAATTTTTGAGTTTTTTTGACTAAAATACATGGAAAGATCAACTAAAAACTTGAGATAACGACTTGTTTAACTGATTTCAACCCAAAAGAACCATTATTGATCGATTTTCATCCAAAAACTAAGAAAAAAAGGTGGAAAACCCTTGTTTTTTACATACATCTTCAAAATGTTTGAAAATTTGAAAATGATTTCTTCTTCTTTCTTAAATCATTTCTGACGGAATGGAGTCTTTGATACTCGATTGAGATGTCAAAAATCCAATTTTTAGATAAAAACGATGAGTTCAAATGGTTAGGGAATTCAATCGAGAGAAATGTGGGAGATGAGGTCCAAGGACCATTTAGAAAGAAAAAGTTTAGTAAATGTCCTGCCAAGCAACCATGAAAACTTAGGGACTATTTAGAAAGAAGTCCTTCCGCGAGGGTCCTTTAAGATTTCTCAAGTTTTTTTATTCTCCCTTTTTTGGTACTTTTGGTTCTCTTTAGTTGGTAATTGGTATAATGTGACATTTTCCACTTGAAGTAGGATTTTATGGAGAATGCTCATGTTTGGCATGTGTTGGAATTAGAATCAGAATCTTTGAGGGGAAGAAGAAATCCCAATAGACTCATTGAACGTAACAATTGGTGTGCATCTAGCAGGAATTATGAGTTAGGTGCGTTAACCACTCTGCCATGGATGCACAGGGATCATCATACATCGTAAATAACCAAATTCCAATTGAAATGAAATCCTTGGGAGGAATTAGTGAAGCAGAAGTTAGTGACACCATCAATTCAAATCCTGGATCTTCTTCCTATGGCATCATTCTGGAGGTTAAAGATCACATGTTCTCTAGTCCAAGATTCACAAAGAGTTTAGGGGTTTGTTTTTTGAAGATTTTGATTTGAATGGGACATGGTTGTTGACTTTGTGTATCAACCCGTCATGTAAATTCTATTGGATAGTGTTAGACCTCAATCCTTGTCTCCTTTTTAATAAAAGTCATCTATATTCAATAAAAAAAACATAATAGTCAGAAAATCTTTGAATACTTGTTTGACAAGTATGTTGTGTCTGAAACATGGGTACTGCATAGTGTCCAACATGATTAAATTTTCAGAAAATGGATTGTTCTTGCTGTGTACTTGTTAGTGGGTTTTTTGTTTTTTATTAGTTATTGGAAGACGACTTACCAATCAAATTTTCACCATAATTTTTCCAATTTATTATTATTTTAAACCAAGCATTTCATTTTCTATTTGAAGACATTATTCTACTATCCATTTCTTTTGTGCTGATTCCTACAGGTTGTTGGTTGCCTGGTTGAGCATGATGATAAGGTCCTACTTTGCAAGCGGAATATTCAACCAGCTTATGGTCTTTGGTATGTCTATTTAGTATTTATGAGTGGGGAGTTGACAAGCTTTTTCTTTCTTCTTTTCTAACTAGATTTAAAAAATAAATAACAATAAAAGAGAAAAAAGGCAGAAGACTTTTTTTTATAGAGATTCTAGTCACGAACTTTTGCTAACGCCACCCCAATTCATATGTAAATCACCAAAGAATTAGCATACATCTTGGAGAAAATTTAAAGGCAGAAGATTATATATATATGAAACTAAAAGAAGGTAATAGAAGCTAACAAGTTGGACCTTAAAAAGTAAACGAAGCAACTAACAAGGAATCTGGCTATAAAAATGTATATCATATGGCCTGATGGTTCAGCCTGAGCCCAACATGAACTCAAGTCGGATTTCAGCCCAAAAAGAACACTGAAAATTCAACCCAAACTCAACCCGAGGTTGGGTTGAGCCTAAGCAAGTTGCACTCATAAACAAAAAATGGAGGTTTGACAGAGGTGATCACAACTTAAATAGATTGCAACTATGAACAAAACATGATTCATGGCAACAAAACCAGCTGTGATTTATAGCTGTAGATATGAGGCGACTCACAGCTCACAATCCAATGATGAAACTACAATAGAGTGGAAAAAAATAACTCATCAATTGAAGTTTGTGCTGATGGTCGTTGCCTATGTTATCTGCAGTCAGGAGGGCTGAAAGTACTACTAACCCATGAGAGAGAAATCTCGACAAGCAGTAAACTCGACTTCAGTTCATCAAACCCAACCTGTACTTCCAATATCACCTACATTGTACAGAATTATCTTTTGTAGCTTACCTATTCCGAACAAATTAACATAATCGATTCCTGTTTCAACTAAACTACTTCAGAGTTATATATGTAAGCAACAAAATCTCAAAAGTAGGTTTAATCTGTTGAGTGTGTATTTTCCTCCACACTCGGGTATGTCATACCCCAATTAAGCCCTGTGACCCTCTTATATCCATACTTCTCCCCGTGACCCGCTAGTTAACATGGTATTAGAGTGCTAGGTTCATATAGGTCATGGGTTCGATTCTTTCCACCCTTATGGGTGAGGGGAAGTGTGAGTATATGTTTTTTTCCACTCTTGGGTATGTCATACCCCAATTAAGCCCCGTGACCCTCTTATATTCATAGTTCTCCTCTCCACTTGATCGGTCTTTTGGAGTAGTTGGTTGGTTAACATAATCTAAAGTTTCTTCCTTGTGTTGTATCTTGTAAGTTCATCGTTTTTCATGAGAAGATTTAAACAGCGTCGCCGGGGGCCCAGCATCAATATCATTATATATAGTAAATAGGAGAGAACATAAATATACTCAAAACTACAATAAAATGAACTAAAACAAGGTGGGTTTTTTTCTTTTTGAAACATCAAATCTAGTCCTAATTAGTTAATATCATTCAATGTTTACACAGGACTCTTCCTGCTGGTTACATGGAAATTGGGGAGTCAGCAGTGGAAGGGGCAACCAGGGAAACCTGGGAAGAGGCATGTGCAGAAGTGGAAGTGTTGTCTCCATTTGCTCAGCTGGATATCCCTCTCATTGGCCAAGTGAGGGAAAATTCTCTTTGTTTACCTCATTTCGACTTCCTGTAGACATGGTAAATATTTTTGTTTATTTAATTATGGTTCTGTGTAACAGACTTACATAATTTTCCGCGCGAGGCTAAAGAAGCCCCACTTTTCTCCAGGGCCCGAGTCTCTAGATTGTCAGCTTTTTGCATTGGATGATATACCATTTGATTCTTTAGCATTTTCTTCAATGTTGGTTACCTTGAACCTGGTATGTACTGGCTTGGATGATAACCTATTTTCTCTTTGCTTGACTACCAGACACATGTGCTGTCATGGCAGCCTTAAACGGTATTAAGCTTAATGTCTCTTATTTTTTGTGGTTTCAGTACATTGAAGACTTGAAGGCTGGAAAACTGAAGTTTCACTACTGTACCATAAATAAAAGGTATTTGCAGTATCCATGCATGATAAATTCATTTTTCATATCCCTCCATGTTTTGGTTAATATTTGAGATGATCCCCATGATCTCGGTCTTCTCAAATGAACTAAATGAAAATGGCCTAAATGTCCTCATCTTCAACATGTAGCCAAAACCCCTTGATTTTTCTTCCAAAACCAGTCATCTTCAACCTCTTTGGCAAAAAAATTTATCCCTGTCTTCAACCTTAAGATTCTATCTACATCAACCTTCAAAGCTCAATAACAAAGGAAAGGAGGGAACTTAATCCCAACTAGAAAGACGAGACTAGAGCGGTCATCAATGAGCGATGACCACAACAGTAGGCAGGAGAAGGCAAGAGTAGTCGAGTTTCATCATGTATCTTTTATTGATAGAGGTGTCTATTATGTGTAGTGCTCCTATATTGAGTTAAGCAAATAGTCTTTCCTGCCTGTGAAGCCAGTCATAAATCCTGAAGATAAGATAGATTTGCAAACTGAGGATTTGGCGCATGTAAATAAGATTTTTGAATGCCCCGGAAGGAAATATCGAAAATGAGCTGTATTCTGTTGAGCAAAAAAGGTAAGGTGTTTCTATCTCAACAGAGAAGAAGGCGTTACAAGCACGAATATCTCAGCAGAAATAGAAGACAAATGGAATTTGGGTTAGAAAAGTCTAGGGTATTTTTCAGGGGGTTAAGGTGAGTTTGAAAAGGATGGATTGAAAATGAGGTTGAATAAATTAAAAATAATTTGCAATAGAGGTTGAAGATGACAGATTTTTTTTGTTTTGAAAAATCAAGGGTTTTTGTCTCTAGGTTGAAGATGAGGGCATTTAGGTCATTTTTCTTTAGTCTATAAGAGAAGAATGAGGTCGAGGGAAAGACATGTCACCAGCTTGAAAATATAGGAGGGTCTCAAATATTCGCCAAAATGTGGATTGGTATATCTAAATCACCTTAAATTCATTTATACCTTTAAAATTACTTGCATTTCAATTTTACTTTATTTTTAGATTGCTACATGTAGTCCTTGTGAATGTTTCTTACGTGCCTACTCACCTATCAACAGTAGACATGTCGATGACAAGAATGGCTAATACTTCTAGAAAAATTGGGGTTCTGAGCATTTTCTTCTGTTGTGGTTGACAGAGTTGGCACCGGTCCGTCTGATATTCGCGATTACACTTTGGATGACCATTTGCAGTCCTGAAGAGGAGGTGGCTTCTTCCGCCATCCATTGTAAAGTAAGACACCAAAAGAAAATTCTTTAAGCTACAGTACTGATGATTGGCACAAGAATCCCCTCTCTTTTTTTAGCTCTGTAAACCAATAGGCTTCTGATGCTACAACGATTTATTTTTAGATCATCAAATGACAGTCAAAGGTTTCCATCGTGATGAAAAGATCTGGATGGGGCCATGAGTTCTTTGTAGATGTTTGTATGGGTGGTACATTATTTTGTCCATGTTTACTATAATGAAATGAAGAAATAAAATCATTTTCTTGGTTCTTTTGTTGTTTTATCTTGACTCTCTGTCGCATGTGATTGTGAGTTGGAAGATGTGTGTGCGTGCACACATGTCAAACATGGTGTGGGGGGACAAGCTTGCATTGTTCTACAATTGGAAAGATAGACCAAATCCATCTTAGCTTGCAGTAATGGTAAAAATTGAAGAACAGATCGCCCAAACCTTGGATCTGATCATCTCATTTGCTATGCATCGTTTCATTTCTTTCATCCCTCCATAATTGCTTATTTTGACTGTTGTACTTGAGTTTGGGTTTCATCCATCTATTTTAAGCAGAATTCAGTAGTAGACGTATCTTTAACCCAATGAGATTGCTTGTTTTAAAAGACTCAGCCCATGCAACTAACACATCTAAAAGAATAATCGGTTTATATATTAAACCTGATTTTTGAGATAAGTAATAGGGCTCTCAATGGATCGGATCAGATCCAAAATCCAATACTTTCTGAACCAATAACTTTGGGCATGGGTTGGAGTATTTGGATTCCAATAATGATTTGATCCATAGTAATAGACTTTTGATTAATTTTTTAAGATTGGTAATTTAAGTATCAGAGAGTTTTTGGTAGGTATCATACCACTCTACTATGAAAAAAGTATTTTTAAAAGATCATTCTTAAGGAATGAGTTGTAGAGCCGAGCGTAAGTTTGTATTTTATATTTTCAACTTATTTTTCTGAAATTCCCATCATATCCCTGCCTTAATATAAATCCCTGTAAGAAACACCCCAAACATTTTTAAACCTAGTTGAACGTTTTTAACATTGTTTAGCTACTAACTTTACCAAATGATCATTGATTAGTGATTCATTTCTGGTCTAATTTTTTAAATAGTAAAATACCAAGAAATATATAAGTATTGACCACTGATTGTTGATCTGTTTAAAAGAATATAATCATGATCAGTTGAACCTTGTCTCTTTTAGTTTAATTTGGGTGCTGGATATGTTTTTTGTTCTTGTTATACTCAGCTTACTTTGTAAGTACAATCATAATTAAATTTACACCAATCATTCTCATCCTTTGTACCATGTGATACAACGGCGATTTCTAAACAGTCATATAAATCTAGCCACTTCACCCCGACTGGTTGATCTGATCATCCGACGTGTATCCACACATGCCAACGACAACTGACCTGTACACTCACATATATATTTGAGACCTCATCCACCCACTATAGTATATAATTTTCATTTTCATTTGTCGTTTCAGGCATAAAATATCATCAACTGACACTATTTAAATGAATTTGTTTGAAAACATTTCATGCAGCCAACGTTGTTGTCATTGCCACTGCAAATGCCAAGTAGAAGATAACGTAAAAAAACATGTAAAGGCCCTTAATGGATGAATCGTGCAAGGAAGTGGTAACATTAACAAAGGGGTTTTTTAGTCAAAGCACTAATGTTATTTTAATTAATTGCATGCCTACATCAAATGTATGGAGCACCAACTCTCTTAATCAATCATCTTATAACGTCGGCAATATTAAAAGAAATCTTAAATATGATATTTGGGTTGCAGGTAGTCATTTTATTCTCTTAATGAAAACACCATTTTTTTTCATCTCTTCTTCTTAGCTTGCTAATTAGGGGAGATAAGTTCTTTGATTTCTAAAAGGACAAATTATGAGTGAGAGACGAAGAAATCGAAAGTTGGCTATGAAGCTGCTCCCTTTTTCTTTCCTCTTTTCTCATTTTTCCTTTGAACTTTCTCGTTGTTTGGTGTGTAATCTATAAATTCCATTAATTTGTGTGGTGCAAACAAAAGTTGGTGTGGTGATATAATTTTCTATTATATAATCTTAAGGGTACACAACTAAGAGAAGTTGAGATGGAGGAATAGAAAGAGTAGGAAAGACAAAATTAAAAACAGATGCATTTAGGAAAATGTAGAAATAACTCCATTGAGCATATTCAACGAGGGTTGATTATAATTCTAATTAAAAGAAATATTCAAGTTGAAGGTTCTAAAAGAGTGAAAGAAAGATCCAAAAGAATGTAGATAAAGACGACGAATACTAAGAGAAGTCACTCTCAATAATAGAAGAGTTTGTTTTGATTTGTGTCAAATGGAGGAACAAGATTCGCGCGTTATTGACAACCCCAACTCCTTGAGATAATTTTTTATATACAATTAAACTAATTCAAACATTACGCTTAATGCGGTATGATTAATTAAGAGATCTAATATTTCGACAAGTTCACTATCTTTCAGCCACTAAGCTGGTTCTTTGTATACAACCCAAAACCGCCTTGGTTGCCATACCTCACACCACTAAGCTTAAAAATTAATAAAAATGCTGTTAGTTTAATTACATACTTTAAAAAAAAAAAATGCTAAGTCAAGCATGTTATAAATATATCTTTCGTGGGAATATCACATATCATACTTAACAAAGATTAGTCTCTCCATCATAGACTCCTTCAGTTCGTCTGTGTGTTTGTGTTTGTGTTTGTTGCAAGGTCGAAAGTGAGGATGAAGACAACAATTATGGTTATAGTTTTGTTGATGTTGTGGTTAAACACATCAGTTAGATCACAATTAACTTCTGATTATTATGGAACAACATGCCCGAGTTTATTGCAAATCGTACGAAGAGAGGTGAAGTCAGCTCTCAAGAGTGAGATGCGAATGGCTGCTTCTTTAGTTCGCCTACACTTCCACGATTGCTTTGTAAATGTTAGTTTAATTAGAATATCCCATGGTTCATAAACACTTTTTTTTTTTCAGAATTTTACTTTGAGAGATTGGTTAATAATGTCACCTATTTATATATGGTTTTAAATCTTGAGACCTATGACTTGAGAAATTAATCTAGGGACTTCTCCAAAACCAGATCATTTCCTCTGAAATATTGAAAAATCATTTTTTTCCCCAAAAAACACGACTGAGTTAACCGATCAATTTTGATAAAACTATGTAGCCTAGTAATGGCGATCCATGCATGCATATATACATATATATGAGGCGTGTTTTTAATTTATTTATTTCATCATCATGTCTATTATTTTACTTCATAATTATTATTTTTCTACGTATGCAGGGCTGCGATGCATCAATCCTACTGGATGGCAGTGATGGAGAGAAATTTGCATTTCCGAACGTGAACTCTGCTAGAGGATTTGAAGTGTGGACACTATCAAGAATTCTGTTGAGAGTTCTTGCAGTGGAGTCGTATCATGTGCTGATATACTTGCCATTGCAGCTAGAGATGTTGTTCTCTTAGTAAGTCAAGTACTTGTGTTTGAGTATATGTATGCATGCATGTGTGCGTGCGTGTGTCTAGGTTTCGACTCCACCTTTGGGCCTACTCTTGGGCATAAAATTATTATTGTTAACTGATTATCATATCTCGTTGCCCTCAACCCGGTCGGCCCTGTGGAGAGCCTACTATTGCTGGGCCGAAGTATGTGTATCTTGTTGCCCTTGACCCGATCAACCCTCCCTTTTGGAGAGCCTTGTTGAGCCAAGTATGTCAAATTATTATTGTTAACCAAATCATATTTTGTTCCCCTTGACCCAATTGGCCCTACTTTTGAGGATGCCTACTCTTGTTGGACCGAAGTGTATCAGATTACTATTGTTAATTGAGTCATATCTTACTCCCTTGACCCGCTCAGCCTCCCTTGTTGAGCTGTTGTGGAGTTCGTTAGAATTTTTTTTGTTTTCGTGGGGGTGGGGTTGGGGTATGCTGGACTTGAATCCATAACCTCAAAGTTGTTTGCAATGTGTTAAACTGACTGAGCTATAGGTCTCATAAGCTCTTTGATTGTTAGTTAAACCATGCATGAGAGAGATGTTTTGCTCACAGAAAAGTTAATTCGGGATCTCATAGAATCCTGGATATCACACAGGGGTAGTGTTGTAAATTGGGGATACCTTTAATACATGTGGGTTCGTGTGATTGATTGATCCGGGATTATATGAAAGTCCAGTTAGACTTTTCTCCGAATAATTTTTTTCTTTCCGTTAAGTCATATCTAACTACCCCCGGCCAATCATCCAATCTGTTCCAACATACATGCATGATTCATGCGCATATATATGCATGTTGAACAGGACTAGGTCTAATTTATACAAGTTGATTATATTTCTATGACAAATATTTACAATGGTAAATAATAGCAATTGTAACTAAACAATCGCGCAATCATTTTACAGAGCGGAGGACCTACATGGAAAGTAGTCTTGGGAAGAAGAGATGGGAAGGTAGCCAACCAGACAGGAGCCAATTCAGCACTTCCTTCTCCATTTGAGACTGTCGATCAAATAACTGCTAAATTTGTTGCTGTAGGCCTCAATATCACAGATGTTGTGTCCCTATCAGGTATTTTTTGAGGTGTCCGTATGAGTAATTAGAAAATATTGACCATTGTTTTAAAAATTGTTGAGTTTACTTGATAGTTGGTACTCAATCTAGTCGAATTGACTCGATTGAATTTTGAGGTGACTCATTCCCTAAACTCAATGAAACCAACTCTCCAAATCAACTTGTCCAAATTGGCTCGGGAAAAACTCTTTATTCACCTCTGTATAATATAATAAATAAGTCGAATATATAACCCCACTAAGTGCATTTTGAGCTGACTCAACTGAGTTGACTTGAAGATTTGTAAAGTGGTCTCGGTGAGTTGGTTCCATCGATTTTTAGTTTGAGTCATCTAAAAAACGAATAAATTTGAGTTGACTCAGACGAGTTTTAAAATACTATATGCATGGTTCATATGTTCTATTACATTATATCTTTTCACATAAAAGGTCAATTTATATGTTGGTCCTTGGAGTGCATGTGTAGGGTCTCATTCTATAGGTTTAGCAAGGTGTGCAACTTTCAGCCAAAGATTGTTCAACTTCAGCGGAACGGGCGCTCCCGACATCACCATGAACACTGATTTCGTAAATGATTTACAGAATCTTTGCCCACAGAATGGAGACGGCAATAAAACCACATTTCTCGATCGTAACTCAGCGGATTTATTTGATAACCATTACTTCAAAAATTTGATTGATGGAAAGGGTCTTCTCCTTTCTGATCAGATTTTGTTCTCAAATGATTCGACAACTAGAAATCTTGTTCAGAGCTACGGCAATGATTCTAATCTTTTCTTCAAGGACTTTGCGAACTCGATGATCAAAATGGGTAACATTAGTCCTCTAACAGGATCGGATGGGGAGATACGTAAGAACTGCAGGGTAGTTAACTGAATTGGTAAAATATGTACCAGATCAAAGCTATGAGAAGATATTTTAGTTTGGACACTATGATTTTGTATTTTTAACCCCTACAGTAAACTAGAAATAGTTATGGGTTTTTTATGGAAATGGTGTTTAATTTGCCAAAATTACAGAATCAGCCATGCTTTTAATATTTACCAAAATGGTTATATTTTGATTTTGCTACTATATTTTTATCAAAACGGCTATCTGAGGTACAATGACATGTAGTTTTATATGAACCTGCATTTCACTCAATGGTATAACGGTAAATTTACCATATAGTCGTGATAATCTAACTACCCCATGTGGTACACTCAATCGATTCTCTTGACGTGACAAGTTTGAGAACTATAGATCTGTACACCTTGGGATACACATTTTTATGGGAAAGTGATCCCGAGGCATACATATCTACAATTTCGAACCTGTCATGTTAAGAGAGTCGATTTCTTCTTGGTAGGACGCGTCATATAACCATTTTCTTAAAATAATAATTATAGAATAAAAATAATAATTATGGAATAGAGTGCACGACCATTTTCATAAATACTAAAAAGACAAGGGTAAATTCTCAAATAATTACAAAAGTTTTCGGTATATCCGAAATGTTTCTAATGTTAACAAAGTCATCACGTAATGTTGACAATTTGATAACATTTTGTCAACATTACGTGATAGTTCTGTTAATACCTATAACACTTTCGATATTTTTGAAAACCTCAATAATGGCAATTTACCCAAAAAATAAAGAAAAAGAAAGAAAGAGTAATTCAACAGTTTGACAAAATACATAAATGTAGGAGAAAGTTTTTTATTAAAGGTGTGTATAAAAAAGTGGTAAATTACCATTTCATGTGCTGAATGTGGGGAAATTCCCCTTCCAAGACACTCTTCATTTTAATTCTGAAATCATACTTTGCAATTTTTGGAAATTATTTTTCAGCTTGATTATCACTTTAAAAAGTTATGATATAAGTATCAACGATATCGTCACTTTTGTAATCAGTGAGATTGTCATTTTTAGAATAAATACTTGTGATCTCAATACCTCATGTTTTAATTATTATCAGGGTGATCGTCATTTAAAAACCTTGTGATCCTGTTATTCATGTTTTGGGAATTAACATGAATAATGTACTGGAATGGGAATTAGACTAAAAGGTGCGCATGTTTTGGGAATTATCTTTATTTTGAGGGTAATTTGGACTTATCCTTCATTTAGGTGAATATTTGATATATCCATAATTTTTCAAAATATTGACATACTCCCTTGACTGAGGCTTGGGCAAGAGAGTGATAGATAATGACTTGAATAACCACATATTCAACCTCTTGCTCAAAACCTTCAAATTTTCACTAAAAGATCCTTCATCTTCAATCTTGATTTTGGTGACAAGATTATTCACTTATTCTTAGCAAGATTGATTGGTAACTTGATTTTCTCTAATATTTTGTTGTTTGAATAATTTAGAAGAAAATAAATAGTTTTATTTACTCTAGATGAATTTATCAAATAAATCAAAAGTGCAACCCTATCTATATTTATGTGGATTATATCAACATCTCTATCAAAATAAATTTATATAGTGTATAGGGTAAAATTAGAATTTAATTTGAACCTTGCATGTGTCTAGATCTAGGAAGGAATGAAAACTAAGTAGAAAGGAGTCTAACTCAAGTCAATGGTACCTAAAGTTGCACCTAGCACAATCCAACATGAGTAGAGCTAAGCACCTGCTCTACTTAAGTGCGGAGCAAAGTAGGGTAGATCATAGTAGGTTCTGGGATTTGGTCTTATTCTTCTCTGGACTGAGACCAGGAGAGAATCCCGAGAATTCAAAAGTGATTAACTGAGTCAATCACGTTCTTTTCAAATGAGATGTTTCCATTTTATAAGCGTAGATATGTAAAGTTTTGTTGTCCTAAACCTTAATACTACTTGGGTTTGGGAATTGCCTGTAGGTGATACAACATGCATCGTGAATCGAGTCAAAGATTCTTAATCTACACAATATAGGTTTGTATAAAACAAAAATAAATCATACCTTGTAATTATCTCTGTTAAAAATCAAATCTAAATCTTATGAAGAA
Organism: Akebia trifoliata; assembly: GCF_017979445.1. Classification (NCBI taxonomy): domain Eukaryota; kingdom Viridiplantae; phylum Streptophyta; class Magnoliopsida; order Ranunculales; family Lardizabalaceae; genus Akebia; species Akebia trifoliata. Next base: position 265,253 of record NW_028236971.1, read on the forward strand.
TAGTTCAAAAATCACAATCGCTTTCGTAATTCTGGACTCCTGGATCTTTACCCTCGATATCCCAAATTTTAATGCACCGGGCACTTATCAGTGTACTTAACAATTAAAACATGTAAAGAATAATAAGAGATTGTAGAAAATGAGTTATTGTTGCTCGACTTGTGTTTTTCCAATAGGAAAATCCCCTATTTATATTACGTTGGGATTGAAAATTAAATTATCTTTTTATAAATACTTTGGACAAAACCCCTTATATGTATACACATGTAAAATATAATTTCATTAAAAAGAGAGTCAACTTCATGCTTGCGATGCAAACTTGAAGTTTTATATTTATAATAAATATTTGAAGTTGTTAAATTTAATAAGACACTTTAAAAATAAATACATGCGCAAAAATGATTAACAATATTTAAATTATTTTTTTTACTGAATAAATGTCTCTAATAAATTTCATGTACTAAATGACATGGTATTACATTTATTTTTTAAAACATTCTCATATAAATACATTAATGATATTTATTTTTCATAGAATAATTAACTAGAGTTTTATTAGAGACATGCAAGTGTTATGCATGAGGTTTTTATTTATTTTTAAATTATTTATTTATTTACAAGTAGGTTTCAATTTTAATTGACTATAAGGCTAAATGGAATAAATTAATCTCTTATTCTTCTTTATGGGAAAACTCACACATGCATTAATAAATATAAATTCTGGAATGAAATCTTCATGATCTGAAGATATGTACATATACCAATATTATCACGCAAACATTATCGTGTCATTGTATTATGTTCCATTACTGATACACAGTATACTGGAAAAATAAATCAATTCACAAATGTAACCACACTATGATCCTTCCACATCACTCAAGTATCCTATTAGATCATCTAGACCATCTGGATTATCAAGAGTTCTCACACTATCTCAACTATTTGATATATAATAGATGACAAAAGAATATTTTAAATTTATTTTCAATATATATAAGACAAAACACGTTGTCTATATGTGTGTAGAAATGGTTGTCCTTTGAACCTGACCCTATATATATATATATATAAATATGTTGACCGATAAAAAATCGTTCAAAAATCATTTGATCAAAATCTTGTCGGTCAACATATTTATTTGTTCATCCAAATATTAAAATGATCAAAAATGTGGGAAGTCATGGTGATGCCATCCCATGGAATTTAATATTGAAATCATCACGATATTCTCATGAGATCAACTAGATTCCCAAAACGTCTAGACTATTGGTAAATAAAAATCTCAAGGTTTTAATAAATCAAATGATGATAATTAACGCTCATAGAATTTCATATGATTTTCAAGTTAAAAAATCAATGTAAATACATATTGAAAGATCATCATGAACTTCATTTAATAAGGTCAAAATTATATGACCAATCACATATTTAGTGGCAAAAATTTGAGATGATCTTTTGCACGACTCTCCAATATGTGCCAACACATACTCACGTGTGCCAATGGGACTAGCTTGTCATGATGAAAAATTTTGAATCTAGAGAAAGTGATCATTGTGAATTTGAGAACTATAAAAAATGAGTTATCCTCAAACTCATTTCTTAGTCCTGGTCAAAATTCAAGGTTTACAAAGATCTAATTAGGGCTTAAAATGGGTCAAGTTCGGACTAGATATGAGTATATTTATATTTATATCCGTATCCGAATTTTTCATCCATATACTACTATCTAAAATCATATCCGAACCATTTTACTTTCACTAAATCGTGTCGAGATCCGACCTATTAGATTAATTGATTTTGGTCGATCAGGTCAGATAATATTGAATCGTTCAAAGTTATTTCAAGAAAAATTTGTAAAATGTGTGGTCAAAAGAGGACTTAAACTCAAAACTCTTTTTTTTATAGAGTCTTTACTCACTATACCCGTTACTTTTTAGTTGAAGAATGTTATATTGAAAAATATAAAAATATAACATACAAAGTAATATATCATTTGAATCTAGGCAAATATAAGAATGGATCCATATTTGATATGGATTTAACTCGGGTCAAGGGACATCAACCCATATCGGGGACATTTTTTAATTCACCCATACTTGAAAAATCAAATCTATTAAATTTGAATTTCAGATAAAATCCGACCCATTTTAAGTCATAGATTTGATGTATCTGAATTTCATTGTCAAATGCTTATACTACTCTAATGATGAATTTGGAACTACTTTGGAATTCCATAATTTTTTCTAAGGATACTTATACATGATTTATTTCAATTCCCAAAAAGATTTACCAATTTACTTTGATGGAATAGGGGATTTGACCATTAAAACTCATGTAAAAGGAAAAAAAGAAGAGTTAAGGGGTAGAAGTGGGATTGGGGGGGTGCAAGTAAAGAAAATAACACAACTACTAAAATCCTACATTGGTTATCTTCTTCCTTTGTTTCTTCTTCTTAAATCTTCAAGGTTAAGCCTCTCAAAGGTTCTTGAGAGGGTGTTTGGATAGAGTTTTGAGACTTGGGATGGTCTTAATGAGAGAATTAGATAGAAATTTCGTAAGGGAAAACTCGATTATTTATCTTGGGATGGTCCTCTATTTATAGGCCTTTGGGGATATAATAGTCCATATACCACAAGCTAAACTTAATTGCACTAAAACCACATAGAATGATCTGGTTTGTCTAACATAAAAAAAAAAATTGTAGTCATTTGTACCCTTATGAGTCTTACCAATTAAGATGGTTAAAAGATAAGAATGTAATTCTCCTCAAGATCTTTAGAGAATTCTTTTAGGAATAAACTTGTCTTTGCCCTTGAAAAATAATAAATTTTGTAAAAAATGACAAGCAATTATCCATTCAAAGAAGGGTCTCAAAAATCAATTACTTATTTTTGAGTTTCAAAAAACTAAGGTTATGAAGGTAATTGCTCCTTAAGTTCTAGGTAATTATTTTTTATGGGACAGGATGTCCATGCCCTTTAAAAGTTGTCAAACTACATTGAAACCTTGGTGTATGGCCTAGAATAATCTAAAAGAAAAATGTCTCAAGCGTTAATTATCTTATTTTAAGTCTCAACAAATTAAAGTTTACAAACCAAAGTTAGGAAGGTAATTGATTCTTGAGAGAGCTAAGAGTCAACCTTTGAGGACTTGCAAAACTATAAGAAAACTTAGAAGAAACCTTAAGAGAGAGATTAAAGCAAAGGTAAATTGGGCAGCCCACTCTCATCTTCTCAAGGCTAAGGAGGTACTGAGAAGATTAGAAAGGCTTAACGTGTAAAAGCATCTTAATAAAATATCTAACACATGGAGGAGGAATTCAAGATCATAACATAAAACAATCAAGTCTTTATGCATGTGCAAAGGCATAAGTATCATAAGGGCTTATTTGTAATTTAAAATATTAATGAATGAGATTTGGAAGATGACATAATAAAAGGATATTTTTGTAAATTTAGAAAACTAAGTGATTCTAGGGTCATTGGCTTACAATTTTATTGGCGTTTGACAAAAATTATCCTCATAATATTAGAGAACCGTTATTGGCATCCCAAATTTTATTTATTGCACCCTAATTTCTTATATTATTTATCACACACCGCAATTAAAAATTAAAACTTGTCATTCTAACATTGCAATATAGTTTGGCTCAAATTATTATCTCAACATTACAAAACATTATAACAGTCATTCCGACAATTTCAATAATTGTTACAATTATGATTAGGCTCATGTAAAATCTTAAACGCAAAAAATAGAAATCTAGCAAAATAGATCGTTTACTCTCTTTTTTGAATTGGCGTGTAATATCTAAAAGTGAGTGCTAATACTATCTAATATTGTTAATAGTATTTTTGGTATTTGAAATTTCGGTGTCAACAAACACCCATTTACAACTTATACCTCTAAGAGAGGGAGATACCTAGTAATTTGATGCATTTTCGATCTTGATGTGTATCCAAGTTGTCAATAGAGATGTTCAAGGGTAGCTACATCCCAAGTATATGTACTAACTTTTTTAAGGTCCATCAACAATCTAAGGTATGATACATGTACCTTTGTACCCGTTGTAGCGACTGGATGGATACAAATTGGAGGTTGATTGATTCAAAGAAGGGGGGGATGAGTGACGTGGGCGAGGTAGTTAAGATTGAACCATTGGATTTAAGTAATTGAATCGGGTTTAAGGGTTGGATTTGATTTTGGCTTTGGATATGAATAGATCAAATCAAATTTCTTTCTTATCCCTCTATCATCCCAGATCTACGATTGTGCAATTTTAAAGTATATACACCTATACTATCAGAAAAAATTATGCATCCTAGCAAGTATAACAAATAATTTCGGGTAGTACAATTTTTTTATGTGAAGTTGCATTCTTTTGACAGTTTTTTAAATTACCCTACAATCATGTAACCTTTATTTTTTGACAATTCCTCAACCACCTTATCTTGTGGCATATATAATGTTGATACAACCAATTATATCACTTTCGCCGACCTTACATTAGACCCAATAACAATCTTACTCTCTATAAAAAGGTCGATAAGGTACTTAATATCGTCTGAAGTAATACTTATTTCACCAAATGAAATATGAAAGGTATTTATCTCAAGATGCTACCTCTCAACTATGACAGACACGAGCATTTTGTTTATCAACTAATATCTATAAAGGACTAAGATGTGTGGGGCCGAATTTTTTACTTGGGTTCTAATTCCACTACACTCCTTATGGGAATGATTTGAGTAATATAGAATCGAGCATTCTTAACATAATCAAAATTATAATAAACATAAACACTCATTTTTAAATATAATAAACATAACAAATATATACCTCACTATTCCAAATAGAGAAAGCCATATGATTCTTGTAACTCTTGAGTAATGACAAATCTTCTAGATCTCTAGGAAATGAATCATTTTCATGTGTTCCCTTTTCTTTATATTTATTTTCTTCTTCCTATTCTTCATCTTTGTTTTCCTTTTCATGGTCATGTTATTCATGTGCTTCATATTCTTCTTCTATATGTGCAAAACACCTCTTTTTAGAAGTCATCGAAGAAACCTGTGATGTTCTACATTTAAAGAAGTAAAACACATTCATTTCTTTTTTTCTCTTCCCATAGTCAAAAAATAATTAACAAAGAAAACGCATATGTTAGTGTAGACACCACATTTTTTATACTAGTCTGATTAATCAATTCGTCGATTCGATTACGATGATTTTCAATGATGGATGAATATTCTAAAATTTTATTTGTTACTAGATGTGTTTTCAAAGCTTGAATAAAATATTTTTAGTGAACAAACTTTAGAAATCGCGTTACATTAAGAAAATATGATCCAAAACATAGAAATCATCATTTTGAGACAAAAAGAAGTTTTACAAGAAAAATCATAAAAAAGTGATTAAATTACCAAAATACTCCTAACACCAGAATATCTCTAGAGATTACATTATACTTAGAAAAAAAAATTTCGAACACATAAAATAACAAACTAAAATCAAATAATCTGTGTTGCCAATTTTTACAAATTTTGATAAAATTATAAAAATACCCCTCATAGGATTCACGATCATTTCATGTAAAAAAAAGTGATACAAATCAATATTCTCATTGAATTTCTTACGAAAATTGATTTCAAAACGTAAAAAAATAACGTCCCAATGGACAAAACGATAATTTTTTAATCTTAAAATTTAAAAATAAAAAGTTAATATATTTAAATATTAATTAATGTCAAGTGAAATATTAATAAATCAAATTAAAATCGTCAAACAAATAAATTCAATTAATTAAACTCATGTGTCAAATTTCAAGTGATGGTCCATTTATTTAAGTGGGTCCCACTTAATATTTAATAAAGAACCCTCCACTGGGGGTCTCAAAGAATTGAAAACAATTTAATAAAAAACCATCAATCAGGGAGTTTTCTAAAATTTAAAAATTCATTATACGTAAGTTTAAAAATCAAAATAAAACTTAATTAAAAATTAATTAAAATCTTATCTAAACCACTTAACAGATTAATTAAAGATAAACCTTATCTCTAAGAGACATAATCAAATCCTAATCAATAAAGTTCTTTAAAAAGAGAAGTCTATCGCTTAATCTCACAGGTCTTGAGAAATCCTAAAAAATTCTCCAAAACCTTCCTAAAATCTTAAATCTGAAGTCCAAGTCAATACCTAACCCCCAAGTCCTAATTTTCAACCTAAAAACATCTAGAAATCCTAAAAAATATCACAAAAATTATAAAAATATTCAGATTTAGAAGAAGAATGTCTCATCTCAAAAACCGAAGACATATCTAAAAATAAAGATAAAACGAGAAGATTCACACGATAAATGTTTACCATCAATTTCTGAGAGAATCATCATTATAATCACTCAGGTAAAAGAAAAGGTAATTGTTTTATTTCTATTTTAAATTTAGGACATTTTTTGGAATGTAAATATTTGAGAGGAGTAAAAATTGGCTTTCGTCGGGGCGAGATTGATGTCTAATACCTTTCAATCCCTTAACCTGATCTCCATACCTATAATTTATTCATAACTTAGTGTTTTTTATCTATTTAAAGTCATATTTGATTTTTAAATCATAAAACTAAGTGGCAACTTTCAAAAAAAGAAAAATCAGATTCATACATACGGATCGAGAGGGCGCTTTCAATGACAACTCAATTGGGGAGAATTTAATGATCAAACGTGAAATTCCCAAATATTAGTACATCTTAAAATTGACTTAGTTTTTCTTCTTTTTTATTATTATTTTTCGCACATTTGTGGATTGTTTGATTGATTTTATAGTTTTTAGGCTTTTTTTTTAAAAAAAAATTTAACCAATTGAGTGTTTCTTTTGGGCCCAAAAAAATTTGATATTTTCAAAAAAATAATGAAATTAGTTTTTTTTTGTCTAATTGAGGGTCACTTTTGGACTTAAAATAATTCGAGATTCTCAAAAAAATAATGAAATTAGGATAGCAGGATTAATGTGGAGAGAGAATGTCGACCAAAGTGAAAGAGAAGAAAAATAAAGAACAAGAAAGAACGCCAAGTCCAAAGTACAAAGAAGTTAAAATCGTGAAAAAAAAAATGAAGGTTAGCTTTAATTTCAAAAGCAAAAAAAAGATGATGTTTAAATTGTTGGTAGTATTTTGTGTTATTGTTTTGTTGTCGATTTCTTCAGTTACGTTTGGTCAAATAAATTTTCTTCTAGTCACATTGAAATATGAAAATATATCAAAGAATTTGACTTTCGATTGCAATGGACATGGTCCATATACTAGCATCTTTGAGGGACGTATTATGAAATGGGAAGGTCCCAATATTGGTTGGATCAAGTTTGTTTTCACTTCACCAAACAAGAATAGGGCTATGTATGATGGTAATGTTAATCCTGCATTGGAGTTAGCATGTGAGAAGACATTAAACATAAAATTTAATAAGGGGACTTCGATTTATATATAGCAGACACGCACAAAGGATTGGTAATGGTAGGAAGAAATGGTGGGGTGGTAATACCATTTGTGTTGAGTGTAAAAGGTGCACCCTTTAGATTCGCCAATTCTTTGGACATCAATCTAGAGAATGGTGATGTGTATTTCATGGATATTAGTTTTCGATTCCAAAAATGAGAAAATTTAAGAGTTGTCCAAATTGAAAATAGTACATAAAGGTTGATGAGATATAGTTTAATAATCGGACAAGTAACAATATTTCTTAGACATGTTCGATACGTTAATAAAGTCGTATTAAGGAAATACAACACTTTTGTTCTATTCACGGAGACTAGTGGAAGTCGAGTTGTAAGATATTAGATAAAAGGTCCGAAAATGAGAATCATAGAACTATTTGCACAAGTCCTCGATACACCAGATAACATCACAAGGAGCTTTAGAGGAGAATTCTGAGTCACTTTCAATAATGGAAGAACAACTTCATCTTATACTTATGAAACTATAGCTCTTAGATTAGATAATGAAGGTAGGGTATTGGAGATAATGCCTAATAATGGTTTGATGGAATCTATTAGTGAAGTGGTAGAATTTAATGGATATTTGTGGGTAGGTTCTATAGATATGTTTCATGATATTGTTACTCAGGTTTATGAATTAGATGTCAATTTTTAGTTTTAGTTTAAATTTTTTAGTTTTAATGCCAATTTTTAAAAAGATATATTTTTGGATTTTTTTTATTTTATACAATACTGATTATATATAAATTTGATAAAGAAATGGGTTTGGTATAGAAAAAAAAGTCTTCGTTTTGTTTAGTTTAAAAAGAATAAAATAAATAAATAATACAAAATATTTTTTTGTACCTATCTCAATGATTGGTTATTTTTGTGCTATCTCGATTGATTGGCTATTTGATATGTCATGATCTTAATTGATATACATTTTTAATATACATACATTAATCTTAATTTTGATGTTATAGATAATTTTATGTTTTATGATTAATATTTATTTAATTCAATATTTTGGTGATGTAATGTAAAACATAGGCCCATTTGTTTGAAAAACACCCCGGTCACATCCCACCCTATTGGCACATACCACTAGTACGTTTAATTTTATAATGTATTGCACGCTTGCATGTCCTTTATAGCCAATGTGGTATTAATGTGTGGCTCAATCTTCCCGTGAGATGCGACATCATTCATAAAGACCACAACTCCAGTCACGTACCTTTATGGGGCATCAGTACCGTTTGATCAGGTGACCCTGAAAAGTATATCGATACACCTACATTAGAGCAACCTGAGCATTTGTCCTATTATAAGTCGTAAAGTCACATATCCCGATTACCAACGTAGTACTAGTACGTGGTCGGTCTCCTTGTGAGATGCTAAACCATTTATTAAAATTTTAACCCTAACCTCGTACCTATACAGTATATTAAATTAAGTCATCACGTACCGTTTAATTAAATACGCTTAAGAGGTATATAAGTGCACTTAGGCAAAGATGACCAGATAAATTGCACTACACATAATAAACCTAGAGTCTAGAAATCTTTCTATACATTACGAACTGAACTTACCATGGGTGCTCCTAAATTGCTCTATTCAATCCATCCAAAAGATAAATGGGTGGATCGGTTCATACCGCTCAAATTAAACCTGCAATATCGATTCAACTCAATTAGTATAAAAAAATGCAGTTCATTGTAAACCAATTAAATCAGTTGGCCCAAAAGGCAAATGGATTTAACCGACCAATATTTATTATTTGTAAGTATTAATTACTAAAACATTATAACTATTATATTAATTAAAAAATTGTAATATTTACCACAAAAAATTAGAAATAAAAATTGTAATATTACTATTATATTAATTATTTAAAAATAAATATAGTTTTAGGATTATATATTTATAAGTATTAATTATAATTTATAAATATGTAACTATAAGTATAATAAATAACTTTTAATTTTTTATTTTTAATATTGTTAGAGAATAATTATTAAACAATATTAAAATTTTAAGTTATAAAAAAAATTGACAATTGGGTCATTGATTTTGAAGTTGACGAAAATACCTTCATGAAAATAATTTTCCCTAAACATAATAATAAATTTTTTATTTAATAATACAAATTTGTACTTATTTTATTTATATAATTATGTACATAGAAAATAAAATTATTGTTTTTATCTAATATTAAAGATCAAATTTATTAATAAACTATTATTTTTAATAATTAAATAATTATAATAAATTATATAATATTGTTAGAAATTTATTAAAATTATTATTTAGAAAAAAATTATTTATTTAATAATTACTTATAAATTTTTGTTTATTTGTAATTATAAAATGAAATTATTTGTTTATTTAATAATATAAATCATATAATATCTAATTTTTTTTGTTATAATGTGTTCAAATTATTATTTATTGGGGAATGCTAATGTCCAAAACCTCAAAGGGACGTTAGTATTCTCCAACACATTCTATTGTCAACAATACATTTATTTATTTTATTTTTTAGTGAAAATTACAAGGCTATTATGCCTTTAATAAATGCATTTATTATATTAGCATTGATTATCAAAGTATTTATTATAAATAAAGTATTTAAAATATTTTTAGAATTAATTACATAAAAGATAAGCATTTATTACATAAAAAATAAATAAAATTTTGTATTTTTTACTAAAAAATTAAATAAGTAAGGGTATTATTAAAAAAAGAATGTTTTGGAGAATGTTAATGTCCCCATTATGTATTAGACATTAGCATTCCCCCATATTATTATAATATATTTCATTATTATTATATAAGTAGTGCTAGTGGTAATCATACAATACTTATATAATAAATTTTTATGTAACTTTTATAATTGTTGTTTATTAATAGATATGACGATTAGTGATTAACGCATTTTTAGGGGACCGATGATTGAGTCAATTATCTTGGATTGTCAAAAACATAATTCCAATGATATTTGGCTTAGTTGGGTAGATAAATTATTTTATTTTATTATATATATATATATATAATTTAAAATTATTTTATTAAAATAATACTAACTCGTGAATTTATGTAAGTTGACTATACTTATCTCCGAACTCACTATAACAAGAATTTTTTTAGAAAGTAGACGTTAACTAAGGCACAAGAAGCATTTGTAAATCATATTTTGTAATCAAATTAGATAGTTACATATGATCTATCCATATGTTATGCACTTACAAATAAATTTTGACAACTGATCAATACACTTTATTTTCTATTCAGAGAGATGATTAACACTTTGGAGGATATGCTACATACTTGAAAGAAAGATATATTTTTGTAGAATTTAAAATTTTTTATTTTTCAAATGGAAAAAAATAGAGATTCGAGATATCAGACTTGTTAGTTATTTGTTACTGAAGGCAACATTACCAATTACTTAATACAAGAAAATTAATTGAACTAATAATGACCTCTACATAATAATGATTTGGAGAACTCCATTCATTTTTGCAATGAGATATAAACGAGAAGTGAGAGAAACAAAATATAATATCTTGAAAAATAATTAATGTATAAATATAATAGCATATACATACATGTATGTTTGGTTAAATATAATTGATAACTTATTTCTATCATTTTGTGGACTTATAATATTTTTTTTCTCTTTAAGAATAAAAATATCACTTCACCTCATGATAGTTTAATTATTTTAAAAATATCATTATCAAAAAAATATTTATCATTTTATGTGAGTTTAATGAATCTTTGAATCTAAGAAATCATAATTTAATTGAAAATTAATAATTTATTTATATTAGGACGTAATGTAAAAATATCATTTTGAAAAAATATCAAAGATACTTAAAACATAATTTTACAAAACATATTAGATTTCCTAAATTTTAGAAGATAGAAGATTTTTGAATTATTTTGCTATTCACATATTTTTTATTATTTTTTTAAAATATAATTTACTTTATAATAATCTTATATCTTATCATGATATATTATATGATAAAATTTTAAAAATAATTTGTTGAGAAATTAAAAAAAAAAAATAGTATTTTGATCTTTTTACTAGAAATCTAACGAGGAAAGATTTTCTCAAAATTTTAAAAGTCACAGGATACCTCAACATATTATTTTTGAATTTTAATTTTTTGTTGAATTATGTGAGAGAAATGGGGTGGTTAATTGTTGTTTATCTCATAAATTTATAAAACTCTCTCATTCCACGTATCGTTTTCCTATTGCAACAAACTTTGTTTATTTTGATCTATTACATGTATTTTAATACTATTGTTTAATCATATTTAACCCTAACATATTTTCATGTGACTCAAAAATTAATAATCAATGGTCATGATGAGATAAGAAGTATTTTAACTTAAATGGATGTAAGCTGTAGGATCAAGGCTACACCAATTTATTAGGAACTTAGGCTACTATTTAGGGAGAAAAAAAAATGAACTTTTGAAGTTTTAAAAATCCTACAAGTCTCCCCAAATTTGTACTCACCTCACTCCATTCTAAAATCTTAGAGAAATATCATTATTTACTAGAAAAAACACCATCGGAGAAGTCAATAGAATTTTTATCTATTAAAGTTATTTGCTGTCGGACGAAACATGGAAATTCTTCATCTAATAAAGATCTAAAACATACTTCATTTACAAACCAAAATATTACGTAGGTACACATTTATATTTTTCTTGATCTTTTTGTTATAATAATATTTTCTTATTTTTCTACAATTTCTTTTACATATTTTCTTCTTGGTATGAGAAAAATCATGTATGTTTCTTTTTTATAGATCATTTATAGGCAAAAAAATTCGTTAAAAGTGAATAGATCATGATAACGATGTTTGAAAAATGATATTTTTGCATTAGCATAAAAGATTGGTAAAAATCTTGATTGAGCAAGGAGTCAGAATACCCTAAGGTGAAAGCCCCAAACGTCCTGCGAAAGATCCCATGTTATGTGGGTGCATGACCTACTGCATATGTATGCCCCATGTTATGTGGGTGAGACCTTTGCATGAATTATCATTCTATAACGTATTTTATTTAATTAATTTGTATATCAATTACACAACAAGAGATTTATAATATTCTTCATTTACTCGATATTATTATTATCTCAATTAAATCATGGACGAGTATAATAATACATATAAAGATTTTTCTCACATTGTTTATTCAAAATTTTTATATGCTCATCTTGAGGAGATATCTTAGTTGAATTAAACAAAAAATTCCTTTTATATTTTATCTTATTTTGGTCTTGATTTGTCTCAAAATAAATTATGTTAAACAATAAATCACGTAAGGGTTTATTTATTTTTATTTTATTTTCTAAATTCAATATGATGGATTATCCTGGAAGAATGTTTGGGTTGGTTTATTAAATTCTTTGAATAATGAATTAAAATGATGATTGATTACTATTTTATTTTGAATATTTTGATAGATTAGATCTTATTTATGTTTCGCCTAATATTATTTTTAGAATATTCTACTGTATGGATTAAATAAGGGACAAAAATCTTTTCAAAATGGGTAAAATCATCGAAATTGGAGGAGTATTAAATTTTACATGTTTTTTTAAAGTAAACCATGAGAATCTAAATTTATGTTGTCTTTGCAAATGGGTTCTGTTTCAACCCATTTTTCTTTTAGAAATATTGTTTTTCCTGAAAATAGTCAAAGCACAAAATTTTTAAGTTTATATATTAGTTTTCTAGCCCTACAGACTGTTCGCAAAAATACTGAACGTTTAATCCGCAATAATCATTTCTTTAAAATGTATTTGTTTTGTCCACAATAGGATAACACACATTTGCTAAATTTTTCTTTCATATTTTATCCTGTAACGTATGACAATTATATTTTTAATGAAAAATATATTGAATTGAAAATCTATCAGTTTAGTAAATGCACCATTTAAATATATCTCAATGATTGAATAAAATCATACATTTTATATTGTCGATGTTTACTACTAAAACAAACTATTATAGAGAGTTTTTTTTTTTTAGTGTTAACTATGAAATAATTTTAGCAAATAAAAACACACATATTTTATATTGTAAAGGATTTATAATTTTCTAATCTTCAATATTCAGATCTACATCTTGACTCACGAATTATGGTTTGGGTCGTAGATTTGGATTTTGGGGCGGCATACAAGATTTGAGAGAGAACAAAGACTCAAGAGAGAAAAGAACATGTAAGTTGTAAATGTAAGGGCATTTTCCTCTTATTGTGAACAACAGCAAATCACCCCATTTTTTATATAATTTAAAAATGTCTTTAATTTCTGGGATTTGATAGTTGTGGAATTATTAGATAAAATTTCCTTACCTTTATAACTCTAAAGAAATACTTTATTTACCAATTTAGTAAGATTTCAAATCTTTCTAAGGGTCGTTTGGGCCCACATGGCTTATCACATTAACAATCCAACACCACAGTCTTCTAGTGGAACTCATGATACTCAACAAAGATCAAGCATGAGCAAATTAAGATATAAATCAATCAAAAATCATATTTTAAGGATATTCATTATTTTTAAAATCATTATATATATATATATATATATATATATATATATATATATATTATGAAAATGAAATTTGACATTGAAAAATTATGATAATGAGATATTTATTATTTTTGTAACACCCCGGATTTTCAACTCATATCTCGAGGAAATTAAATGGTGAGACTTGGAAGAAAATATCGAAGGAGAGACTTAGAGTAAAATACTCGGATCTTGTTATGATTAATTTCGAAGGAAATCAACTTCGCCATTAGATTCAAAAGGATCGAAATATATACATTAGCCTGTAAGCAAGTCCGAATTCGAATTCGGATAGAAAAGTTATAGAATCCTCGAATTTCGTGTTAAGTGGGACCAAAAACAGTGGAATTTTGTTAGAGCGAGAATCGAAAAGATTTGATGATACCATTAGATCCGTAGTGAAAAATTATTCGAAATGGTATATTCGTTTGTCGTTTTCCGAGTCCGAATAGTTAAGTTACGATCGAAACTAGAAATAAGGGGGAAATTACAAGTATGCCCCTCAGCTTTATTATAAAAAGGAATCTGATTTCTTTTATTTCATTCTTTTCTCTTCTTCTCTAAGAAAATCCCAAACGACAGCCACTTCTCCACCCTAGGATTTCGACCCATTTCCGTAAAGTTTGTGAGCGAACGAAGCCGAGTTGAACCTCGACGAAGAAGGCAAAGTTGTCGGCCACGACGAGGGCTACAACTTCACCACATTTGGTTGTTCATTCTTGTTCGTTTTCTCCATCCTCCATCAAAAACCAGTCGGGTAGCTCGAGTAAACCTCCACATCTTCCGTCCGAGGGCTTCATCGAGTTAGGAGTTAGGTCTATACTTCATTGTAGAAGCAAAGGAGAACGTCATTATCGGATACCTTGCGAACCCTTGCTCATTTGGCATCCAAGTCAGCCCAACCTCGACTCTCGAGCCACCAACCTTGATCATTGTGTGAGTTTATCACGTTCGACGTCCACAACCAGGTAAGGGACTTCCAATTCTTATTGGTAGCTTTAGATTTCCGAAATGTGCATTTAGGGTTTTAAAACAAAACTTATTGTTTGCATTTAAATCGTAGAAAGTTGTTGTTCGACTTCAAATTCATGGTAGAAGTAGGTGTTTTGCTTATGTTTGATCGAATTTTGATAACAAAATCGTGGGTAGGTAGAATGGTTCGAAGAATGAAAAAGGAAATCGAAAAAGGGATTGAAAAACCCAAAAATCGCGAGTGAGGTTCAGGCTGTAGGCGGGTAGGGTCGGTTCCACCGGCACCTACCGAAGGCATTCTGTCGGTCCCACCGACAGAATGGAGCTTCTGCCACCGACCAAACCAAGAAGTCGCCGAAAATTTTGTTCTGTCGGCAGGACCGTCGGTCCCACCGACATCTGTCGATGAGTAAACTGTCGGTTCCACCGACAGCATATTGGTTCTGCCACCGACAGCCACCGACAGACACAGTTTTGATCAGAACAGTGTTCTGACTCTTGGCTTGACTTCCTCACACCTTATACACTATTTCCCACCCTTCATTTCATTAAAAACATTAAAGTAAATGTCCTCTTTAATTTTTACTTTCCATTTACTTTAAGTTCTTTAATGAAATTAAGGTTTTACCCCCCATTTCGGAACAATGGGAATGGTTTTAAGATCCAAATCTCAAAGGATCAAAATCCGAATTTTGGTTTCAAGAACAAAACGTAATTTTCGATGTTTTCGGCAAGTTTTCAAAATGAAATAACTTTCGCGTTTCTTTGAATTAGATTACAAAAACTATGTGATGTCGAATCTCATGATCGAGACTTTCATTTCGAAAAACCCGTTTTCAATTTCGAGAACTTTGAAAAATTGAGTTTCTGACACTTAGCCAAATTTTCACCAGCTTTCTCTATTTTTAACAGCTTTGGTCCCGAGCATCGCTGGGACCTTGTTTTTGAATAAACTTCGGTGGTTTTCAATGGAAAGATCAAAAGAATGACTTTGAAAGATTTGAAATGAATGGTTGATTTGAAAAGATGAAAAGTGAGAATGTCGAGAGAATGGGAAAATGGAATGAACGGTAAAATATCAGAATCACACCCGAGGGGTGATGTCTGCATTTTACATTGTATGTTGTGTGTAGGTTGGTGAAAGGATATCCAGGTTATTAATGAAAGGGTTGCATGTTTATTTCCGATTATGTTAGCGCTTGCGCTGAGTACTGTTATTTATTTTAGGCCGATTGGCCACGGTTGCATGGTAGGAACTGGATATCCGTTCTCAACCCTGTTATGTTAATTTCTCTTTTATTTTAAATGAAAAATCATATATGTACGTAGCTATTTTGTGAGCTGTTAAAGGGTTTGTGAATGCCTGAAGGGATAGTGTGTCACATCATCCGGAGGGGTACACTATCCTGGGATGTACGGTAGGGACCACCAAACTCATACGTGGTATGGGACGCGTATGAGAGTGGAGTCACAACTGGAATCCGGGTCCATTCCTTTCTTATCTTTACCAGTGAACGTGTACTGTAAAGGTGGTCGTATACGAGTGGAATGTCATTTGGGAATCACATGCACGCCTGATAGGCATAGACGAAGATGATTAGTCAGTGATCACTAACAATCTAGTAGTAGTCGAACGTTCTGACACATCGAAAAGAGACCCATTGCTTACGGTCACGTCAAACGGCCAGCCTGAGCCGGATAAATGGTTCCACAAGCGTGGTAGACACGACCAGCCACAAAATCAGGAACTACGATGTTATTGGGGAATATCATGTCCTAACTGGGAGCGATCCAGTCGTGAATCCCAACTCTTTAATTCCAATACTCCACCATTTGTATTATGTATATGTCGTTATATTTCGAATTACAAACTGAGAAACATGTCTATTATTTTAATGTTGCCAACGGTATTTGCATAGAATAGAAAATGTATACTGAGTATGGATGATTGATGCCATGTGTAATCTTTAAACTGTTTAGTTGCTCATCCCTGGCTATATGTACCAGTTGATCGTATTTTATCTTGTAAAACCTTGCATGTATTAAAAATATTCAGTATGCTTTATTCGATCATGCTTAGGAAGGGTTATTAGTAGGAATTGGCTGTGGACTTGCTGGGTAACTTTCGTTACTCACCCTTTCCTTCCTATTTTTTTTAGTTTCAGCACTTGCAGTTGTCGAGGCAGGCGTAGAGGCAGTAATTGAGGAGTATCTGGTCGATCAGATCGACGATTAGAGTTTATTGCCTGGTGAGCACTAGGGCCACATCCCTTAATGTTGTCAGTTTCATCCAGGATGTATGTAGTTTTTGGATTGAGAGTTTAGGCCTATGTTAGAGTGAGAGTATTTTGTAAGCCTGTATATGATTAAATCTTCCGCACTCTGATCTACTTACATGTTAGATGTAATTTAGTCTTCCGCTGTTCATTTCCTGTATTTACAGTTTTATATACAGGCTGTATTATAAATTGGTTTATCAGGTTTGAGTTCCGTGAAACGTTAACATAAACAGAGGAGACCATGCCGAAATTTCGAGGTGCCACCTAGTACCTTGGGATTTGGCATTGGGATTTGTGTTAGCGTTTGGCGGGGCGTCACAATTTTTAATTCGTATTTAAGAGTTTCCATTTTGTAATACATAACGAAAAATATGTAGATTAACCCTATGTCAAGATAAATGTAAAACAGATAGTATGGAAGTTAATCTGACTAAGGGTTTCCCCTAGAAGATCAAGGAAAATCCAATTCATTGATATGTAAAAATATTATTTATTATTTCTAAACAAACCCTAAAAGAAGAAAATTAAGACCCAAGATTTTACAAAAGTAAAAGAGAATGAAACTCATCAAAAGAAGGTAAAGAGAAGGAAACTCACCAACAAAAGACTTGAGCTTCTTTTCTTAAATGATGAACTTAAGCAACATGAGGTTAACGTTGGCGAGGTATATAATTCGTGCAAAAATCAACGATGCAACGGTTGATTTTCAAGGGATATGAAAGTCAGCGGTCCAACCGCCTGTTTTCAAAGGGTGTGACAATCGACGGTCCAACCGCTGGTTTTCATGGGGGTATTTTTGTCAACACAAAAAATCGATGATTGGACCGCCAATTTATTATTTTTTGATAAATTCGTAAAAATTATTATTATTTTAATAATTACTAATTAATCAATTATTTATTTTAATAATTTTCCCTTAAAAGAAAAAGGGACAATGGCTGTAAAGAATTATTTTTTGAAAATATGGACTCTTTAGTACTCTTTTTATTATTATTAAATATTAGTCTAAAAGAATTTTTAAAGTGAAAATATCATTACTACCCTTTTAACTATTTTTTATGTTTAAATAAATGTGTCTATTTGATGATATTTTACGTATTCCTATATTTTAAAATTAATGACAAGCCCTCTAATCATGATCATCTTTTATAGAACAATGACAAAAATATATAAATGAAAAAAAAAATCCTTATTTTTCTTCCCAAAATTAGTAGTCTTTAACTGACATGGATGATGGCAATGACTATGACAAAGATGATGATGGAGATGATTATGGTCATTATCACCATCAAATGGATATGTATGTAAGTTTTCTTAAATATATAAATAATTGTCAATAATTAAAACATAATTTTAAAATTCGACTTGAATATTCATTGAATTGATTCAACTCAAAAATTAGTAAGTCGACTTAAATGAGTCAAAATAAAATTATGTTGAATTTATGAATAACTTTTAATAAATAAAATATTTATTTTTTATTTTTCATAGAAATATTAATAACCAAATAAATTGGTTAAATTTTTTATTTGACTTTAGATATTTTTACATCAAACCATTCTGTAAAGTTGTTAAAAGAGTATTTTTCTTAAAGAATCCTCAAAAGATCCTTGATAAGTTAAGATTTTATTAAGTGAGACTTAAATGATCTATCCGTGTTGCTTATTAGGGATTATTGTGTCATGTTAGAGTGACCTCAAGGTGGAACCTCATATCACACTTTGTCATGAAAGTGGATAGAAATCATAGATGCTTTTCATTGAGATATGAGTGAAAAAGCATCTATGATTTCATCAACTTTCACGTGTCATGAAATGTGATATGAGGTTTAGCTTGTGGTCATTGCAACGTTATTTTTCTCAATGTAGAGTCCTTTGCAGTCGTGTCCTAAAGAAAAATGATAAAGTGCCTTCGGAGTACACTGCATTCAACACTTCTCTTACCTCGAGATTTGCATTGATCTATACATGTTTTTCTCGTGATACGAGTGAAAAGCATCGATGTCCATACACACATTTTGTAAAGTTGTTAAAAGAGTATTTTTCTTAAAGAATCCTCAAAAGATCCTTGATAAGTTAAGATTTTATTAAGTGAGACTTAAATGGTCTATCCGTATTGCTTATTAGGGATTATTGTGTCATGTTAGAGTGACCTCAAGTTAGAACCTCATATCACACTTTATGTCATGAAAGTGGATAGAAATCATAGATGCTTTTCATTGAGATACGAGTGAAAAAGCATCTATGATTTCATCAATTTTCATGTGTCATGAAGTGCGATATGAGGTTCAGCTTGAGGTCATTGCAGCCTTATTCTTCTCAAATGTAGAGTCCTTTGCATCATGTCTTAAAGAAAAATGATAAAGTGCCTTCGGAGTACACTGCGTTCAACACTGCTCTTACCTCGAGATTTGCATTGATCTGTACATGTTTTTCTCGTTATACGAGTGAAAAGCATCGATGTCCGTACACACATCGTCAGCGCAGTGTCCTAAAAAGTCAAGTGTACGACGAGGCGACTCGTTATGGCAATCTGGGTTTTAAAACAATGAGTTAACCCAAAAAAAAGAAAAAAAAACCCTAGTTCTCCTTCTCTGCTCTGTTAAATCTCTCCTTCACTACTCTGTCACAGGTTTAGGGTTTATTTCTAAGATGGAAAAGAGGTTTTTGGAGAAATCGTCTCGTTTGGTTCGTACGGTAAAAGATATGAAGAAGAGGAAGAGAAGTGAGAAGAAATTATTAAATCATGAAGAAGAAGAAGAGAGATCTGTTATACTCGATCCAGTAGAGGAGGTGAAGAAGAATAATGTGAAAAAGACAAAAAATAGTAAAAAAATAGAAGAATCGAAAAACCCAGAAACGAAAACCCTTTCAAACAAGGTTTTTTTTCCCCCACTTCTATTAATACTGATTTTACTTCTACATTAATTGAAAATTTCACTTTTGGAGTATCTGATTTAATATTTTGATCAGATGGTAGCTGAAGATGGAGAGGTTGAAGCAGATTATAGAGTCGAAGAAAGCGATTCCTCTGAAGATGAGGTTTGCTCCGTGTTCTTCGTTTTCTCAACAAAAAAAAAGAAAACGATTTAATTTTGAACCATTTTTCAATCTTAATTGACAACTTTTTTAATGAGTTTATAGGTCCCTTCTCGAAATACTATTGGAGATGTTCCACTGCAATGGTATAAGGATGAAGAGCACATTGGGTATGATATTAGTGGGAAGAAGATCAAGAAGAAACCTAGAAAAGATAAGCTTGATTCATTTTTAGATGGGGTTGATGACTCAAAAAATTGGTAATTTTTTCATCTAAGCGTAACTATGCAAGCTGTCGCACTTTTAGGTTTTTTTAACTGTTATTTGATGATTGTATTGTAATTTTAGGGTTTCCTTTTGAAAACTTTAGTGGATGTAGCAAATTGCATATAGTAATAAAAAATCAAAAATTATATAGATGGAGGCAAGCTCAAAGAGAGGTTCACAGAGCCCAACCCAAAGACACCAATGACCATAGAAATACCACCTTGAACGAGGGCAACTCGAAATTCCTACACACATACCATTATTGATTCCCCTTTAAAAACAAAGTCCTTGGGGAAAAAAATCTTTGAATTCTTTGTTTGTGTTGGTTGAAGAAATGACAATGCTTTGATGTCGAAAGTTACAATGGATATCTTATGTTCTTTTTCTTCAAAGGTTCTAGCATTCTTTTCTTTTCAAATGTGCTAGAAAATTGCAAATGGTAGGATACTTCCTAAGATTCTGCCTTTGGCATTAAAAGCATTACAAGACTAACATTGCCTGCCAAGCCACTGCAGAAAGAGGTGTAGTTGAACATGCGTGAAAAATGGTGAAGTGGTGGGATTGAATGAATTCATCAAAGTACAGGTTGGACCAAATGAGAAACTCCATAGGATTCGTTTGATTTTTGTTCAATCCATATTTTCATCTTTACCTTACCTTACATAGTGTTTTGGAACACATTTCACATTCTGCACTATTTTTCCCTTTTGATTTAATCAAAATTTTTAAAGAAAATTATTGGAGCGAGTGGAAGAGACCTAAGGAGCATAGAGAAATGGACTAATGCTAAGGGAAAAATGCTTTCCTCCACCACTTTCCTAGAAGCCCATTCATCACAGATGTTTCTTTCTTATCGATTAAGTTGATAGAGGCTAAGGACCCTAATCCAAGATGATATTCACATAAGAGAAATCTAACTTAGATTGAATTAAAGCTCTCCAAATGGAGTGAAGTAAGATATCTTCAGGGTCTTCTTCCAAAAAATTTCTCAAGACTCTAGGAGTGCTAAGAAAAAATTCTCTTCCTTACAAGTGTACAACCTCAAGTCATGGTTCCACATCTCATTCTTTAAATTACATTGATTTAGAATGACAATAGTATCATGGTTCTAGGTTAGGGTTTGTGTGGAATCAACACAATACGGGGGCCTTGACAGATTCAACACCATTATGTAGAGAAGGTAGAGCTGACTCTACCTCAGAAAGGCCTTTCAAATTCGGTGTAGGTTCCCCAATTAATTTACCCAATGGAGTCAAGAAATGGCTAATGTCTGTCGATAATGACTTGCCCTGAAATGTATCCATTTTTTGTTCAAATTCTTGGTAATCAACAAGAAGGATATCGTGAAGCTTATTTATCCAAATTGTTTTATCTATTCTTAGTCTGATTTGATTCTATTAGATTAGAATACGAATAGATATTAATCGAATAGAAAATGAGTGATATATTTCATGGCATTTACCATTTGGAAATAGTGGCATAGTCACACCACCCCAATTTGGATTGGAAAAAAGGGGGGAGGGAGGGAGGGAGGGGGGAGGGAGGGGTCAAGTCAAATAGTTTCTTAAGTATATTACTAGCAATTTTCCTAGGGTGGCTCCCCTTACATCCTATATTTAAGGAAAATACCTTTCCCCCCAAGTAATTAGTTTCATATGAAAACCTAGAATATATCACCAAGGTAAGTTTCCAATGAGAACCAGCAATTCAAAACTATCAACAGTACAAAAATAATTTAAAAATGAAATCTATTCTCAAAATGAGATCGATATGTGATACATGTGTCTTTTGCTTGCCTCTATTTGATCCTATGTGATTTACCCTCACCATTCAATGTTTTGCATCAAATGCTTTTGGTTTAAAAGAATTCAACTTGAAATATTAGGATTTGGATATTGCAATTTCCCTTTCACATGGGATGAGGTAGTTAGAGGATTAAGCATCTTTTTTTTTTTTTTTTTCAAGTTGAAATCTTTGTATATGTCAATCAATATTGAAATGGTCCATTACATGGTTACTAATGATTGTAGTTATCTCATCAAAATTGTAGTGTGGTAACTCTAGCCACTTAAATCAACAAAACAATTTTGGTACTTATGTTTTTAATGAAAAACTAGTTGAACTTTTTGAAAGATAACTACAATGAAAAATGGAAAAAGTCCACGCTACAAAAAGAGAAAGGGGGAAGAATTTGCCTCACCAAAAAATCTCCAGCTAAACAAGGGAAAAACAAGTGACTACCATCATAAACACAACCCCCGGAAAAAAAAAAAAAAACTCTCTATTAACAGTTGTCACCATCCCATCTAGAACTTAACTTGCAAATGTGAAGTAAGTCTCCTTATCTTATTAGTGAAATTGAATACTTGAAATTCAACAAAACCCTTTTTTTCTTTTTCTTCTTGAAAAATAACTAAGATTGATGAATTTTTTACCATAAAAGATTTGTTCTCTCCCCCACCTTTTTTTTTTACATTTATAGATCTCGTCAAAATGAATTCCTTTATACTATTTACAAATTCAATACCAAAAATGCATCAAAGATTTAACCTTAATGACTACTGAACAAAGAGCCCCTCCATTTCCTCAGAGGACCAGTTAATATCAACAATTAATCTTCAAAAAATTTCTTGATTCTTAAGTTGATTAAAATAATTAGGACATAAGAGTTCAATAGCATATTATACTATTAAATTCACTCAACTTCATTTTTTCTAATCTGCTCATTTATTGTGTGGTTCCTTAGATTATCTAATAAGCAATGGTAATAGTCTGAGTAATGCCCTTTACTTTCAATGAAGCCTCGTGACCTCTTAACACCTTTAATTTGTCACTTTTTTTAGTTTCCAGCCTTTTTGTTGATCATCATTTGCTTTGTCTTTTCTCCCTTACCAACCTCTTTGTTTTTATCACTTTTATGCATTAAGTTTTTCTTGTTTCTACTCTTTTTCCAAGTCTCGTTCATAGTCACCAAGTTGGGGTTCGGAAAAGAAGTCAGCAAGGGAAAAGGTCGAAAAAAATCGGGAAAAAATTGAAATAGTGTTAATACAATATAAAATTTTCTACTAAGTGATGTTATCATTTATATCATCAAATCCTATTTTAAACTTAAGAATAAATGGTCTTTGAAAAAACCCTTCTAAAAAAAAAAAAAAACATTTTGGTGTGTTTAAATTGCGACTTTTTCAAAAAGTCGTGATTTAATTGTTAGTCTTTAAAATCGGGATTTAAACACGATTTTTTGAAAAAGTCCGCGACTTTGGTGACTTTGGTCTCATTATATCTCATTTTTTTCTTTAGTGATATTTGGCACGTCATCATGCCCCCAAGTATCCTTTTGTGAATAACTTTTCCTTTAGATTCCCCTATATATATTTTTATTTGCTACTCATCTAACATTTTGGACTTTTTTTTTTTTTGATACATGGGTATCCGGACTTCGTCCGACTAATCCCATGGACATGCCCGTCACCACTTCCAGCACGTGTGTACCTGGCCTTTTAAAGCACTGGGGTGCTGGCTAACAAGGGGTGAAGTGATTCGAACTCATGACCAATGCTTCCTGAGGCATAGTCCTAGCCATCTCACCAACCCCTTGTTGGTTCATATTTGACTTTTCAGCCTCATCAACTGAGTCTCTGGTCTAAGTTTTATGGTTCTTACTCTATCAATTTAGCTATAAATTACATAACTTTTCCCCCATTTAGGTTCAATCACTTATTGTCATGGTATCTTTTTAATAAGCAATAGAAATGGTGAAGCACAAGTTTGCCACTTTGCCAAAAGACAAAAAAGTTTGAACAGATAAATGCTTACCATTACTTGACTGAAAAATGAAAAAAAGAACTATGAAACAATATAATAACCATTTGAGCCGGTTTACTAGCTAAGTTTTATCAAAAAAAAGTTGAGCCGGTTTACTAGCCAACTTTTTTTATTATTAGTGGGATAGCATGGTGAGCTGCACCTTTTGGTTTGCTTCCTAGAGTTCCTGTTTTACATTTCATTCTGTCATTTTATCTAAAATGCTCATTTTTAAATGTACACATGTATGTTTAGGCGCAAAATTTATGATGAGTACAATGATGAGGAGGTGGAGCTGACAAAACAAGAGACAAAAATAATTCGTAGATTGCTGAAAGGAAAGACTCCACATGCTGAAGTTGATCCATATGCGGTCTGTACTTTCTCATTGATTATTATGTAATTTTTATTTTTTTCATATTTGTCGTCCTCATTTTTTATTTTGCTGATATAGTTGTTAGTTTCAATTTTCTCCTTCATAATCCATCTATGTTCTTAATTTTGTTCATGAAGAAATTTGAATATATTTCCCATGTCTCTTATGCAGCCTTATGTTGATTGGTTTGCATGGGATGGTGCCAAGCATCCATTGTCTAATGCACCAGAGCCGAAGAGGCGATTTATTCCTTCAAAATGGGAAAGCAAAAAGGTAATTCCTCCCCTATGCTCTGCATGATATGAGAAGATACTAGGGTTAGTAAAGTTTGTATATTGATTGAGGCATGTTTGGAAGGACTACTTCCTGTATGTATGTACGGGCAATGTTTGGCAGCCAAAATGTTGCCTTATATGGGCTAGAAGTTCGGAATCGGTTGATTTTATTTGAGAATGTTCTCTATGGCGAGGAGATCATCCTCACAAAAAACCAGCCATTCCAAAACTTCTAACCCCAATTCACAAGTTGAAGAATCATGGATCAATTTGTAAACCACTTTTGATGGGGTTACAAGTTTCGGAAAGGGTTAATTTTTTGTGAGGATGATCTATATGGTGAGGAGATCATCCTCACTATTTCACAAAAAAGCAGCCCATTCCCAAACTTCTAACCCATATATGAAAATTTTTGGCTCCCAATTTTAGCTGCCGAATGGGACCCTATGTGTGTGTGTGTGAGATGGTAATGCTTCAGTGTCACCTGCCTTAGTTTTTCTCTGATATCAGTGTAAATTATTTGCTTCTAAATTGACCGATGTTGTATGAATGTCTTTATATTTTATTTGTATTTATTAGTTGGGTCTGTCCTTTTTTAATACAATTGATCTACTTATCAAAAAAAAAAAAAAAATAGTTGTGTCTGAAAGGCTTGTAACTGAGAGGATTATCCACTCTTTAGTGTTAGTTTCATGTTTCATCTTCTTGAATGGACAGGTTGTTGAGTTGGTCAGAGGAATTAGGAATGGGAATATAAAGATCAATCAACCGAAGGAAGAACCACAATTATATCTATTGTGGGGAGATGATTCCAGCTCTACAGAGAAGGCTGGGCATGGATTAAGTTACATTCCTGCACCAAAACCAAAACTAGCTGGTATTTTCTCGTTTTGCTTAATCTGTCTATGGGTTATTATAGTAGGCCATTGCTTTACCACCTTAAAGAAACTTGATCTTTAAACTTTAATTTTCATTTCTTCTTCTTTAAGGTCACGAGGAATCATACAATCCTTCAGTAGAATATGTTCCTACCCAAGAAGAGATCAATTCTTACCAACTTATGTATGAGGAAGACCGCCCTAAGTTTATTCCAAGAAGGTATGATAGGGTTGCTTTATAATTATTTGTTTAGGGTTTAGTGTTTAGCTTCTTTTGTTTGATAATGCAACCTTGTGAAACCTTTTAACCGATATCCATTTACTTTAGGTTCGGGTCTCTACGAAGTGTTCCAGCTTATGAGGCTGCTCTGAAGGAATCATTCGATCGTTGTTTAGACCTATACTTATGTCCTAGAACGCGGAAGAGACGTGTAAGAGATGGTTTTACATAATAGAACAAATATGTGCTATATCAGTTTCTCATGTAATTATATCTTCATAGCCATTGATAATAGCAACTTGGAATTATATCCTTTTTGTTCATTTTCTTCAGATTCACATTGATCCCGAAATTCTAAAGCCCAATTTACCCAGTCCGAAAGATCTAAAGCCTTACCCATCAAAATTGTATCTTGAGTATAAAGGCCACATGGGTGCTGTTCTATCAATTTCCATCGAAGTGTCGGGCAGATGGCTTGCTTCAGGTTCAGGATTATATCTTTTGGTTTTCATCTTGCTTTAATTTTTTAGGAATAAATAGATTATTTTGTATGGTGTCTTAAAATCTCCAATTATGTCTGTAGGTTCAACTGATGGAACCGTGCGTATTTGGGATGTCGATGTTGGTCGAACCCTTAAAGTATTTAAGGTTGGTGAAGCTGTCAATTGTGTTGCCTGGAATCCCGTGCCAGGCCTTCCTATCTTGGCGGTGTCTGTGTAAGTCCTTTCGCATTGCTTCTCAATAAATGTTCAAAAGCTTTTGGTTACTTGAAGATTGCTTGGTTTATATTTTATTGAATTTTTTATTCATGGAATTTTTTTAATGAAATTTACTATCTTATATGGTGAAGAGGGCAGGATGTTCTACTTCTAAACACTGGACTTGGAACTGAAGAAGAGCAGGAAAAGGTTAAGGAACTTCTACGTGTTGAGACACCTGCAGCACTGGACGACTCTGGTTGGTATCCTACAATTATCATTTTTTTCTTTTATGCCCTACTTGGAATCTGCAAATCATTTGCAATTGCAAATAATTTTCTAAAATCAATTTTATTGGTGCTTGGTTACACAATGCAAATGATTTGCATTGCAAAAAATTTGCATGGATAAACCTAAATTCTTAAGAAATTTCAGCAAATGATTTGTCTCAAAAAGTACTGGAAATCATTTGCTAAATTATTTGAATCCAACTTATGCATAGCAAAATTACTTAAATACTCCTTATCAAGGAAATTAATCAAATTATAAAAATACCCTCAGTACTTGGTACAACAATATGCACATAAATTTAAGAAAATATCCTTAAGATAAATTAAATTGCATATTGAAATTACTTCTTCAAAGTAAATTTAAAATATAAAAGTAGCCCTTGATACTTACTGCAATAATATGCATATGAATTCACAAAAATACATCTCATCTTAACATTTACTTGTATATGAAAATTACAAAAATACCTCATTAATTTTATTACAAAATATCCCTCATCATGGAGGTATTTTTGGAAATTCATATGCATGTTATTGTAACAAATACTAATTTGAATAGTTTCTTTGATAAGTATTTTTGTTATTCTGATATATACGTCACTATACCTTTTGTAAATTCATATGTATGTTAATGTAGCAAGTACTGAGGGTATATTTGTAATTTGAATAATTTCTTTGATGAGGTTAAATAAATTTAAATTCTCTCCATGTTTTATTTTAACTCGAAATCACAAAGAAATTTTGTGTTGCAAATATATCTGACCACAACAAAAGATTTGCAAGAGATTTCTTAATGGTTGCCAAGCAATTGTAAATCTTCCATCACATACCATTTGCATTACAAAACATTTGCAGTGTCCCAAGCAGGGCCTTAGAATAAATAAATATGCTTATCCTTTCTGCTTGTATAGATCATAGCACATCCATAGTGAACTGGCTTCAACACGACAACCACGAGGGAGGAATCAGATTGAAGCATCTTAAGGTGCATTAATGTGTCTTCTTTCATCCTTTAGTAGTTTTTGTTGGTAAAATTCTAGTATTATCTATTAAAAAAAAAAACTTATATTATTGTCATTGAATTTAATATCAGTTTATATGTTTTACTTACTAAGATATATATTTGACAGCTTTTATGGGCTTTTGCAGGCAGTGTCCTCAGTTGAATGGCATCGTAGGGGAGACTACTTTACTACACTAATGCCGGGTGATATCCTTGAGAGATGCTTTATTTTAGTACTTCGTAGGTGGTTTATTACACTTGATCCATACTAACTTCTACGTCTACCATTTGTTCGGTTGATTGTTATAGGGGTAACTCGGTTCCTTATTTTTGAGAGTTTTTTTCTCCTCTGAAATATCTGCCTTTCTCTCCCATTTAGAGCTTTTATAGGTTTACGTGGTTGCTAAGGTAAAACTTAGTCCCTGGTGTGGGTCTAACACGCACCCCCAAAATAAAAATAGAGGCAGTCTATTGCCACAACAACTTTTACTAAGGGCACTTTAATTCATGTAGTATCAAGGAGAATTTAGTGCACATCTTGGGGTGCTCTTACTAAGGGCACCCCAATTCATGTGATATTGAGGAGACTTTTAGTGCACACATCTTGGTGTGCTTTTAGTAAAAATTGGTGTGTCAATAGAAGCTCTCTAAAAAGAGCTATCCATATTATTTGGGTGCTTATTCATGCACAACTCATGTATCATTCAGGAAAAAAAGTGTACAAAATTTGTTCTTATCTTATATCAAACAGCATTTAGTATTTGTGTACATGGCATTCCTTGACCTTTCATTTTACGTGACTCAAGAGCAATACTGATACACCAACTTTCGAAAAAGAGCACACAAAGAATTCCATTTAAGTTGCATGGGCTTCCAGTTTCATCAGCTTTTCATCCACATCGTTCCATGATCTTCGTTGCAACAAAGAAAGTTGTCCGTGTTTATGATCTGTTGAAGGAAAAGCTTATTAAGAAATTGGAGCCCGGTGTTCGTGAGGTTTCCTCCATTGCAATTCATCCTGGAGGTTGGTTGTTTCTCATTTGCTCAATTTATCATTTTAGATGTAAACAACAATGGGGAGGTTCTTTTTGTATTGAACTTTTCTAATATATTTCTTCTACGTCCCCTCTTGTGTAGGTGATAATGTAATTGTGGGAAGCCGTGAAGGAAAAATTTGTTGGTTTGACATGGATCTTTCGTCTGAACCTTACCGCAAATTAGTGTATGTATCTAGTGGCTTGGAAACGTTTTTTTTTCCCGTCTTTTTTTGTGTTTTGGTAAGTATAGAGTTATTATTACGAAAAAGGAGGTTGAGGATACCTGCCTAAACACTAAAGGGTACAACTAAAACTACATTGGGACTGAACACAAATGTTCCATTTGAACACAAAGTCGTTGAAAATACAGCTTTAAATTAAGAGAGCTACTATTGGCACCCCAACTTTTTTACTTATTAGACACCAATTTCTTAAATTTTTTGTCACATCCCAATTAAAGATAAAAACACACTTTTCAAACATTATCGGCTTGGCTCAAATTATGGCTCAGAGGTACTAAACATTATAACACTTGTTCAAACAATTTTAGTAGTTATTTAAAATTATGATTAAGCTCACATGAAATCCTGAACCCAAAAAAATTAGAAATCTAGCAAAACAAAAAATGAGAGCGCTTCTATTGGCACCCCAACTTTTATTTATTCTCAACCATTTACTTATTTTCTTCATTTTTAATTGGGGTGTAACAAGTAAAAAGTTGGGGCGCCAATAGCAGTTCTCTAAATTAATCAAACAGCTTACCCCTTTATAATTATCGGTTCATTGTGGTCTGCATAATTTTTGTAAGCCGTAGTTATATTTTTGGGTTATATGGTTTGATGCTCATTTGGTACTGGATATTCTCAGATTGCACCAAAAGGACATTACAAATGTTGCCTTCCATCGTTCGTACCCTCTATTTGCTTCAAGTTCCGAAGATGCCACCGCATATGTCTTGCATGGCACGGTTTATTCGGATCTTAATCAGAATCCTCTTATTGTTCCACTGCAAATTCTTCGAGGTCATGTATCCACAAATGGAAGAGGTCAGTGCTTGTATTTGCTTTTATTTCATTTTTTATTTTTTATATTTTTATTATAGTTGTTTGGAATTTGGGAACAGAAAAGGCGGGGATGGTGAGTGACAGATTTTTAATCAAATGTGACTTGTTTATCTTATTGGATCATTCGAGTAAATTTGTCTTGATTGTCAGACTCAGCCGTCAAGAAAACACCATCTGTATACATGAAATTGGTGATGTTCCTATCAGTATTCAGTGTTGATTGTAGGGCATAAAATGGGTCGGATTTTATCCGAAATCCAAATTTAGCTGGTTTGGGCCCTTGAGTAGATCCAAATAAAAACATGGGTTGATGTCCCTTGACTTGAGTCGGATCTGTCCCTATATCCGCTTAGATCCAAATGATATATTGCTTTGAAAATTATATTTTTATAATATCTTTTTTCTACTACCTTAATATAACATGAACTCTTATAAAATAAAGGAGTTATAATGGTAAAATTGAGTAGCATAGCTAGTAGAAAAGAAATATAGTCAAAAAAATGTTGAACGGTCCAAAATTATTCTACCAGACCGACCCAAATCACGTAATTCGGTTGGGTTGGATCTGGATTCGTATTTAGCGAAAGCAGAATGGTTCGAGTATGGTTTTAGCTAATAGGATCCAAGTCAGATTTGTATATAAAATCCAGATCTGAATATGGGTATACCCAGATCTGACCCAAACCTGACCCATTTGAAGCCCTAGTTGATTGAAAACACCTTTTCTTATAGATCTTGGGATGTCTAGTATGTTTATCACAGATTTATTTTTGCGGTCCATCAACCAATTATTTTTCTTCATTCGGAAGAACACGAAAGCAAACTAGCCAGACCCATTTTCTTTGTAATAATTACTTCCTGATATTATCCATTATTTTTTGTGCTTTTATTGCAGGAATAATGGATTGTACCTTTCATCCATTGCAACCTTGGTTATTCACTGCTGGTTATGATTCAGTGATAAAGCTTTACTGCAATTGAGTAACAAACACCATAAGAAGTGGGTTTACAATGAACACCCATTCGATCAAAGAAGCAAGTGTAATCTGCATTATGAGAGTTTCCGAGAAACACGGAACTTGTATTTTTTGAATTATACGGGAGCAACTGAAGAGGTCAGATGAGTTTTTTTTATCCATTTATTTCTATATATGTATGCTAAACTAATTATTGTATTACAACACAAACTGAATTGAGTTTAAGCATTCTTTCTGAGTAAAGTTTAAGTAGGCCTCCTCTGCGTGATGATTGATAAATTTTTTGTGTTTGAAAAGTGGAGTGGTTGTTTTGGTCGGACTCATCGTAGGCCCCTACTACACAGGACTTTCTAATGCTCATAGCAACTCTATAGCCATTTGTTCTGGGTGGCCTAAAGATACATCTCAAAGAGCTTAACAGTGTTAAACAATTTAAATAATGAGCCATATAGGCTTGGTACATGAGCGGTTCGCATTTGCAGAAAGAGTTCATACCCAGGTTCCCAGGTTCGCATTTGCAGAAAGAGTTCATACCCAGTTCGCATTTGATGAACTCCAATATGATCGAGAATGAAAATGGACCTGATGGGAATATTTCAACCTATAAATACTGGTTTGATAGATACTGCAAAACATCTTCCAAGTTGTGAAAATTACAGAAATGTTTCAATAATACTAGAATTGCATATATGCCATGCCGCAAGGTAAAAGATTAGCCCACCCATGGACGGATCATTATTGTCTTACTCTCTGCTCTGCTGATCAGACAACCCAATAGAGGGATTTGAAAGATTAGCCTACCCATGGATGAATCGAAACCTAAATACAATAAAATAGCCAATTATTTTTTAATTAAAAAGAATTTATTAAAAACGTGTAACCCCCTTATTTTATAGTTGAATGATACCGAGCACCAACAATGGTTTTTTGTCTATACTTCACACCAAATAGCAGGAACAACAACAACAAAAAAATAAGTGAGCTTTGCAAGACAACATTTTGATTTCAAACCACTTGCACAAACCAACCACATCAACAAATTCCTTCAAAGATTTTGATTTGTTGGAATCGTACATAGTTGGCTCTGAATTGCCAGATTCAAGCCAGAGCTTGAAAATGACTTGTTTTATGGAAGAGTTATTTTTTAGGTTAGAGGTTGAAGAAGAGGCATCTAGACCTTTTCTCATTAATCTATGAGAGAAGACCCAATTCAAGGGACAATGTCATCAATTCAATAACATATATCTCAAATATTCCCCAAAATGTCTACATGCCCCCTTAACCTCAGTCTTATCCAATAGACTAATAAAAATGATCTTAACCTCATCATCATCTTGAAACCTAGAAATACCTCTTTGAATTCTCTTCCCAAAACCAAGCATCTTCAACAACTTTGTTAAAAAAATTCGCCCTAATTGTCAATCTTTTATAATATTTTATTTTAATCTTCAAATCTAAAGAATAAGGTAGAAAATTTTAAGTACAAGATGAGATCTTTTGCTTGAAAATTTTATGCTTTATACTAGGGACTAAAGAATGTTCAAAACAAGGGATTGAAGATGAAATTAAATAAATTAAAATTAATTTTCTATAAAAGTTGAAGTGCTTCAAAGATATAAAAATATGTATTTTTTTTTCCCTTTTTGATTGTTAAAGTTGAAAATGAGAGAAAAAATTTAGGTTATTTTTTATTAGTAGAAAAGAAGAAAAAGTCAAAGGGGCATCTCATCAATTTGAAAACCAAGGGATATCTCAAATAATCACCAAAAGGATTTAATCCCAAATCGCATTTCGAGGAACCACAAACTTCATCACAACTTTTTACATAGGAAATAAACATCCCTTGATGAAGTCAGGTACCCTAAGAAAGACCACTTAACTAAGTGGTATTTCTAAGGTCTTTGGTTCAAACCCCTTCCTATACTTAAAATAAACAAAAAATAGCTTGCTCATTCCAAAAAAAAAAATAATAATAATAAAATAAGTCAGGTACCCTTCTTATAAAAGGGTAAGGCTATGTTTGGATTGAGAGAAGTAGAGAGGAGAAATTCATTAAGAGGAGAAAAGAAGAGAAACTCAATCTCACTCCACCATTGTTTGGATTGACAGGAGATAACTTGATAACTTTGAAATTTTAAAATATTTTTAAAAGAGATCCAAGAGCAGATTTGACATAATAAAATATTTTTAAAAGATTTCTCTCCATTTTTCTCCTCTTCTCTCCCATCACATAACAATCCAAACAAGAGAAATAGAGAAAAACTCATTTATTTCTCTTCTCTTCTCTCCATTTCTCTCAATCCAAACTCAGCTTAATTGACCAAAGGAAGAGTGCCAAGCTGCAGTTTTTGAGCTCGCAGTGGGCATAGAATTAGGGCAATTTTATAACGTTTTGACACATCTCAAGGAATTGGACATACTGATTCATCTGCACAATACTATCACAAAATATAGATAATATTTTTTGTGTCGGTAAGATACACAAAATTTATCGTCATTGTCTACACCTTATCCCTAATATTGGGGAAGGCAACATGAATCTTTTTCTCCATTCAACTCTGTTTAGAGTAACATCTTCTGTTGAGGAAAGAAATGAAGTTTATATCAGTAAATAAAAAATAAATGAAAAAATGATTATAAAAAAAATCCGTGGATGCTGTATAGCTTTCAATGGTAACACAAATAATATTGATTTCGACATTATAGAGTCGTGTAAAGTTACTCTACTACATTGTGGCTCCCAAGCCCAGCTAATGGAGAGTTTACATCAGGGCTGGCAGCCGATGTAAAAACTCGCAACCTGTCAACATGAATAATGATGGTTTAATTCAAGGCTGGGCTTGAGATGGGCTTGAGACGGACCGATGTGAGGGAATAGGATTCCTTCAGCCAAACTCAATTTTAGAAATAAAACTTTGATGTTGATGAAGTTTTGAATATGAATATTACTTAAATAAATTGAATTAAATGCATGGATAATGGTACAAATATGTGAAAAGTTATATATATATATATGCCAGAAGCCCAGAAGATGACACTTGATGTTCAAAAGCATGATAAGGGAAAATTTATTTTGTTCACATTCATGAAAATTTATTTAAAAAATAGTAAAATAAGAAGAATAATCATGAAATTTATGAAGGTTTTCAACATCAAGCAATAAAAGGCACAAAAACGCCTTTTACTTCAGAAATCCAATGATCTACCATCAGCTCCTACAATTGGAAATAAGTACAGGTGATTGAGGACCTAGAAAAGTATATCGTTATAACTCGGTAGCAAAGTCATAGAAACCAAATATAATGGTTGTGGAGATAATGAATCAAGTCTTGTAGGAAAAAAAATTGTCAAGATTTGGGGAAGGGGAGGCTGGTCTTTGGAGGAAAATTATTGCTGGATTAAGGGTCATGATTTGGTGAGTTCTTGGTCAAAGCATTCTACTCGGTGCTTTCTAACTCTTCAAATGAGTCATTCCTCGCACTTGTATCAAGGTCTATAATCCCATAGAAAGATATCTATGTATATATTTGTTCGGTCAGATGTTCTTGATAAAATCTTAACCATTGACCTATTTAATCAATTGTGTAAAGTTCACTGTGAATTTTACGTAATGGTGCAAAGAAAATGGGAAAAATGTCAATCATCTCCTTGTATATTTTTCTTTTATATATTTTTCATCTGAGAATGGGTTACCCGGGACTCAAACCGGGAACTAGTCGGATGGAGTAGAGAATTTCCTTGTAGAAATAGGATAAAAAATCCCTCCCCAATAGCAAGCTATCTGATCCCATTTCTTTTCATTATTTCATATGTATTAAATTCTTTCTTCTTTTTTTTTATCTACATTGGTCCTTACTAACTAGTCATGTTAAAAGCTTTTAATGCAGAGGTAGAACCCGGTGGTGTCTACTCCTATATGCTATTTGCTGGTGTATTTGAAGGAGAGGAATACGATATCTTACAAAGATAAAGAGAAAGAAATGAGTGCTGTAATGATGAATATCAAAGCAAATCTGTTTCTTTGGTCAAGATGCATGAGGAGTTCAGGGGAGCAAATTTCAAGGACTTTATTTTTAAGTGGGATTCATTGATTCTGTGAGAGAGTGGGACATTTTCTTTCTAGTAATCGGGTTTGGCTGGGTTGTGCTCTTCAGGAGGTCTCCTTGACCGTTAAGCCTTCCTTTCTCTCTATCAACTTCTTTTGTTTTTATTAATGAAATCTATACATTTTACCCAGCCCAGCCCCACCACACACACACACACGCGCGCGCGCGCGCACAATGAAAAAAATAATCATGTTAAGGAGGGAATCTAGTATAAGTCTTTTAATATCGAAGAAGTCAATCTAACATCATATTACTGTGATAACCAAAAGTCTCGTATATACACAAGGAGATTAGTTTCTATTGGAAGGGAACCACTTGTGGATCAATATACATTGGGACTAACATCCATTAAACACAAGTACTCCACAGAAAATTGTATACCTACACGATGGAGAAAGCAAGATTGAAGAAAAATAAAGAAATAAATAAAAAGTGGGAGTGGAAGGAATTTAGTTGAGGTGTCCAAGACGAAAGAATAAAATTGTAAAATTACAAGAGATTTCTAGGTCAGCCATTTGAATTGGTATCTACTTTTATTTTGTAGTTCTTTAATGTCAGAAAACAGTTATTAGGGACATTCTCACATAGTCTTATGTTGCAGCCTTTGACCACTCAATTAACTTAAGGCCATGGTTACAATAAGGCTTTGATGATGCTGATGATGAATGTCATGGCTTAGGAATTGAGTGAAAGAAAGCCTATATGAAAAGATTGATCCTTCTTTAGGATGCTAGAAAAAGGTTTTCTCTATACAAATTAGATTGGGCTTACTTCAACAAAGAAGTGATGTTAATGTACTCACGATTAGGGGTGGCAATCTTGGCACGACCCACGAACATGACTCGAAAACGACACGAGATTAATGGGCTTGGATCATACTAGTGTCAACCTATTTAACACAATTATTAAATGAGTCGGGTCCAGGTTAGGGGCATCAACCCCCTTAACCCATTTTTGACACGTTTAGTTATTTTGTCATTAACGTGTAGTTTTAAATATTTTAACAAATATTTAAGAATTTTTTAAAATTTCCCATTTTTTATGATAAAACTTAGTTTATGTTTAGCGATACTTAATTTATGTTGGTAAACATTGGTTTATTATTGCGTGACTTTATTTTTAGTAATGGTATTTTATTTTTGGTGGTGCAAATGAAACTTATTTATTCCAATAAAGATTAGAAATTTATTAAACAGGTTATATGTGGGTCCGGTCAGGTATACCTACTTATAAATGGGTTGTGTTTGGGTTCAAGTTTTTGACACAATTATTAAATGGGTCAGGTTTGAGTCTGGTAAATTTTCATTATACCCTTGCCTCAACACGACACAAACACGACCCGACCCATTGCCACCCCTACTCACGATTGTCAAATGCAAGCGCATATGCCATTTCTAGATAGTTTATCGCATTTTCCATGGCATAATCAATATCCAGTGGTATACATAGGTGTATATATTTTTACTAAGTATAAAATTTAAATAAGAATAAAAGCAAGAGGCAGAGAGATGCTCCTTTACAGGAAAGGGAACAAAGCAACATAAAAAAGAAGATACAAAAAATGGAATCCCTTTTAACTCATAAGGAGAAATTTTTATGCACTTTACAGTCCAATAAATGGAATCCCAACTCCTTTTGGAACCTACTCAATGATATACAATCCAGTTAGATTTCAAAACAGTTGTTAGTAGCATTGAGCAAAATTATGATATGATGCCATCTAAAGCAAGAAAAACTCTTATCCTCTCGAGTAGGTGCAAGTGCAACCCGTGGAAATGTCCCTATTGAAGTCAAATTGAGAGTTTGGGACATATACAATAAAAACAATTATGAAGTGGTAAGATGTGTGGAGTGTTGTTTCCACGTTCTAAGTTCAAACCCCCCTTGAACACACCTTCATTTGCTAACCACTAACCCTATACCTATCCAAAAAATGAAAACAAAGAATATCATCAATATACTCATTAATATAAATATGTGTATATTATATACCATAATACCACAGTTACTTGGAAATGCTTGCCACAATACATGGCTTGACAGTCAACTTACCGAACTTTCTACCTATAATTTCCGTACTTTCTAGAGTTAGCAACAACAGGTCAAAGATATGAGCTTGGCACCCTAACTTTCATTTCGGTGACACATCTAGAATTTATGGGACCAAATACTACAATATGCCACTTCAGATGGAGCCTTTATGTTCATTAAAGAAGCATACTGTCTTTCGATGAAAAGCAATCTAACTATATAAACAATATAGAGATACCACTATCAACAAAATTAACTATGAAACACTCAATTAAATAGTCTTATTATGGTCATATGATCTAGAAAAAAAAAAAAAAACAGAAGAATTCATGAGATCAAGGAAATTAGAGATTGGACTCCAATGATAAAGTTTGCTTGACTTCTATCATCTATTATAATTGGTTCCATAACTTCAATAAAAAATGTTTAACCTTTCCTAAATTTCTTAGACCCAATTAACTAGAATTGGTCTTGTAATTTAAATGAGATATCAAATTAATCCCATTTCTATCAAACCAAAAGAGATCAATTTCAATAAACAAAATCAAACATTAACACAAAAAGGAATTATCCCAAAAATCATACCTGAAGTCACTCAATCCATCAAACCTCCCCTAACTTCAGACATCACAGTATCACCATCCTCAACCAATCTTCCACTTGCACCAACACCCACACTACTGCTTCCTTCAACCGGAAAGCTCGACACGGTCTCCCCACTATTTGCCGGTCCAGCCGAACTCGTCTCGGCTTGAGCCATCCGAGTCGGTGATGAAGATGTACCCAAAGAATTCGATCTCAAAGGAAAAACAAGTCTATGTCTCCTTACAATATGCCTCAAAGTCCTCTCCATCCCAAATAAATCCTCCTCTTCATCAACCAAACTCCTCAATCTGACAGCAACACCACTACTCGATCTCCTCTCGGTCTCATCAGTCGGGAGACAAAATCGACAAACGGGGCAAGAATTATGCTGCGAAAGCCAAGGAAGAATACAATCGAAATGATAAATGTGATTACAAGGCAATTGCTTGGCTTCCACATCGATTAAGAACTCGTCTTTACAGACCGCGCAGAGAATCGTATCGGAAGCTAAGAAAGAACTAGTGATCTTGACAGTTGGGATCGATTCGATGGAGGATTTGGAGGCAGGAGAGGAGGAGGAATGATGGTGGTGGAATTGAGTAGTAGTGGTGGTGGGATCTTCATCGGGATCTGCGAGATGTTGGATCAAACGGTCTAGGAGGTAAGCGTTGGAGAGACGAAGAGTTGGAGGGATTTGGAAGGGATCGAGATCATCGTCTTCGGTTGGAGTTAGGGTTTGAGGAGGTGAAGGAGAAAGATTGGGGAAAGTGTGGAGAGGAGGAGGAAGAGAAGAGAAATTAGGGTTAGGGTTAGGGTTAGGGTTGAGTTCCATTTCTTCAAGGAAATCGCCCTGACAATGAGGGCAGAGAAGAAGAGGAGAAGAAGAGAAGAGAGAAACACTCATGTCGCACTCGTGACACCAATATGTCTGTCTTCCGCCATTGTTGTTGTTGTTCGAAAGAGTGTTAATTGAAGACATTCTTTTTCTCTCTCTACTTTCTCTCTCTTCTGTCTGTGTAATGGTGTGATGATGCTCTCTTTTGGAGAAATGCAGCCGAATTGGCCAAAAAGCCTGAAAGTAGTTAGCTTAGCTTATGCTCGTCTGCTTCTTATGACGTGAAGTTACTATAATATCCTTTTAAATAATAGAATATGAATATTACACATTTTTGAAGTAGTTTCAAGGGCAAGTTATCTTGACGTAGTTGAAAAACAAGATAAATAGCCAATGTGAATCGACCACATGTAATTTTGAAGAATAAAGTCTAGCCTTACTAACATAGTAAAATTTTAAAGCTTGTTGAAATTGCCATTTGGCATTCAAAAATCATGATGGGTAAGTTTGTATTACCTAGCGAAATAGTCGAAATTAGGGTCCCTACAAAATGCAAGATGTAATCTACCCCTAGGACCTTCGTTGAGTTGGTCAAAATGTTAACTTAAACAATTTTGTGCAAACGAAAAGGATTATGAAATACCCTCACAAATGTAAAAGTACAAAATTTTCCTTGTCCTCTTACACTTACTCTAATCGATTGATCAAACACTTCAAACTCAACATAAACGCTGAAGCAAAACCCTAAATTCTCGATTTTCTTCGATTTCTCTCATCACCACTCTAAATCTAAATGTAAATCATAGATATTTCGAAATCCTAAACCCTTATTTTCGTTAGAACTTGCGCTTGATCTCCAGTTTCGTTAGAACTCATGCTCGACCCCCATTTTTGTTGGAACTCGTGCTCGTTTTCAAGCCATTGTCATCATTTGTACTCGAGATAATCATCATTTTGAACACTTGAAGCCATTGTTTTGAACACACTGATCTTAGGTATGTAGTGCTTTTCAAATTTCTTTAACTCAGATGAATTCATGTCTTAATCCCATGATTTTTTTAGGTTATTTCAACACACTGATATTTTGTTATGAATTTTAACATTTGAAGCCATCATTTTGAACATACTAATCTCAGGTATGTTTCAATTTTATTAATACCAATGAGTTCATGTCTTGATCCCAACATTTTTTAGGGTTATTTCATTACACTAATATCTTGTTTTGAACACATTGATTGATCTCTTTTGCTTGGGATATTTCAGTACATTGAGAGTTCATGTATGTTTTTACACACTGATTGTTTGAAATTTGTTTATAAATGCATCTCTATTGATTGTGAAATTTCATATCTTTAGGGTTTAGAATTGATTACAATTAATTGTTTATACGGTTAATTATTTTGGAAGTTGATTATTTATTTCTGAAATTGTTTTACGATTTAGAGTTTATGCTCATTTGTTTAGGATTTAAAGCTTATGTTCATTTGATTACATTTTGGTTAATTGTCTGAAATTAGTTAATAAATGCTACTATTATTTTTTGAAATAGATATTATTGTGTATTATTGGGGTTGTAAACACCCCAATTTGCATGGGGCCCATTCAAAAAGTGTATTTTTAAATCAAATTGTTGACAAAAGGGTCAAGGGCCTAAGTGTGCAAAATCCATTATTTTTCTAAATAAAAGTTGTTACACCCCAAAAACTCAACCCGAAACCCTATGATTCCCAAGTTGAATTCAAAGGCATGATATATAACTTATATCATAATAGTCAATATATAAGCATAAACGACAAATAAATAACTATATGTCATACCTGATTATTGCCTGTGGCGCCCCGCTGAACGCTAACACAAATCCCCATGTCAGATCTCGAGGTATTATGTAGCACCTCGAAATTTCGACATGGTCTCCTCTGTTTATGTTAGCATTCCAAGGCGTTCAACCTGCACCTGATAAACGACATACAATCCTGCATACATATACAAAATATAATACTAGCGGAAGCCTATATAAGTCTAATAACGTACGAATTATCAGAGTGCGGAAGAAGAAAATTTACGGGATTATACAAAATTTTCTCACTCTAACAAGAGTCCTAACGCTCAATACAAATCTATAATACTCCTAGACAAATGGAGTATAACTCCAATACTTACCAGGTGACGGACTCTGGCTGTCTATCTGACCCACCAGATGATCCTCGCTCTTGTCCTACACTTGTTTCGCCAAGCTTCAGATCTGAAACTAAAAAAAATGGAGAAGGAAAGGGTGAGTAACAATGGTTACCCAGTAAGGAAGCAACAATCTCTACCAATAACCTCTCCTAACATGAACGAATAAACATACTGAATCATTTTAAAATAAACAAAGTTTTACAGAAGAAAACTACGATTAACTGGTACATATAGCCAGGGATGAGCAACTAAACATTTTAAAACTCACATTACATCAATCAACAGTACTCACTATAACATTCTCTTTTTATACAAATCTAATTGATCAAATGGAAACATTAAATATGGATTTCATTTTATATATCAAAATAAGCAACAGATACATAATACACAATGGTGGAGTATTGAAATTAGAGTGTTGGGATTCACGACTAGATCACTCCCAGTCGGGACATGATGTTACAATTTCTCTCTGGCTTTTAGTTCCTGATTTTGTGGCCGGTCGCTGCACTTATCACGTTTGGTTGACCATTTATCCGGCTCAGGCTGGCCGTTTGACG
This sequence comes from Akebia trifoliata, assembly GCF_017979445.1. Taxonomy (NCBI): domain Eukaryota; kingdom Viridiplantae; phylum Streptophyta; class Magnoliopsida; order Ranunculales; family Lardizabalaceae; genus Akebia; species Akebia trifoliata. The sequence goes on from NW_028236971.1 coordinate 306,795, forward strand.
TGACCGTAAGCAATGGGTCTCTTTTCGATGTATCAGAACGTTCGACTACTATAGATTGTTAGTGATCACTGACTAATCATCTTCGTCTATGCCTATCAGGCGTACATGTGATTCCCAAATTTACAAACCATTCGTATACGACCACCTTTACATTACAAATTCACTGGTAAAGATAGAGAGGAATAAACCCGGATTCCAGTTGTGACTCCACTCTCATACGCGTCCCATACCACGTATGAGTTTGGTGGTCCCTACCGTACATCCCAGGATAGTACACCACTCCGGATGATATGATGCACTATCCCTTCAGGCATTCACAAACTCTTTAACAGCTCACAAAATAGCTACTTATATATATTATTTTCATTTGAAAACAAAAGAGAAATTAACAATACAAGGTTGAGAATAGATATCCAGTTTCCTACCATGCAAGTGTGGCCACCCGGCCTAAAATAAATAACATAACAGAGCGCCTCGCGCTAACAGAAAGTAAATAAACATGCAACCAGTAACATTATCCCTGGATATCCGTTCACCAACCTGCATACAACACAACAACGTAAAATGCGGACATCACCCCTCGGGTGTGATTCTGACATTTTACCATTTCATACCCTTTTTCCCTTTTTTCGACTTTTACAGTTTTCAATCTCTTCATAAAATATCCATTTTCTGATATTCATCAACTCAATATGAGTTCATTGAATATTAAATCACATTTTTCAATTATACAATTTATTTCTACCAATAATATTGAAAAAAAAATACAAATTTCATATCAAAACGGGGTCCGAGCAGTGCACAAGACCCAATTTATGGCAATAACCCGTTAAAATACTCTACCCACGTATAATTTGTTAAAAATACAATTAAACATATCAAACATGCAATTTCTGGCGTGAATTTTGAAATAAACCAAGAATTCTATATTTCGGAAATACATCCAAATTTTTCCAATAAAATTCTAAATGCAATTTTCACAATTTATGATTACTAATAGAAATTGAGAGTTCCTTACAATCACTAGGCGACGGAATTGAAGCACGTGCGCGGAAATCGAGGCGAACGACGCGAAAATCGAGACGGACCGAACTTCGAAGCGGTTGATTTTCAAAATCGGCCCGGTGGTTCTGAAGATCTCGATGTGCTCGTCTCTTCTCCCTTCTACGGCGAAAGACGGTTTGACCCCGAAATCGATGAAAACCGAGGTCGAAGTTACGAAAATCTCCGTATAAAAATACGACTGATTTTTTTACTATACGGGGTGAAAAAGACGAGAAAACGGAAGGAACTTGGTTGGGTTATGTAGAGAATGAGGCTGCAGACGTTTCTCCCTTTTGCGTCAGAAAGCGATTTGACCCCGAAACGGACGAAATCCGAGGTCAAAATTTGAAATTTCCGTATCCAAATACGGCTGATTTTTGACGATATCGGGTGAAATAGAAAGTGAAATGAAGATAGGTTGGGTGGGTTTTGTAGAGAACGAAGCTGCGGACCTTTTTCTCTTCTGCGGTAATCGTCGAAAGTGGACCGTTTGCGAGAGATCTGAAGTGGAAAAATCGGAGGAAAAACAAATTTCTTTTTTTTTTTTTCGTTTTTTTTTTTTCGCACTGTTTGGACGAGTGGGGAAGATGAGATTAAAAAAAAATTTAATATTATTTATATAATATTTGGGACGAATTCGGTATTTCGCCTATTGTTTTGATCGACGATAACTTGGTCATTCGGTCTCCAAAACTGACAAACGAATACTCTATTTCGCCTAATTTTTCATTCCGGATCTAATGGTATAGTCAATTTCTACAAATTATATCTCCATAAAAAATTTACATTTTTGGCCTGACGTGACCCATAAACTTGATGTCGTTTTCGTTTTTGATGATAATTCAACTTTCTGGTCTCCAAATTTGATAATTAAATAGTCCATGTTGAATAATTTTTCGTTATGAACCCAATGGTATAATTGAATTTTAAAAATTATTGTTATAACAAAAAGTCACTGTTTTAGCCTGGTCCGACCCGGTAATCGAGGATTTTGCAACTTTTATATTCGGACTCGCATTTGAGCGTGCTTACAGGCTAAACTATGTTTTTCGATCATTTTGAATCTAATGGTAAGGTCAGATTCCATTAAAAATGATCAGAATAAGGTCCTACAATTTTACCCTAAGTCCTACTTTCAAGATTTTCTTAAAATTCCACTATTTTTTTCCTCGAGATACGAATTAAAAATTCGGGGTGTTACATTGCCCAACAGAACATATCTATATATATATATATATTTATCCTCAAACATCAATATACTCATCGGGCGACTTATTGGTCCCTGAGTTATCTGAATATGTTCTTCTTTTTTTTCAATCCCCTGAGTTCGATTTACCACATTTTTGTAAGTAGTTACGTCAAACCTGACTATTCTTCTCCTGAGGAATGATTTGAGTCCCTCAATGAACCTTTTTACTTTTATTGACTCAATGGATATCAAGTCTGGTGCATGTCTGGCTATCAAGTGAATGTTGATTCGTACTCAGATACAGATCCATTCTTGTCGTAGATTCATGAATTACATCACCTTCTTGTCCCTAACACATTCTAGAATGTATTATTTAATGAAGATATCTTGGAATCCTGCCCCAGTAAACAGTTCTTCTCCCTATAAATTTTTGGTCATCCTCCACCAATGGATTGGTTCTCCTTCAAGCTTAAATGATGCTAAAATAACTCTCCTCATCTGAACATTGCATAACTATAAGAAGTTCTTCAGTATACATTAGCCATTCTTTTGTAATTGTTGGATCGGTTGATCCATTAAAAGTTGGCGGATGAAACCTGTTGAAATTTTGAAGGATCATTCACGGCTGGTTATGCATGTGTCATGGGAGTTCTCATCATTGGCTATGGTGGTGGTGGTATTGCATCATGAGCATGTTGGTTGTAATAACTTGAAAATCCTAAAATGTATCTCAAGGAAAGAATTTTAGATCCGTGCATTGATTTAAAAGTATGGATTCTTAATTTTTAATATTTTGAGAAAAATTAACTTCACTAATAGATTTAGAATGATCGAGAAACATACTTTAGCCTGTAAGCACGCCTAAATCTAAAGTCGATTGAAAAAATTATCAAATCATCGAGTTTCGCATTAGATATTTTTCAATAGGTAAACGACACCTTAGAGACATAATTTGATAAAATCGATCATATCATTAGATTCGTGTCGAAAAATCACCCGAAATAGAGTATAAATTTGTCCAATTCAGCATTCGAAAAAAATAATTCTCAAAATGACAAGTATGTCCCAACTTAAGTTATATAAATATCTGAATTCTATTAGAAAAATCAGATTTTTCTTATTTTCCTCTCCAAACAAATCTCAACCATTTTTTCTCGATATTTGAAACTCAGATCTACGCCAAACGAGAACAATTCGAGCCTATGTAAGGAAAGTTATTCCTCTTGCCGAGGGTTACGTGTGGACGCAAAGAAATCCGATTTTTGCCGGAAGAAAAATTTAGAGATTGACCGAAGGTGATTTTAAACTCCATTCAACCATTAAATATAGCTTGAGGTAGGTTGCCTTCCCTTCTACTTTTTAGTTATATGATAATTTCATAGAAAATTCATGTGATTGTCGATAAATCGATCGTTTCATTAAGTTTATACATATTTGAACGATTTGAATCATGTTTGCATGCTTATTTATGATTGGTTTTAGTTCATTTGATGTAATATAAGCATTTTATAGTTGGTATAATATTTGGATCAATTTTGATCGAGTTTCGACAAAAAATCAGCAATTCGAAAAAGTATCCGAATGCTGAATTTGGTTCTATTTTTTTTTTTTTTATTACTTTCATATAGTATATATACCCATTTCCTACCTTTATTTCATTAAAAATAGTTAAGTATTACTTTAAGTTCTTTAATAAATAAATAAAAATAAAGAAATTACCTATTTTAAATTTTGACTTTGAAAAATCATTTTTTCAACACTTAGCCAAATTTTCACAGATTTTCAACTTTTACGTCTTATGATTTTATCTTCGTTTTCGAGTCTTTCGACTCAACCAAAACCATCAAATGAAATTGGTTGATACTCCATAGATTTCGAATTACTTTAAAGGTGAAATTACTTTAATAGATATGTAGAAAATTAGATGATAGATTGATTGATTTAATTGATGGATGGATAGAAAGAATGTATGTTCTCGATTAATTGATGGGACAATGCCTCTAGTTCTACGTAGTGGCTATGCCACGTAAAATGTGATAGATAGATAAAGGGATGAGATGATTGATGGATGAAAATAACAGATAACTGTCATTGGAGGGCACTACCAGACTTTGTTTGTATTTTCGATTAAAAAAAATAATATATTATATACAAAATAAACTATTTTGTTTACCAGTAAAGGTTTGTAAAAAATTCATAAAGAGTAACGTGTTGCTATGTATCCGAAAGTGGTGCGTCAATCTAGGATAGTGCTAAATGTCATATGATCTTCGGTAGTATGGGATACCTTAGAGCATATTACAGCTTATGAGATCTGGGAATTTCTCTTATTTATTTTCTGGGAAACGTTGTGTGTAAAGACGGTCTCTGTATAGTGTAGAGGTAGGCGGGGTTCATATGCATTGCCTCTTGATAGGCTTCGATGCAAGGGGTTTCCTGGGCTAGTTAGTGATCACTTTTAGTCTATAGTTGTCAAACGGTCGACCTCACTGTTAGTTGAACTCAGTATTGGGTTCTTGGTCAACGGCCAGTCTGAGCCGGATAAATGGTCATTCAACCCTGGTATGCTAGACCGGCCACAAAATTAGATTATAACGATGGGATTCCACATCGAAGGTTAAGTTTAGAATATCGTATTGTCATAATTGAGGCGGTTATATCGACGTGTTCCTTTACTCTCTTATCGACTACACCGTCGTGTTCTTATTATGTATTTTTTTCTTATTTTGTGATGTTTGATAGATATTTTTATTTGATAGATGCATAGGTTACTTTAAATGATAGAAATGATAGATTGAAATTATTATAACTGTTTATTGAGTATGCTTAGAGATTTATTATATATTACATTATGAAAATTTTGCATTATTTAACTATTCAATTGATTACTCGTGTATGTATGACTCGCTGTTAGAACGACGTTCATCCTGCTGAGTAACATTCCCCTGTTACTCACCCTATCCTTCCCCTTTTAGATTATTCAACTATTGAAGAGTCGTTCTTTGAGGAGGTCATCGAGGAATAACAAATTGATGTCTTGCCACCACCATGTCTTTGAGGATTAGTAGGGAATCTTAATGATTTTTTGCTTATAGATAAGAAATATGTTAGTTTAGAAATTTTCGTAAGCTGATGAATTATGAGATTGAGGATCTTGACTTATATCAGTGTTTGTCGATTTCTTCTGTTTACTCTAGACTCTCGTATAGATGTTAGTTAAATATTTATTCCACTGCGTATATATATATATATATTCATAAGTATTATTACTTGTGAATGTTCTAGCAGGTTGTGTGATTGATTACCTCACACCTGACTGATGAATCATAGGGATTCATGTTGGAATTTCGGGGCGTGACATTGGTGATTTTATTTTTCTCCAAGCTTTGCCACCTCTCCAACCAACTTTGTTTGACTTTTTGCCAGAACTGCAATTGTCCCAAATATTCAATTCAAACTATCATCCGAGTTTTAGCCAGATGATGGACATGTATCTTAGCTTCTTCGTCCTCTCATAGTATTCTAAGTAGAATATAAATGTTGTAGAGGTGATACTATTTATCAACGAAGTGCAACCTTTATTTCAGTATATTTAGTTTGTTTACACACAATTTTCTTAAAGATTTTAATCATGTCCATCTCGTTAATTCTAAATAAAGTAGTTGTTGTAAGATTTCAACTTACTTCTTATTCTTTCTATACACTTCTTCTGATCCTAACTTTCGATGTGGAAGGTTTTGTTTTTAGACTCCTAAGATTGAACGTGATTATGTCCCATACAGACCTAATGTTATGTTCTGATACCATATTGTCACGTTCTAAAAATTCAATCTAAATCCCTATGATTCTCAAGTTGAATATAGAGGCATGATATATAACTCATATCATGATAGTCAATATATATAAACGTAAATGATAAATAAATAACTATATATCATACCTGATCATTGCCCAATAGAACAGATATATCCTCAAACATTAATATACTTGACATATATAGATAAAACAATAACAACATAATATTGTATTCATAGTTACATAAGAAAACGACAGTTGAAAACTTAAACCTATTGGAATTTAGAGGGTGAATTTGAAAATCCTTTAATATTCAATATGTTTTAACTATTTGGTACAACAATCTTTAAACCATAGAGTAATTCAATCCCATATTTGCTTTATGTTTTATGTTTTATATTTTATATTTTTCCTTTATTGCTTTAAGTTTAGTTGAAAGTTTTGTTTTTGCCTTGAGTAATTTTAGTCTCGCATCGATTAGGAAAATAATTGATTTGTAATTCTTAAATAGTTGTACTTCTAGTAACTTTAAAGTGGATAGAAGTAGTGGGCGGACTCATGCGAGCACACACGGGGGCCCAAGAGAAAAATCCAATGTTCCAATTGGGATTTGGATCCACTAGTTCGAAAAACCTTAATATGTGTGTGCACGTATAACGTGCACGCAGGGGGTGCAAAATCTCATATTTACACCTCACATGGATGCGCGCAAAAGCCCATTTTTACTTTAATTATCAAGGTCCAATTTTATTTAAAAATTCTATACGTTTGTTTTGAACTAGTGTGTATTTTCTGAACCAGTACATTGTGTATGTTCTAGAACCAACACATTCGAAGAGGTTTGTGACTGTTCTAAACAGTCACTTTCTCTTTATTTATTTTCAAGGTTTAATCGATTTAACACATTTTATCTTTGCTATTTTATTTTTGTATTTTTCGACTGCTAATACATTTTTTATTCTACGTTGTGAAAGCACACAACATCATCGAGTTCGAAGTTATGTTTCCAATTTAGAGTACCCTTTTGGAAATGTGGGTTATTGTATCCTGTAAAACGAACGCCTACAGACTGTGGTACCATAACAGGGGCGAATTTCATTTTAGGACAGTGCTTTGTGCATGTCTCGACCATTTTATTGAGGTAATATTTTTCTATTATATTCAATTTGAAAATCAAGATTATTTCAAACTTCTTCTCCTTCTTTCCATAAGAAATCAGTACTAAAAAACTAACAAAACTTAATTCTAGTTCAAGACTCATTAGTGGTACCCATACTCCCCTCCTAGAAGCTTGGAGTAATCTTCTATAAAGCCTTAGTATTGAGCCTCCTCACAAAGATCACCTAAATCAATTGCACCTAAAATTTGTCGTGTTATAAGGGTAAGTAACAAGGGAATTACCAAATAGGGGAATCTTACAATTCTAAATAATAATACCCTACAAGCATTTTAAACATTTTAGGAATTTGCAAATCATACATGTTTGATATTCACCACATAATTGAAAATAATTAAATATCGATATTACAAAACCTAGTAGGAAAATGAAATACAATTAAAAAATCTAAAAAATAACTGTTCATAATATAACATCAAGTAATATATTATTATAATAAAGAGTTGATGGTCGCGATTAATGTAAACATCTTAGTCAAAATACGATTATTCCAATACTTCATCAGTTTGGAATCTCATATTTAGCTCTTAATTCTATGATCAACCTCTACTACAATTTATGTGCCTATTTTTTGATTCAAGTTGACTGTTGACTAAACCTTAAGAAACGAGTCAAATCAAGTAGGTCATTTTTTTACTACTCTAGACTATTAATGATCATTAACTAACCATCTTCATCTATGCTAATTTGCCGTGTATGTGATCTTCGATAATCTCTATCAATTATACAATTATCTATATCTTTTTCTCTATTAAAGATAGAAAAAAAAATTATCGGATTCCTGTTATGATATTGTGTTATTATGTATCTTATAATACATAAGAATTCAAATAATGCAATTGTATTCTAGAATAACACATCGTTTTGAAAATATCACAACACGTTATTCTTTATAGGTTTTCATAATCTCTTTAGTAAATCACTAAAATATTACATATAGGTATTTGTTTTCTTTTTAAAATATATTAAAAGTAAAATATACACGTGTCTTAAATATCCAGTCCACTTTTAAATATACAGTCTCATCTTCTTTTTTTTCTTTCGAGTCTTATACGACCATTAGTCGAAGCATCTCTCTCCTTCGTGACTTATATAGTATATGATTGAAATATCTCTCATCTTCTCTCTCTTTCGTGTCTTATACAACATACGCAAAAACATCTCACCAACAGGATATTTGAAAAACATGACAATCAATTGAAAACTCATTCTCATTTTTTATTTTAAATAAAATATTTTTCTTATAACACTTTTTAATTTGAAATGATAACATATAAAAATTAGCAAGTTAAAATTTGTAAATAAAATTCTATACATGTATTTAAAATATTAGAATATATGTAATATATATAAAATACAAATAAAACAAAAAGTTTTGTAAAAAATAAAAATAAAAACACACTTTATACATGTATTTGAAATATTAGAATATATGTAAAATATATAAAATAAAAACAAAACATCAAGTTTATAAGGAAATGAAAACACACTCAATACATGTATTTGAAATATTAAAATATGTGTAAAATATATAAAATAAAAATAAAACAAAGACTTTATAAAGAAATGAAAACACACTTTATACATGTATTTGAAATATTAGAATATGTGTAAAATATATAAAATAAAAATAAAACAAGTTTATAAAGAAATGAAAAACACTTTATACATGTATTTAAAATTATTATTTTATATGTAAAATATACAAAATAAAAACAAAACATTTAGTTTATAAGGAAATGAAAACATATTCTATAGATATATTTGAAATATTAGAATATGTGTAAAATATATAAGATAAAAACAAAACAGTAAGTTTATAAAAACAAAATGAAAGCACACATTATACATGTCTTTGAAAATATTAGAATATGTGTAAAATATATAAAATAAAAAGAAAACAACAAGTTTATAAAGAAATGAAAATACATTTTACACATGTGTTTAGAATTATTTGAATATATGTAAAATATACAAAATAAAAACAAAACATCAAGTTTATAAGGAAATGAAAACATACTCTATATATGTATTTGAAATATTAGAATATGTGTAAAAATCTAAAAAATAAAAATAAAATAGCAAGTTTATAAAGAAATGAAAACACACTTTATATATGTATTTGAAATATTAGAATATGTGTAAAATATATAAAATAAAAACAAAATAACAAGTTTATAAAAAATGTAAGGGCCTATTTCTTCCTTCTCTTTTCTCATTCTTTTTTCCTTTATCTTCTTTCTTTCTTTTACTTTTTTTCTTTCAATGTGTAGAAGATGGAAGAAGAACTCTTAAAAAGACTTGCTATCTTTACTTTGATGATTTAGTCATACAACAAAGTTAAACAAAAAACCTATCTTATCTCAAAACAAAAAATAAATATTTACAGTCAATTAATCTGATTCTTAGACTAGATTTACTTGACTTGATCCAGTCAATATTGGTTGACTCAGTCAACTTACTTGATTCAACAATGGTTGACTCGAGTCAACAATGGTTAACTCGATTAACCTTAGTTGACTTGGTCATTTTTTTTTAATATTATTTATTTATATATTTTTTTAACATTACAAAAGTCCTTAAGTTTCAATTGGCCTATGGTCCACTATAAATACCTCTTTCTAAACTCATTCACTTTACATTTCTCAAGCTCAAATCCAATCTCCATCAATTGCTAGTCCAATTCTAATCCCAATCAACTTCTAACCTAACATAATGTCTAACCCAAACCATAATCCCAAAACCTATACCCCTTAGGACCCACTCAGGACCCTAAACCTTATCTACCATACCGTTAAAATCATCAAAATCAAAACCCAATGTCCAAATTCATAACCCTTTGAGCTTCAAAGCCCATTGACCAAAGTCAATGTCTTCTCTAACCACTTTGCCACATGTCACCACCACAATCAATATCCCAAAAAGTCAATCTCATCATCATCATCTCAAAAGTCACCCCCATACTTCACCACACCCTATCTCCTTAATCAACTAACCTAACTCACTAAAAGAAAACACATGTTCTCATTTTTGTCACATATTATTATCATACTCATCCTCCCAAAAATCCATCACCTACCCCATTATATTAACTAAAATTTTAGCCTAACACTTACACCCCTTAACTTAACCCTCACTCAACCAAAGTATAGATTGCCTAATCAACCCATTTGGATTTTATCTATGTGCATTGGACAAAAGCAAGTCATTTTAACCCTTTTACCAAAATTTTCCTCCACTAATCCCAAATTTCTTATTCTTCATTTACAAACTTTGTGTCATTTTCCACCATTTTCTACTTTTGCCCCATCTTATCATAAAAGTAACTTTAAAACCTTATAAAAGTCCGTCATTTTTTCATAAAATCCCTCATACTTGAATCTCATCTTTCAAGTTTCAAAATTCTCAAGTCTCATCTCTCTCAATCTTTCATTTCTTTTAAACCCACTTAAACATCTCAACTCACAATGTCACTTCTTAAAATTATTAACCTAAAAATCCATCAACTCCAAACATTGACATTATAAACATCTCAACCTTCAATCTCTAAACACCAAAATTCAATATCAATGAACATTTCAAGAACACAAAAAAGAGAACGAGTTAAGAGCAAAGTAGGGTGAGGACAAAGTAATATAGTAATTTATTTTATCTCCCTTCCATTTTTCATCTTTTATCGTCTCTCTTATCTCTTTTTTAAGTTTAGATCAATCTTATAGTAGACATTTTCCCCTACACTTAATATATTGGATTTTGACTCGATTAAAATGATAAGGATTGAAGATTATTTCAAAATCCTTACACACTTTGTACTCATCTCAAAAAAATTTTGAAAAACAAATGGTTTTGAACGTCTTTCTCTATGAAAAAGGGCCCATAACCACCAAGCCTACATATTTTCAAATTGTGTGCTTTCAAATTTATTGACATGAATAAAGCTCCTTCATCAATAAGGAAGCCTTCATGATCTAGGTTAAAATTAAAATCTCTCGCATTCGAAGGTACAAAACCAAATTTTACCAATCTCTTATTTTTCTTTTATTTTCAAAAAATGACCATGTTCTAAGATTACCACTTAAGGTGGAGAAAATATGATGCCTAACACCTTCATTATTTTTTAAATGTACCCCTTACCTAGATCTTAGGTAGATTAATGCTAAATCTATATGATTAACTAAAAAAATTAATTTTTCAAAATGATTTTTCGGTTGTCTATCCATACTATTTTTAAAAAAAGAATGTCGATGAGTTCAAATCTATATAGTATCTTCAGACTCAAAAATTGTACAGTTATCGAGGTAGATTTCTTCAAGATGCTAGGATTGAGAAGTATAATAATAAGGATTATCTTGTTAAAAGAGAAACATATTTCCAGATTTTATGTAGATAGATATTGCTACATCAACCTACTTAAAGATGTTCAAGATTTATGGAAGTTTCCTAATGATAGTATCATTTACATCCACTATTTGAACAAAAGAGGTGCATTATGCAACATTGAAGGTGATAGGGATTTAATGAAAATATTAGACTAATTTTGATTGAGGGGTGGATTGAGGGATATTTATGTATCGTTTGACATATTTAATTCATGTCTTGAAAACAATGTTTCAATTACTACTTTCAACTATAAAATTATTATTTCACTTATATGGGTAATGCCAAGAAATTGCTCAATAACACATCCTTTTTATCCACATAACGAATCAAAATTTTCATTTATTCTTTGATCGATAGGTCACAAGATTCATCAACCAAAATAGAAAATAGATCATTGATTATTGTATTAATAGTTTCACTTGTAATACAATACACAATATCTTTTTGTGTATTATGAGATACTATCTTGAAATTCTTGAGAGTATTCTTTAATACAACATTGTTGACAATTTCATTATGATTTGAAAGAATTGTAGAAGCTCAAGAAAATTTTCACGATTTCTTGAATATTAAGATTCATCATGACCTCGAAAAACTTACCTTTTACGTAAAAAGAAATTAGATACAATCAATTGTTGTAGTCAAACGAATTCGATTATCCTTTTTAGCATGATCATATTATCAAAAATAAGCAACTTCAATGTATTAATTTTGGTTCATTAAATCTTGACATTTCCTTCAAACTTTGTTATGGGCGCTATTTGGGCCTCCAACATGGATTAAAATTTTTTTTTTCTTTTTTCAATTTGTGAATCCCACGATAATGAAAGAATTATCACTGACTTGCTCTACAAAATCAATTCTCATCAGATAGCAACACAAGTAAAATACAACATCTTTCATAAGACTATATACTCTAACCAATTTTCAAAAATATCAAATCAAGTTGAATTGAAACGGTGTGACACCTTCCCAAACTTTTTTTGTGAAAAATTATGTTCACAAGGTGAACATGAGCATTTTTGTAAGTACGTTATTCAGATTTCATCTTGATCATTAGAATTATAATCCAAACTTTGACTCGCAACCCAGGATCTGAAGGAAGATCTGACAAGTTGATTTCAATATGATTATGCTTTGAACATCGTCACTTGTCATCAGCACTACAATTTCTCGAATATTGGATGATTGTTTCAAATTAGACTTTCTTATAAAAAATTTATCCATATCTAATTCAAAAAATTAATTTATTTAGTTAGATATAAAGATTTTTAATATATTTCTATATATTAAAGATACATATTATTCTATCTTAGAAAGTTATATAATCTAACGTTAAAAAATAATTTGACATGTAAAATAAAGGTAATAAGAACTAATCTAATTATAATCATAATCAATAATTTCAATGAATAATAAAAATTACAGTTAATAACATCATAATTTCATAAGCATAATCAATAATCAGTAAATAGGATTCTACCTCGTGTACATTCATAAAAGAAATAACAATATTTCATCAAAAAATTAACAATGAGCTCCTCCCTATTGTATATTCATAAAAGGGATAACAATATTTCATCAATAATTTACAATGGGACTCTACCCCTATACATTTATAAAAAGAAATAATGATGTGAATACCTTTGAAGTTTGAAGTTAATTTTGATATTTGAATAACAAAATTGAAAGAGTTTTGATCGTCAAATGATCAAGGCTTATGCTTAGTAATAAATTGAAAATTTTCTAAAGAATTATACTTGATTAATTAAAAAATATAAAAAAAAAAAAAAAAGATTAAGAAAAATTGTTAAAACATACACACTATATAAATGATGGTTTGTATGTTATTTTAAACATTGTGTTTAAAATAATTTATTAGATTGTTATTGGTCATTTTTTTTATTGGTTGGTTTGTTTTGGATTGAGACTTTGAGTAGGGAGTGTAATCTTTCTTTGGAAAGTGGAGAGTAATATAAAATGCATAGTTGGCATACCTTCAATTTTATTATATATTTTCACTATTGTATATTTGTGTTATGAGTCAAAATGGTTGACGTATTGTATCTGGCTGACCACCCAAAAATTTTAAGTTATTGAGATAAATTAAATAAAACTTTTGATAAACTAAAAATAAAATATTGAAGAAAATAACAAGGGAATACTCTTATTAACAACTTAAAATGCGATGGAGCATTTGAATGTCTTTATCGTTGTCTTGAAGTTGCTCTAGAGTTTGTTCCTATTGGGGGGCCCAAATATCTCCAAGACCTTTTCCTTGATCCCATTTATCAAACACTTTCATGCAATCTAACTGAGACCCAATAATTCTATATAATTTATCATCATGATAGTCTTCAACGTTCAAAACCTTTCAAAATCCAAAGCGTAAGAAATTAGAATTAGATGCAACCTAATCTCCATTATGAATTGCATGAGAAATTGAAAAGTAGCATTATACTACTCTAAATAATCAGAAAAGATGTTTGAATTTAATATGTTTTATAAACTCTCAAAATTAGCCCAAACACAATCTAAGCCCATTAAGGTCAACTAGTCAAGCTTGGTCTTAGTTAATTGAGGGCTAAGGGGACTGATGACTGGCTTTAGGTACTGTATGCTTCTAGCCAACTTAAGGGACCAAGCTAGGGTTGAATTAGACTTGGGCATTGTCATTTGCAACTTGGATTATATGCGATTGGGACCGAATTAGGACTGAATTTTCTTCACCCTGTCCCAACCTGCCGGCTTCCTTGCAATTTTTCCATTGTCATTTGTAAAACCAATAGTGTTGGAATAGTCTTGTATCTTATACAAGAAGAGCTCATAAGCATAGATTTCTGGATCATTCAATCTAGTTTTAGTGAATGCTTGTGAATCAACCAGACAAAATGCTAAACACATTAAACAATCTAAATACTAAATAACATAACTTGGTTGTCAATAAATTTTGAAAACTTCTATTACTATCACCAAAATTTGTTTATGTACCACACCTATTTTTCAAATCAAATATACACGGAATGCAAGGTTAATATTCAAATTTTATTTTAGATGATCTCAAACCTATTTCTTCTTCTTTCAAAAGATAAATATTGAATCATCATTCCTTCTTTCCAAAAGTTTTTTTTTTTTCCCAAAGAGCTTGTCCGAGGGCAAGTTCTTTAAATTTATCTTTTTCACCAGGCGTAGATTTACCTCTTAGCCTCTTCTTTAAGGTGAAGAGTTTTCGCATCTTGATGTCTCATAATCAAAATCTAAAACCCTAGAAGTAGTTTAACAGAGAGAGGGGGGATACCTAGATTAGACAAGTATTGAGTAGTGGAGAAACTGGTGGTGTCGTCTAGGACTTATAGGAGAGAAAATCAAGGGTGAGAGGGAGTTGGAGAAGACAATGAGACTAGAATAAAAATGGAGAATGAGAGTCATTCGACTCTCCAAGTTGAAAAATAAAATTGAATAATTATTCTTAAGTCCTTCAATTATTTCAAAATTTTTATAGGAGTAAACTAGTAGAATTATTTTAAATTTTTTAAAATTATAATTACCCCCTATAAATTTCAAAAAGTCTTGTGGTGGCAATGCTCCCATTGCCCACACTATACGAAATCATTAATTGCGTTTTTTTTTTTTTTTTTAAAAGTAGTCATGGTATATACCATATGAAGAGGTTACGTGAAGAAGAAGGAAAGTATATCCATTCAAATGGAGACACGTGCTTGGAGGAAATGTGTGCAGGAAAGCTATTGGGTTAAAAAATGTGCAAATGGGATGCAAACGAGAGCTACTTAGCCCATATGTGAACAAATGGGAGAAAGGTGGCATTGATATAGCCAGGTGAGACCTAGATAAAACCAAGTTCAAGTTTATATGTAGAAAGCCTTCAGTAACTTCACCTCCAAGCAATGTTGAAGAATGGAGAATAATGGTTGGATGTGTAACACTCACATCAACTTAGATGTACTAGAACACATGAAGGAACCATAAAAGGTTAAGAGATTGAATGAATTGGGTGTGAGTTATGCACACCAAGGTTTTCATATATGGGAATCTTTTCACTCTAATCAACAAACAAACAAACAAACAAAAAGGGATAAACTTTTTGAAATGTTATTCAAGTATATATAATTTCTTGATGTGCACAAGCACATACGTTGACAAGGCCTAAAAGGCAAAGGTTTTGTTGTGTGTCTCAATGCACATCAAATTTTGAGGTGCATTGAAACACACTGGTGGTATTAGGTTGTATGGAATTTGTTACACCCCATCAAGTTTGATGTATGTTGAACCCTTACTTTTCTATAAGGAAATTAAAGTTAAAAAAGACATGGGGTTCGATTTAGTACATTGAGGATTCCTTAATGCTCACTAAATTGTCCAGACCCAATTAAATGCTCGAGGGCTTAATTCATACTGAGCCAATTTTTTGTTAGCTGGGTCGGCTTGTCAAAGACACATGGGAGTTAATTTTGTGCCCGATTGAGTCTAAGGACTCCTTTAAGTTAAGTGATTTAATTTATCAATAACGTAAAATGATTAATTTATATATGAGGGCTCAGGCCGAGTATAATTAGTTAAAAACTTGGACTCAAGTATTACTTAAGAATGTATTATAAGTAAGATATTAATAAATAGAGGGATTTATTTAAATTGTTAGTAGGAGATCTCGTTATGTTATTAGATTCATAAGGCATAAGGATTATGTTTTAAATGTTCTAAATTTTACTTTAAGAAGAACTATTGTCACACCGACTTCAATTTGGAATGTCTAAATAGGTATGTTACTTCTTTATTACCCCACAATTGTAATTTGTAATATGAAAAAAACCCATAAGTGTTATTGTCACATACCTTATAAAATGAGATTTTGTGAGCATAGCATCTATTCACTTATGGTGTCATTTTATAACAAAATCAAAATTGTTTGGCAAGAAAATGACCCTTCTTTGTCCGTGTTGTGAGTATAGAGATTCTCTTTTTCTTCCCGAAAATGCTAGCCTCACCGACAGATTGACAATCTCCATCAACATGACAGTTGGGATGGCAGGGATTCCCAAGAAAAAAGTGTAAGATTAAGACAAATCTGGAGGAAATCTATGTTTTTCCTCAAATCCTGGTGATCATGCTGATGGTAGGCTTGAGGTTAGAAAAGTCCATTTTATATGTTGTGAGGATCAATTACTATGGATTTTATTACAGATACTCTCTATTGGTAGTTGCAACACACCAATCCTTGTGTGTTATAGGTAAATATTGGTGTGTTAACAGAAACTCTCTTTAAATATCATGACCACATCTGGGCCCATTTACCATGGGTTCTTCTATGGCCATTAGGGTGGGGGTGGGGGTGGGGTTATCTGGTAATCTTAGAATGGGTGGTGGGTCTTTCTTCAGAGAAATGCTATTTCTTTTATTGATAACACACCAATTAACGGAATTAGACATCACACCAAATAGAATTTACACTCACACCAAATTTCTCATCTCCTAATGCCATCTTCTCCTGTGCTTGCTTAGAAGCTAATTTTTTTTTTTTTTTCATTATTTACTTATAACACACCAACTAATGGAATTAGACATCACACCAAACAATAAAAAGGGTCTTTTTAACGTGTACAATAACTACCCTTGAGAATAAGCATTTGGAGTTGTTTTGGTAAAAAAATAGATGCCAAGGTGTATTTATTACACTTTAATGCGTGCCCTTAGGGCACATGTTAACGATACCCATAATTGATATAAAAAAAAAAAAACGCCATGGTGTCTATAGCCTTCGGACTTCGGAAATGGAGGGTCCAAATTTTATTACCTTAAGAGCTTGAAGATAGAGTGATTTTGGGGGAGAAAAATAGATAACATTTGGCTAGAGGTCGAAAATGAGGGCAGTTTATGTCATTTTCTATCAATCTGCCAGTCAAGACTGAGGTAAAGGGGTAAGAGGTATGTTACATATTACATTTTACAGTGACCCGTTGGAGTTAACTCTCTAAGTTGTTGATTTGACTTGACCCGGTGGTCATCCGAGTTGAGTTTCCAAGTTTTAAAAACTGTTAAATCCCCAAGACTGGATCAATATCGTGGCTCAAAGGAGTTGGTTTTTTTTTGCAATCTGATCTCTCCATATTTAATTTCCAAAAATAAGTTAAGCTAGTTTATTGAGAGACCAAGACAACCTCTCTAATATCTAATTAAACATCAAGAGAAGAAAAATGCTGCCAGTATCACTGTACCTCATTAGTTTCACTACTTGGGTTTACAAGAAGCACAAATTCTGATATTTCTTTCTATTGTATTAATCAAAATGATGTGGACCGAGTCCGAGTCCGAGTCCGTCAAAGGACACTCAATTATGATTCAAATACATTATATGATATATCCATATAATAAAACACACATAAGGAGCGCCACACATACCTCAAAAGACAATTTCAACTCTATTATACAATTAAAACAAAACTTTACATAGTTTTCTCCTCTTTTTTGAAAGCCATCATAGGTTTGTTTACAAATATTCTTAGACTACACAAAAAAAAAAAAAAAAAAGAATGTATCAAGAAATATGATGGGAGTTCTATAACTCTTCAACTTTGATATTGTACCCATTATATTTGATAGGAAAAAAAAAACAAGAAAATTACTCCCAATTTTGATTTCACCAACATTTTGACATGTAGATGATTACTTGAGAAATATTTATGATGATCTGACACAGGTACATGGTGTCTAACACCCCACCTTTGAGAAGCACACCATGCTAATATAAAATTAAAGAGCCTACTGTGAATGTAAATGGTGAGGAGAAATGAATTCCCAAATTCATTTCACATGATCACAAGTATTGGTTTTGAGTCTACATCTACTATTTGATCTATATAAGTTACAGATGAAACAATTGACAGTGTGGTTATGTTATTTCTAAAGAGCTACTTTCAAGTCCAAAGGATTTATAATATATAGAATCTAAGATAAAAAATATACATAAATGAAGTGCACCTTCAGTACTTAAGGTTACATATATTGTTGAAAAAAGTTCAATAAAAATTTATGACAAAAAACAGTCATTTTTGTTATGCAATCACACTCTTTATTAAGGATAGAAGATTGTGGAGGAGGTTACCCATGCAATTAGAATTGGATAGTGGAGGTATGCTTCTCCAATGTCATGTACTTGACATCCCGATTAGAGTAAAATAAATAAATATTTTTTTTTTCATAGACCACTACCATTAACTATGCTTGACAGTGTAGAGTTTTTTAGAATCAAGAAACGACACGTAGCAACGATTAAAATCTTCAAATGGTTAACAAAAACATTTTTAAAAAATAAAATAAAATAACACAAAATTAGAAATGCAAGAGTTTTCCAAAATGTATTAGCTTCAATAGATGATGAACTAAGGAATGTATAATGCAAACATAATCTCAAACAAGAAGACAAGTAACTTGAAGGTTCTAAGAGAGAGAGAAGACTGACAAAGGATGTGAATGAAGGTAGTGAGAGCGAATATGAATTAACAGAAGAGATGAGTTTAAACAAAGTTGATGGAGATGTTGGGACCAAGATTTATGCAGCCCTCAAAAAATTTTGTGTAAGGCTTTGATTTTGATGATGATGACAACAGTTCAAATGGGATTTTTTTCCTTAATTAAAAATATTTCTATGGACCATATTGTATTATTCCTAATACCAAATCTTAGTTATGATCACTAAATAAATTAGTGTTCGAAGAATTGGTTACAGAAACCCTCTTTCAAAATTAACTTTTTCCATAGAAATTCAATTGAAAAGAAGACACTATCTTCACACATTCGTAACTGGATGTGTCCACTTGTCGACAAGTGTCACACACGATTGAGAAAAAACCTAAAAGTTGTGTGTCCTTGTTACATAGTGGGGTACCATTGATTTCAATTCCATAAACACCACATACAAATGTCTAGCACCATTTCGATTCCATATACACTGCATAATCATCATGAGTGCTACGATGCAAGTTTAATTGCAAGAATTCATAATTTTTCTTTCGCAATAATAAAGAAAAGAGACCTCCAGCATAGAAGAAGGGGGATAGTTCAAGAATAGGCCTCACACTAGAAAATCAAAATTACTCCATAATACAACTCCTCTCTACAATCAACCTATCCTAATAAAGATTCCTTTGATGATGTGGAAGATCACAAAGTGACATTCTCAAAATCATTCAAAATGTCTATACAACTTAGGTCTCTGATTGTAACACTAAAAAGAGAATTGATTGTAGAAAATATGACAATAATAATAGAACACAAAACAAAAGTAAAGAGAACACAACACATAATTTACATGGTTCAACAAGCAAGAATGAGATTCTTAACAAGGTGTAAACCTAATGATACAACGTATAAATGTGGCTGAGAAAATGTTTGTCTTGCTAAAAAAAAAAAAAAAAAACACTACACTACATGACATGCCTGAGCTCTCTCCAAGACCACTTTCCCCTCCAACCTTAACCTTGTGTTACTAATATTTTTCACCTTAAAGTATGTTCAATTGCTAAGAAAATCCATGGAGATTCAATTTACAAAACAAATTTAGACATTTGACTTTTTGCCCAAGAGATAAATTAGAGTTAAACTCTCTTATATTGTTAATATTCTTAGGGGTAAAGTTGAATGCTCAAGTAGAGATTTTCTAAGCTCATGTGAAATCATAAGCAACCAACTTACCCACATATTTCCATTTAACCTTAACTATAATCAAAGTTATTTACAAGAATAGAATTACAATCCGGTAATCCCCTTAAGTAGCAATCACAACGTTTAATTTTTTTAAATTACAAAAATAACCTATTATATAATGAAGAAAGTCGATTGAGATTAGTTCAACACCAAAAGTTGAAAGATCGAAAATACTTTATTTTGTAATATATGTGCGTTTGCACATGCTACCTACTAGCTGGCCAATAACAAAATGTGAACTTGATCAAGTGATAAAGAGGCACGTGCCTCTTAAATTACTAGCAGATCACAAATTGCTGATCACATTCCAATCTTAACAAATATTCATTTTCTATAATTTCTATCTTAATCCTATTAATTTCACCCCATTTCAATAAAGAAAAACCTCATCTTCAACAAGGAAAAAGTTCTCGATCTTCCAAAACACCATTAACTAGTACAAGCTCTCCATACTTCTCTTATAACTCAAAGTTGCTGGAACACTTCCCCAAAACTCCCGTGCAATAAAATCTAATAGAGAAGAATCCTCACAAAGACACTACAAAATCAATTACAACCTAATCCATTTACTAACCACTCAATTGATATAAATGAACAATTTCAGTAATATGTCAGATTGCAATCATCTTGTGTGCACCACTCAATTAAACTTACTCATTAGTCAACAATCCAGAATGATTGGTACCTTAATTACCTTGTCAATGGGTGAAGTGAGGTAACTCTTGAAAGAAATTAAGATCCAAGCAGGTCCAGCCAACTAGTTTGATATCGAAATCTTCCTTTCGACAACCAAATTTGAGCTGATGAGGTTATTCTAAAGGAGCTTTTTTCTTTTATCACAATCCACTTGGTTTTTGGACTTCGCTCTACTCGTTTAAACCATTACTAGATCAATTAGATGCAGATAAGGATCCAATAGTCAATATTCCAGAATGATTGAGTCCTTAATTACTTTGTCAATGGGTGGAGAAGGTAACTCTTGAATGAAATTAAGATCCAAGCCTCAATCTCAGATCCAACGAAACAGTTAGATATCCAAATCTTCCTTCCAATAACCAAATTCAAGCTGGTGAGGTTATAATATTTCATGAGCTTTGTCTTCTATTACAATCCACTTGGTTTTTCAACTTTGCACTGCTTGTTCAACCCATTGCAAATGTGGCTTTGGGAATTCATGTTTTGATGGAGACATCAAAGCTTGACAAGTAGATTTTGTTTTTATTTAGTTTTCTGTTTTAGGGCTTTATTTACATAATTTTTGGGTTTATTTTCATGTTTTATTGGCTCATGGTCTTAGTCTAATGTAATTTAGTTTGTCTTTTAATTGAGTTTATAAGGATTGAAAATTTCGGAGAGAGAAAGTTACGAAAATTGGGTTATTTATTTGGTATTTTAGTTTATTAGGATTTTTAGATTTGTTTCTTTATATATAGATTGTAATAAAGATTTTATTTTTAACATAGAATTCGATGAATAAAGAATGAGTTTCTTTCATGGACTGAAGTAAGTTCTCCACCATTCTTGGTATGATTCCAAGAAAACCTTGGTGTGATTCAAAGGTTCTATGTTTCTATCCCTTCTCTTTTTTTCTTCTAATTTTTATTTTTTTTCTTTTTATTATTTTCCCTTAACTTACTTGAATTCTTGATCCTTGAAACCTACAAACTTCAACTCTTAATCCTTTCCCCCTCTCCTTTAACCCTTATCCAATCCCATCGTAATTGCAAAACTTTGCGTTTCACAACATATAGCCAATTGGGATTTTGGAAACTCTTTTACTATTGTTGCCCAAACCCTAAACTCAATTCCCTAACCCCCTAAATTTCCTCTTCCTTTCCCTCATCGTCATGTATCAAATTTGGCATCAGAATCAAGTTTGGACGACATAAATTAGCAGATCGCATTGAGGGGATATGGTGTTGAAAGTCAAAACTATTTTTTTTTTTTTTTTACTTTCTAGGAAATCATTTAGGATATTGTGTAGTGATGATTATGAAGAGAACCTGATTTCAACAAGTTTTGTTGAGAAGATCTTACAAAATGTCGAAAATAAGGGATTTTGTAAATATTATGATGAAGATTTCATTCTTCAGTTTTATCAAAGAAAGTTCATTAATAGATTTGAGACTAACGAGGTTCCTTTAGAGGAATGTCATATTGTGCTAGGGCGCGGTAGGATCTCACGTGACCAGGGTACTTTTGATGTAGAGAAGGGTATTTTACATGTTGCTTCATACAAATGATATCTACTCAAGGTATCGTCATGGAAGTCAACTCCTACGATACCATCAATCCAAAAGTAGGTTGCGAAAAATGAAGATGAGACTACCACCTCAGAAGATGGTGTGCCTATAGTTTTAGAACCAATGCAGGAGAAATGTCGTGAAGTGGACAACCCATCAAACGAGCCTAAAAATCTTTTGGAGACAGCATCTACAACTCATGTCCATTATATAGTTATACTATCATACCTCACGTTGACTTAATCATCTCAGATAAATACACTAAAAGTTTTTTCTAGATCAACGATCACAACTTGAAATTCATCATTCAGCACGACATCAAAATACGAGGATGAATATTAGTCAAAAGGGACAAGCCACAAATAGTCATGATCATCCTTGAGTGTTTTAAAATTCGAGATCAAGTTTTTTTCCAACCAAGGAAGAATTAACAGGGACATCGAAGTTCATGGGCCTAAACTATTTGGGTCATGTTTTAGTTTTTGGAATTTATTTTATTTTAATTATTGGGTTTTAGTTATGGGCCTATTTCATTTTTCTAGTCTTATTTATTCTATAAGTTTATTATTAAGTTAATTTAGGAATTTGATTTAAGTCTAAATACTATTCACGTCACTTAAATTTAAACCCGATTTTGAAGAGTCAAAACTTATCGTATTAAATTGATTTTGGTGTCATTTGAAAGTTATTCAATTACTTATCCAACGAGCCCAAGATTTATATCGATGAGTTTTGAAAAAATAATGGTTAAAATATGCATAGGGTATTTGTTCTACATAGGATTTACATCTCAAGGTCTAAAGTGACAATTTTTATATAATTTTAGGATTAGGATTTTAAATCTGACCTATATATATAACTATTGTAATTGATTTCAGATAGTTGATGAATGAAAAAAAAAACAAAATTATTTTCTTGTTTTGAGTGTTGGTGCATTTAATGTGGTTGACGCCATGAAAATAATTGGGATGATTTCAAGGTAAATATATTGTTTTTTTTAAAGCTTTTTTATCATCTTCTATCTTCTTCCTTCATCTATCTTTTCTACAATTTTTTTTTGTTAATTTGTAAGAAATCAAGAACCCTTTAATCCTAAAATTATATAAAAATTGAATTCTTGAATCTTGATTTCTTGAAAATCCTTTTCCTCGACTATTAACCCTTTCCCCATTCTCTTAACCTTCAATCCCTATCGTATAAACCCTTTTCCTTTAACCCTTATCTAACCCCAATCAAAATATCGTAATTTACAAAATTTTGCATTTTACATTTCAATAGCCAATTGGGATTTTAGAAACCGTTTTCCTATTATCTCCCAAATCCTTAACCCAATTTCAAATCCCAAATCAAATCCCCTAACCCCTTTATTGTCATCTTTTTCCCCTCACCATCTTGCATGAGGTTTACCCTAAACTTTGAAGGTAACGCTATTGTAGCCAAATCATTAACCCAATCCCCAATCCTAAATCAAATTCTCTAATCCCCCAGATTTCATCTTCTTACCTCATTGTTCTACATCAAATTAGTATCAAAGTCTAAGTTTAGGCAACAAAATAATTAGCAGATTGCGTTGGGAGAATATGGGATCAACATAAATGTTTTCAGAGGAGCTGAAAAATATGTTGTCAAATTTACGTCGAACACGCCACTCTCAAACATATTTATGCTATGTTCGCATTCGTATTATACATGAAAACGAAGAACCCAAACAACATGAACAATGGTATGAAGAGTACATGCAACATAACTTATACAACAAGTGCAATTGTCGTGGACATTATAAATCAGAGTGCTTGAACTAAAATAATAAAGCAAATGTGATCAAAGTCCACGCACCTAAACTCAAAGAAAGTAATAAAGAAATCGAAGAAGAAATCTATGAGCTTAATTTAAGCGAGAGTGAGATTGACGAATGTAAGACATATTATTAATTCTTGAAGAAGAAGTTAAGTTGGAAGAATCTGACCAATTAGCACAAGAAATTGTGGAGCCACTACATCTTTTGTTTTTAACGTTGATTTTATCTCATGAAAATAAAAAGGACATACTATTGTGAATAAATCAATGAGTTACATATACTGGGGCATTTCAGAGTGCCAGCTTCAATTCTAACCATAAAATAAGAATCCAACCATTATTTATTTGGTTTGATAATATCTATTGGAGCATGGAGGATGCATTGGTTGAGAAGTAAGTCAGGATCATATTAAATGTGGATAATAGAGACTTCACATGTTGGGGGATTACTAAAGCTTGAAAAGTAGATTTTATTTTTATTTAGTTTTTGTTTTAAGAATTTGTTTTTATAATTTTGGACTTATTTTCATGTTATATTCGCCCATGGTCCTGGTATAATGTTTAAGGGTAGTTTGATAAATTTAATTTTGTATTTTATTTAAGTTTATGAGGATTGAAAATTTAGGAGAGAAAATTATGAAAATTAAGTTATTTATTTGGTATTCTAGTTTATTAGGATTCTTAGATTTATTTTATTTATATATAGATTGTAATTAAGATTTTTTTTTAATGAAGAATTTGATAAATAAAGAATTGAGTTTCTTTCATGAAGTGAAGTGAGTTCTCCAGTAGGTGATTCTAAAGTTCTATCTTTCTATCACTTCAGTTTTTTTCTTCTAATCTTTATTTTTTCTTTTTATTATTTTCTCTTAACTTTTTTAAATTCTTAATTCTCAATTCTTCAAACCTACAAACCTCAACCCTTAATCCTTTTCTGATTCACTTGATCATTTCTCCTTTCCTTTAACCTTGATCCAACCCCAACCAAAATATCATAATTTGTAAAACTTTGTGTTTTACAACATATAGCCAATTGAGATTTTGGAAACCCTTTTCCTATTGTCACCCAAATCCTAAACCAAATTCCCTAACCCCCAAATTTTCTCTTCTTTTCTCATCGTCTTGCATCATGTTTCCTCCTTAGAATAATATCCAAATTAGGCATAGTTCTCTCTTACATGTCTTTAATTGTGTTAGCATGATGGGCTTCTCAAAGATGTGACGTTAGACACCATGTACCCGCATCAAACATTGATGTGCACACATTCTTATTACATAACATCATAAACATTTCTTAAATGATCATCCACATGTTAAAATGATGGCGAAAGCCAAAAAACCAAAAACATGGGCAATTTCAACGTTAGAGCATTATTGAACTCCTATCCTACCCTATTTATACTTTTTTTTTTACAGAAATATTTTTCCAAACTTATAATGTTCAAAAGGATAAATACTAGTGCTTCTCCAAAAAAGAGGAGCAAGAAAGGTTATTTTCCATGTGTTTGATGTGTAAAAAGAATGGAGAATAGACCAACCATATGTGAATCCATTTTGAAGTGGCTCGGCAGATTCAACTACACTAAATCAACCATATGAAAATCCATTTGGATGTGACTAGGCAAATTTAGCTTCACCTTTTCTTTTTCATTTTTTTTATAAGTGTCAAATTTTATTGAGAAGAGGGCAAGAAGAGAGGTGGCCCCCAATACAAGAGGATAAAAAACCAAAAAGAAAAAAAGAACAAAGGCAAAAGGCCACAAATCAAAGCCACCTCTTTGATGAGTAAAATAATTTATTAAGGGCAAGACAAGATGACCTAACAAGCAAGACAATACAAAGGCTAACAAGTTCTCTAACAAATCAAAACCCACCTCTTCAACTTGATTTATTAATGAGTGGTTCGCCCTTATAGCAGTTGGAGTCTGCCTTTAGAAGGACGTAAGTTACTATTCTTTGAATCATTTTTTTTATAACCGTTTCTTTTGAGTCATTTGGGAGGAAAGAATAGAAGGATCTTTGGAGAAAACTTATTTATTACTAGCACTGTCAGGTTTGTGCGTTATATTCTTTAGATGGTATTATATTGGTAGAAGGGATTATAAACCAAAGACTGACATTGACTGTTTTGTTAATTTCATAATTATTTGTCCTAGGGCAAGTTCTTCTTTGTACAATTTATATATTCATAGCAAACTCGATTTAGGATTTCCACGAGGGATTTTCAATTTAGAGAGATTGAGTGATTGCAATCCTGAATTTCAAAGAAATAGTGAACGGATCCCATCATCACCCGTGGACATTCGCAATCTTGCCAAATGTGTAAATTTTGTGTTGTGTTCTCTTTATCTCATAAAATTTTGCAACAAACGCACACATAATTAATTCCATTTTCAATTTAGGTTGGCCCTACCATACTTGTTACAAACTTGAGACAAATTGTTATGCAAAAGAGGGGATAAACGGAAGTTGGTTTCTATGGTAAGAATTTCGATAAATAGTATTACTCTTAACCTAATGAGCTAAGCCATGACATTCTTTGCCACTATAAATCAAATAAGTTAGTTTTGTGGCAACTTTTTTACTATGATGCCATGTTATCACATCCGACACAGTTATTGATTCAAATAAATATCTAAGATAATGATCTTAAAAATCAAAAGAAGGCTCAATGCCTACTCAAGTCGTTTCTACGGATTTAAGGCTTCAACTTTAAACTGAGAAGATCAATTTGTTGAACATATTCTAACCTCATAGTGGAAAAAACTTCCACAATAAGTGTTGTTCTCTTTTTTCTTCGCCACAATGGAGCACACATTCTATGCTTCTTTCTAAGTTCTAACATAGCCATGGTATGTTTCCTACACAAATATGTATATGCAAATGTATCTTTAACCTAATCAATAGGTTCAAATGGATAGTATTCATATTTTCGTTGGTTCAGTTTGGAAGGTTCACTGAACTGAAATCTCCCCAAAGATAGTATCAGGCCCAATGAGTATTTCGACAAGGATACAGAAACCCTTTTAACCGTATTCCTTTCAAACCTCAATGAAATATTAGAAGTAAATGACAGATATGTAGCCAAGAAAATGTACCAATAAGATACAAAAAATAAGAACAAAGGGCACATAAAAAAAAGGCATCATAATCTTATAACAACCACCTCCCTTAAACACATTCAAAGTATATATTGTCTACCATGAATGAATTGCATAACAATGACAAGAATCCAACTCATGACAAGCCTTGATTTCTCGGCATTTGAATCCAGCAAAACAATGAAGTTCACAACATCCAACAACATGAAGAAGTACGCAAGATTCTATAAAGCATATCAAAATGTTCTAAAATTCCACATGGCAACATGTTTTTTCCATGAAAATTTTAGATTCCAAAACCAAAAACAGCCCGTATCTTATGAAAGATGAGCTCCCGCCATCCTCTCTCAGTGTTCTCAACCACAGTCGAATTCCCATATCTGCAATACAATCAATTAATATCGGTCAAATAACACGCCAAAACACAAACAAAAAGAGGCTAAAAAGAACCCAAAATTCAAAAAACCAACCTATCTTCATCAGGAACTCCGGTCTGCGTCAACTTGATTATCGTAACCCCAGGTTCAGGCTCATCAAAGGTAAGTCGAACCTGTAAAATCCGCCAAATTTTCAATTACCCAAACAATCAATTAGTAACAAAATTACGAAATCAAAACAATGGGTCCGTCAAATGTCAATGACCCAAACAATCAATTAGTAACGAAATTAAGAAATTTACCTTCGAATATATCCCATCTGCCCAACTCCCAAATCTCCATTTCTGCAAGATCAACTTCCCTTCTTGTAACTCTTCATTAATCCCCGAAATCGACCCATCAAAAATACTAAATTGCCCACCAATTTCCTTACTTATCTTTGCATTACTCTGTGTAAACCCTTTCCACCTATTCTCATCCATCAAAATCTCATACAAATCCTTGGCTCGACAATTAAACTTTTCCGTTAAAGAAATCGTCTTAAACCCTTTCTTCTCTTCCTTCTTCTTCGACACAACTGGTGCAGGTGCCGGTGCTGGTGCTGGTGCTGGTATTGGGGCATCTGCAATAGATTTCGCCAAAGAAGACTTCGCTCCACTCTTCTTAACCTCCAGTTCTTCTTTCGCCGGACCTCCTTTCGCCATACTTTGAACATAAACCCTAATTTTCTCCAAAACAATCGATTTCCCATTCGTAAAAAACGCATCTTTCAATCTTTTTCCAATTGGGCCTTCATCTTTAACTATAATCTTCAATTCTGGATCTTCATCAGCGTTTTCATCAGCAATGTAAGGTAATTCCACAGTTCCTTCAACTTTGAGGAGAGATTTTCCATCCGCATCTTTAGCTTCACCTTCCCAAGAAATGGTGACACTGATCTCGTAACCTGGTATAATCTTTCCCTTACGAACATTAACGTAAGCTTCGCCTTCGACTTTGTCGACTGTTTTGGTTTTGATGAAGAGATTTCCTTCTCCATTGAGAATTGTGAGATCTGATAAAAGATTGGTGAGAAGGTTTTTAGACCAATCGAGGCAATTGGTTTCTGCCCAATGCCAGTTGTGGACGTTCGCACCATCTGGTCTTTCTTCTACGATCCAGCGTTTGTCGCCTTCACCGTACTTCGCCATTAATGGAGATTAGGGTTTCTGAGTGAGTGAGAGAGAGAGAGAGAGTAATGAATTTGAAGAAAATGGGTGACAAATGGAGATGAGTGGAAATTTGTGGGATAAAAAGAGGGAAAGAAGACTTATTCTGGATGGTTCTTCTGACTTGTAACTTGGAAGTTGGAACCTGGAAGGATCTAGATGGAACGAGGGAATCGGAGTTAGGGTTTCATGATTCAGAATTCATACACCTTGTAGGGTTGGGCTGGGCTGGAATAGGATAGGGCCTTGAGCCCATAGTTTTATTAGATTAATTCTATTGTCACACCAAATTTTACTAAACGCACACAAATGCACATGATACTAAAAATAAATTAGCTCACATGTTTAATGCTTACCTATCTGACTCGGATAAACAGGAGACAGATAGGCAAGCATCAAACATGTGTCAAATTCTAGTGAGTTAAGTGAAACGACTTGAATGATATTTTGAAAATCTTGAATGAATTGGTAAAACTCATTCGAGTCAACCAAGGTTTTGTATATTTTACTTAAAATAATTTTTTTAATTTAAATAATTATTATCTAAATAAAAATAATAATTTTATGATTAAACATCTTCTAATTTATCATATCTTTTATATATATATATATATAATTATAATTTTTTTTATGTATATATGAATAAATTATTCTAAATCAAATTACATGGTTATTCTCGTTTGAGACAAGTTGAATCATCCGAGACAACTGAATGGGATGAGATGTCACACTGAACTATGAAACCATGGTTCTTAGTAAAAAATTGGTGTGGCAATAGGATCTCTCTATTTAAAACATGGGCTCAGGGCCGGGCTCAGCCCATCCCAACCCACCCTTACAAGCCGTCCTCGTGTCCTTCCAAGATGTAAGAATTGTAAAGCATAAATAGAGAGAGTCTATTACCACACTAACTTTTACTAAGAGCACACCATTCACATAATATTAAAGTAGAATTACCACACATCTTGGGTTGCTCTTAGTAACAAAACATTACCTCGAGATGAGATTTTAAACCTTGCTTGAGCCAAGAAAGCAATTAATTGAAAGGGAAGATGGAAGACTCACATGGATTTCAACTCTTGGGCATAATTGACACCTTGGAAGGAGGACATAAAATAAGCTAGGGTTTTCAAAGGGCTTATTGGCTTACAACTTGGATGTGTGGACTGGCCCAATAAGGTTGGGCTGGACCTTGAGCTAAGGTTTCTTCTTAGGTTGCAGTTTGGGTCATTTTCAATTGCTTTCATTTGTAGTAAAAGGAAGAGTCCAACAATTCTCACTATCGTCAAACGATTAATTTTTATTTTTTAAAAATAATATTTGAATGATGTGTTTTGATCTCTAATTAGGGAGCGATAAATAATTTAAGAAATTGGGCTCTAATAAGTAAAAGTTGGAATGCCAATAGCATCTTTCTATAATTCTTGGTTTTTAAACTTGGTATAACGTCTCATCTCGCTCAACTTTGATACCAAGTTGACTCGGACAATACGTCTCATCTCGTTCAAGTTGTCTTGTTCGACATTGAGACAATGGTTTTTAACCATTTAAAAAATCTAAAAATTTCATAAATGATTCCTATTAAAAAATGAACCCAAAAATATACAAAATTAAACAAAAATCGATTTAAAGGTGTAAGAACAGAGGGTTGAGACTTTAACTCATTTGTCTTGGTAAACTCGGACGAGATTTTAAAAATCTCATCCGATACATCTCCTTTAACTCGTGAGTTAATCATGTTCTATGTTGTCCCGTTTGTATCACCTGAGATATTGAAAAAT
Organism: Akebia trifoliata; assembly: GCF_017979445.1. NCBI lineage: Eukaryota > Viridiplantae > Streptophyta > Magnoliopsida > Ranunculales > Lardizabalaceae > Akebia > Akebia trifoliata. The sequence goes on from NW_028236971.1 coordinate 337,605, forward strand.
ATTGTCCGAGACGACTCGTTTATCTCACGATACACGGTCGTCTCAAAATACTTTGTGAGTTGGTCTCGTTCAGTTCCGATACCGAGTTAACTCGAACGATACATCTCGATCTCGGACAAGTTTAAAAATCATGTTACAATAATAATAATTATTATTATTATTATTAAATGGTAGTCATCATCATGCCCAGTTCTTAAAACACGATTTCTTTTTTCCAATCGATTGTAAATTAAAAGAAGAAAAGAAAAATCATAATCTCAACATCTAATTAGAACATGAAGAAGGATGATGTGTTGATCATCATCCAGATTGGACGGACAGGATCGACTACAACACTTAACTGAGATCCACTTATTACAACACTACACATAATTGATAACAATCCCCTTCTTTCATACATCATCAGTGGTTAGCCCAAAATCCATAATAAATAGGTGGTGGGGTCCACTTAAAAAAAAGGGCGTAGTACGCACCACTTCTCACGTTAGTAGCTAGCCATTAACCTACTACTATACTCCTCTCCTCCCAGAGTCTGACTTAGTCAACGATTTGAGTCGCACCAAAAACTTCACTTTCTTCTCCCAGTTAGACCCTTCTTTCCTCCTCTTCCCACCCAATTTTCCCGGTGAAGATTCCCAATTTACCGGAGAATCTAACAACAACCGGTCAAGACTGTCCGGAATCTTAGTTGTGTCGTCAGATTCCCGGTCACTCTTCAAAATAATACTCCCCTGTAGAGCCGAAACAACCGCTTTAATCGCCACGTCAACATCTCTTCTATTCTTCAACATGATCTCACCAATCTCAGCAGTAGTGAGGGCCCCACCTGATCTTATACAATTCTCCACGGCATCAAACAGCACGTGCGACTCCAAACCCAGGTAATTCCTAGCTAACGCCTTGAACGCGTGTATCCCACACGTGCCGAGCTTCACGTGCACATCCATGCGCCCTGATCTAACGAGCGCCGTATCGACATTGTCCCTATGGTTAGTAGTGAACACTATGATCCTCTCTTCACCACAACAGGACCACAACCCATCCGTGAAATTAAGTAAGCCGGACAAAGTCACACGTCCGCTATCTTCTCTATCATCGCCACGTGGATGATGATTACTTTCCATTGACTTTGACTTTTTAAATTTTGTCTTTGAGAGCCTATCAGCAGTTAGATCGAGTGAACAATCGATATCTTCGATGACGATGATCGAACGGTTGGTAGTTTGTATGAGTAGAGCTCTTAATTCAGAATTATCAGAGACTTTGGTGAGTTCAAGATCGTACACGTCATAACACAGGAAATTGGCCATCGCAGCAATCAAGCTTGATTTACCAGATCCAGGTGGACCATAGAGTAAATATCCACGTTTCCAAGACCGTCCAACTCTGTGATAAAACTCTTTTCCGTTAGAAAACGCCGTTAAGTCTTCCGTTAACTGTTCTTTCAAATCAGGTTCAAGCGCTAGTGTTTCAAACGTGGAAGGATGACGGAACGGAACGGAAACCCATCCAGACTCGTAAGATCCATGACCGTTATTGGTGTAGAGTCTTCGTTCACGTGAGACACGTTCGAACTCTTCGGCACGTGCGGAGACAAAATTAAGGTAGGAAGATAGGAGAGTGTGTCGGTGTCGTTTAGGGAGTTTAAGAGAGAAACTTCGTTTTTCGTCGAGTGAGTCTTGTACGGTGTCGACATGGTGGGTCCAGGATAGATGATGACCATTGAAAGAGTCGTGGACGGTGTGATTGGGTGCGACAGTGAAGGAGATGCGAGTGGAGGTTTTGGAACGAGTGAGAGTGAGACGACGACAGGTGGCGGAAGGATCAATGGAGTTGAGATAGAGATGGATCTGACGGTAGAGATCGTTTAGATCGACACCACAATAGCCATTGAATTCGGGAATCTCGAAGTAAGAGAATGGGCTGAAGAAGTCTTGAAGGGATTCGTAGAAGGAGTGAAGGAGAGAGAGAAGTTGAGAAGGTAAGACGTTTTGGAGGACTGTGAGAAGGCCTAAGAAAGACCACATCTGTGATAAGATCTCCATGTTTTCTTGTTTTTGTTTTCAAGTGTGGATGTCGTCGTGATGTAACTAACTATATATAGAGATTAGAGAGAGAAGAAGACAAGAAGAGAGTGAGAGTGAGAGTGAGAGTGTACGGGGAACTTGGGGAATTTTAAATCCTCATACATATTTTAAAAGTTAAACTCGAAATTCAGGGTCTACTCTCATGTCCACCGAGTTGACTCGTACTAAGCAAATAAATTAGATATCTTAATTTTTTGAATGTGAAAAGTTTTTGATCCCATGTTTTGGTAAAGTTTTAGAAGGACCGACTAGTTGCACATCACTAATGGCTGATTGCACACCAATCTTATCCAAAGTTCCTTTATTTTAACCTACTGCTTACACTCCAATTTGTAATCTTTGAGAGATTTACCTTTATTTTAATTTTTAGTTTTGTATTCTTTACTCGTGCTTTGTGATTGATTTTGTTCCTGTTCTCTTTAAAAATTAATCTGAACCTAAGGGCATACTTGAGAAAAAAAAAAAAAAAGGAGTGCAAGATTTATTTTAAAATCATTTTTGGTGTGTAATCATCCAAATGGAGTGGAAAGGGGATTTTTTAAGTGATGGAGTGCAATTTATAATGGGTGTTGTGCAACTAGTTTGTCCCATTTTAGAATTGTCCTCTTTTTTACTATCTAAAAGTATGCTTGATTTAGCTATCGAACTTTTATTAATTACGAGTTTCTACAACTGAAAAAAGTTGGTTTATTCTTCTATAGAAGCAACAATTAGAAAATTTTGAATCCTCGTACTTAGGCTTTGATGATAGATTTTTCTAAGTTCTTCAAACATTAAGGGTGTATCTACAAAAGTACTCTAATGCCTAAATCACTTAATTGTTTTTTTTTTTTTTTGTTGGGAGTTGGGAGTTGGTTATAGTTTTTGTTTTCCTTATTAGGATTTAGTAATCATTTTTCACTTGATTTTTACCTCCACTCATTGCCATTAGCTTATATCAAGTCCAACTTAGGGGCCTATGAAAAATATTCTTTGGTCCGATTCTAACATCTTGGATGACGGGTCTCAGACCCTTCATTTCACACTTGATTTATTTTTATTATTATACTATGTTGAATATCCATTTCATATCTCAAGGTTACATGTGTTACAATCTCAATAATTACAATATATAAATAAATATTTTAGTTAAAAAAAAAAAATCAAAATTTAAGAGAAAACACACATATATTTTATTTTTGGAGAAAATATTAAATATAACACAAATAGTTAGGTTGAATTACCTTATAACTCAACCAATATCCAGAATTTTAGTAAACGAAACCTTAATAATTAATATTAAGCATGTATATTGGATCACCTAGAAATTCAGGTTTCACATATTATTCGTCTTTTTTCTAAGTTTAGGCCAAATATCAGGACTTATAAGGTAGAGTTAGATAAGAGTTGTTGATTCGGGATAAAATATTTTATAGAAAAATGATTTTCAAGAAATGGATTTGTCAAATAAACTCTTTGGTGGCAACTTGCCTAATCAACTCAGAAAATCATTTGAGTTGATTTGTCAAATTGTGAGAAATGCTTTGAGCTAGGTCAGAAACTCAACCGATTTATTCAAACATATTTTATATTTTTAAACTATTTTTAAATACTTAAATTATTTTTCATAAGATAAGTAAAGCTAAGATAAAGCGAAAGGTGAAGCGACTCGTCTTCTTCTTTTGTTTCTTTTTTTTTTGTCTTTAATTTAATTTGCTTTTTCTTTTCTTGAAAATTCTTCAAAAACGAAAAGTAGAGAACTGAGCATGCACACACGCACGGGACACTCTGCTTTTGCTTTTTTTTTTTTTTTATAATAGTTTTTTCTTCTTTGGTGGTTTCCTTTTGCTTTTGTGATTTTTGGTCTGTAGGGGTAACTTAGTAAGAGAATGTTCTTAAACTTCTTTATGTTAATTAATAATTACTTTTTTTTTTTTTTTTTTACTTTTAGTTATGGTAAAATTAGACCCACCCTTGCATGTAACTTACCTGTCCTCCCAAAAAGTTTGACCCACCAATTCATTGATCTTAATGGTTGGATGGTTGCCTCATAACATGTCAAGTTATAGTCCCAAATTGGACTCTAGAGATATTGTTTCCATCCATCACAAACCTCTGGATCGGAGTCAGGATTTTATTGTAGTGGGGGCAAATTATAATTAATAGTACAATTGAAAAGCTTGACTATGAATAGTTTTGAGGAGAAATTCAAAGATTTTTTATTGAAAGTTGAAGAAAAGACTATTTAAGTATTTTTTTCAATTAGTCCACGAGAGAAGGTTTAATCAAGAGACAATTTCATCTTCAAAAACTGTAAGGGGTCTAGGGAAAAAATTGGAGGGAGGTGATAGGGTGGGGGCAAATAAGGAGGGAGATGAGTGAGTGGGGGCGAATGAGGCATTTATTTAGTTGAGAATACAGGACTGGACTATCTCAAAGCTCTACGAGGGCAATTCCCCCCCCCCCCCCCCCAGCTCCTTATTAGCTTTGTCCCTGTCTAGATCATTGACGATGTGTGTCCAAATGTGATACCTAGGAGTGCAACTTGGTCCGGTTCAAATCGAGAACCGTATCAAGTAGATGGCTTTGGGCTGATTTGGTTTGGTTTGAAACAAGTTGTAGTTTAGTGTTTCTCTGTTCAAAGCTTGTATAGAATTGAACCAAACTAAGAACTGATACAGTTATTTCAACTTCAAAATTTACTTCTTGATTTATATTATTTATTAATATCTATAAAATCATTTATAAATACAAATCTGTTTTCAGGATTATTTAAATATACATATACTTAATTAAATATATGAAAATAAATTTTTTTCTTGATCTAACGACATGGAACCATCATAATGAGTGAACTTGAAATAATCTTGTATAAAACCATGTCTTATCCTGAGGTACCACATTTCTTTATCATTGCTTGATTAAATGTGTGAGATTTATTCGAGCATCATTATAATCTTTGTAATCGTATAAAGTCGAAAGAAGAAAGATCATTTACAACTCTAGACAGAGATTCTTAGTTGATAAAGTATACATTGGAATTTTACATATTTACCCTTTACATAAGATTGTTTGTAATTCATGAATGTCAAAGTTAAGGATAGCTAAGTAATTATTCCTGCTTTCTAATATTTTTCAGCTTATGATCTTTATTCGCCCTAGTGTTGGAGCTTTCAAACATAGGTTTTTTTTTCTTCCTCTTTATTCTTTGCTTTTTAGTATATAAGTTTAAGAAAAGATCGAGGCCGTCCGATCATGATCAATTGGTGATGCATGGTTTACTCTCTTTTTCTTTTATACCTTTTTAATCTTTTATTATTGATATAGAGTTGAAATTTGATGGAAAAAAAAAACATTTATTTGATTTTTTTTGCATGTAAAGCTGTAAAGAGATAAGATAAGAGTGTATGTAGAGATGTAGGTCAGCCATGTGAGAAAGCTGAGTTTAAGAGAATCAAGAATAAAGCCAAAAAGAGACTCCCCATGCAGAATGTCAAGATCCTACGGTTTAGATTCCTCTAATCTAACTCTTCAAACCTCATATTGTTGTCTTTTTGTTTTGTTATTAAAGAATGATGAAGTCCCAACTCATGTTATTAATTAACTAATATAATATATGTTTTTCAGTCTCTTGAAGATTTATGTGGGAGGGATAGTAAAGTGGTTCAATCATTCTTATTTTGCATTTTTTAGATCATTTTATTAGGTTTTTTTTTTTTTTTTCGAAAACCCATCGTGTTCAATCATTAGAAAAATTCTTTTAACCTTATTTCTAATTTTGAGATTGTAGCTATCTCCTTCTACTTTCAAACCCTAAGAAGTTAGTTTAATGGTAAAACTAACGATTAGGGTATGTTGGTAAAAGGGATGTGAGATATCTTGCATTATATAATAATAATAATAATAATAATTATTATTATTATTTTAACAACAAGATAAAGCCTAGGGTTTTCTACAAAAGGTTTTTTTTTTTTTTTTTTTTTTAATATGTTAAAGTCTTCTTGAATAGTTTAAAATATATGCATGAGTCAATTAAATTGAGATGATTTGATGATTCCACCTAATTAGAATGGAAGTACAAGTTAAGAGTTGTAAAAGAGTGAGAGCCAAAATCAGACCTAACATGGATTTGTGGAGGGAATTTAGATAAAAGCTGATAAAAGGGATCCACCTTGGGACACTCACTCACAAATTCTGTTAAAGAGATTGTCATAAGTGAGAAACCAAGTTGTACTCTTTCACACTAACTCTCATACACAACCATCTAAAAAGTGAATAAAAGAGACACAATGGGAATCTTGTCTTTTTCAACAGCAATTTCAAGGCCCATCCACATATACAAAGCTAGCTTTTTTACAAAAACAATGTCTTTTACTTACTATCATGGCATGAAAATCAATACTTTGGATTTATAAATGGGTTTATATGATCTTAGTTACAGGGTCCACACCTAATTGTCATGATTGTATGATCTTAACCATACAATTGTGGGTCATTTTTGGTCGTTCAATATATCTTGCTGAGTTGACTAGGATTGATTGAATTTTTTGTCGAACTCAAAATACTAAAACCCAATCGATCCAATTCTAAATCATCACTAAGTTAGACTAGAAACTTTGGGTTTAAAATAAATAAAAAAAGGAAGTAAATATAATTTTAAATATTTAAATATCAATTCTTTTTAAATATTTAATAAATTGAATACATATTTATTTGGATTCTTACAAGTCGATTCATGAATCATTGAAGTGCCTCATAAATTTTCGAGTTTTAAAATGTAGATCTAAAATATAAAGAATGATTTTTTTTCTCACGGAAAAGACAATCCGGGATTTAACAAAATCCCTGATGTCACGATACTTAACGAGGGTAGTTTTGTAATTTGGGGATGCCTCAATACACACAGGTTTGTGTAATTAGTCGATCCGAGATTCTATGAAATCCTCATATTGACTTTTTTGTGAATAAAACGAATTTTAGTCTAAACACTCACGACAAGTAGTAGCTTCGATTTTCAACAATACATTAAATATCTATTCTAGTTATTGGAGGTACTAATGGGCTAGCTATGTGATGAGCAAAAGCTCAGCCCAATAGTTTATAAACCTAATTATGCCCCCAATAGTTGGGGATCCATTAGATTTGATTTAGGTCTAAGCTCTAATTTTGTTATAAAGAAGTTTATGCCTAGTTTTTTTAACAAATGGATACCATAAAGGAACCTGAACTAAGAAAATCAAAAAATTAGTAACAAATTATCAAACTAGATATTTAGGTATCAAATTTGATTTATTTTATGTTATTTCCTATCTAAATCTTTTTTTTTTTTTATTTTTTATATTATCTGTAACATTACTTTACTTAAGCAGTTGAATTTCCCTATTCCTTTCAATATCATTCCCTGTTTGAGACCTGACCCGTATTGATTCAGCAAAAATGTCATCGGACCATGATCATTAACACAGTACTGGTTATGTGTAAGTGTAGGTGCAATTGTAAAAGTACCAAGTCCATATATATCGTTGGACCCAGAGTGCCTTCAGAACGTTAAATACATGTCTATCATACATCAAATTTTCACATCGCTTCTGATTGAATTCAAATATCAACTTAGGGGTTCATCATTTCCACTTGTTCTACTTACCAAACAAGAAAACCTTTCTCTTTTACAAATTTAAATTAATAAAATCTCAAAGAAAACTTAGGCTCCCAATTTGACTACCAAATGTTATCTTATATATATGTATGCTCATGTTTAAAGTTTCATGAGAATGTTAACATTCTTCCCTACATTCACTTTTTAATAATATCCTTATTTATTTTGTCTTTTAATGAAAAACATGAGGGTATATTGATCTTTTACATAATAATTGCATGTATTTCCAATTAATGCTTATGTACATAATAAATGCACTAATTGTCAAAGCAATGTAAATATGATATTTAAATTCAAAGATAAAAAACGTCTATGATATTTGTTATATAAAAAACTAACATATCCCTGTCTTTTTCACTAAAAAATAAAATAAATAAGGATATTATTAAAAAGTAAATATATTGAAAAATACTAACGTAACATCCCCAAAGATATATATATATATATATATATATATATATAATTCATCATTAATGAGTAAAATCTATTTAATTTTATTGTAACAATAATTTCTTCCTTTTTAATACTTTAGAAAACTTTGAGATGGATTTTTTGGTTTAAAAAATATTTTAGTTTTTTTTTTCTTTGCATTATTACATCATTGTTGCCTCACAATTTTAAATAACGATTTCATTATAATCATTATTTTAATACATAAGCGCATAAGAATATTAATAAACCAATCCAATAAGAATCGGATACAGACCTAAAGTTATCAAATAAGATTTTTGGTCAGATCTAACTCATTGATAGTCATATAAGGGGAAAACGACTGTCTTTTCTAATTATTTAAAAAAAAAAGTACTTCATAAAATAGACAATAAATATATATTTTTTTAAGAATTGATTATTATAAGAGTAAAGTTCAAAAAATTTGAAGATTGGAGGAGGATCGACTCCCAAACTAATGTCCTCCTTAGTTATGACATATTAGCTGGTATCACATCGACACAAACCATCTCAAGGATGATGCCAACCTTAAAGAGGACAGGGACACTTTTCTTTATGAATGTTTTGATGTTGCAGCTAGGTTTGGATGGTGATCGGATAAATTCAAGGTGGATCCAAAACCTAACCGATTCGAAGTCACCCCATATATAAATCGGGTAAATAATAAAAAATCAATTCAACTTACATCGTATCATGGTTTTTAAACTCGTCTGAGACCGAAACATATTGCCTGAGTTAACTCAGTAGCGGAGCTGAATGAGGTCAATTCACAAAATCATTTTTTGCTCGAGATTTAGGACTCACGTTCAATTTTTTTATTTGTCTCACGAGACGTCTCAAACGTATCGGAAAACTCGTCTGAGACGACTTGATATCAGGTCTGGATGAGACAAGACATGAAACCGAGTTTTTAAATCATGCATCTTGTTGATCCATTCAAATACACCTAATATTAGGGATGTCAATGGGTACTTATTTAAGTGGAATGGAACCAAAATTGAAACTAATAGGATAATTTTGGGTTTTTTTTTTTTAATCAATTAGAGTTAGGTCTCTTGAAATTGAACTGCTTGAGAATCAAAAATTGATAAAGATTGAGAATTAGAGTAGTTTAAAGAATTTTTTTTTACGGTTCTAATTTTGATTCCATTGATTTGAGAATTGGAATTGATAGGTGTTGGAAAATATCTGCAGATTATACAGATTTTTTGTAATCAAGTGGGTCACTTTGAATCATGATGATAAGTGGGATCCATACTTTATTTGAAGTGGGCTCACTTGGGTACTTATTCCCTCTATTAAAGAAAATATTTTCAGTTAGTAAATTATCTAAAAATCTCTATGGGTGAATGAAAAATCAACTCTAAACAATCCTTACTAGTCATGATTTGTTTTTATGTGATTTGTGGAACTTTTGAGTTTTGTTAATGAAACTCTTTAGTCCCACATTGGATAAATAGAAAGAAAATATTTAATTGTTATATAGAACTTCTCATGTCACATAAGAGAATATGAGAAAGAGGCTTGGTTAAACCCATACACACGTAAGGGGCCCATGGGTTCAAGAAGGATTTAAAATTCATGGTATGAAAATCATTAATGTGAGAATCTCGACCATTAGCTTCACGTGGATGTGAGCCAAAGGTCATTTTTGCTGGATATAATTTTAGATTTGGGTTTAATCCACCCTTTTTAATTCCATCTGTTTTCATTGTTTGGCATTAAAAATTTTTATCAAAATTTTATTACTTTGCATTTTGATTTTTGTGTGCATCTTTGAGTATATAAACATAAACGTTTAGTTCGCTAGACGTACAGATTGAAGTACTATCTTTGTATGTCTAATCATTATATCTTGGGACACAGTTGTTTATAAAACAGTAGACACCAAATAACATGAACAAATCTGTCTTAAGGACACTGTGTTGGACAAAAACCTCGATCAATTTCACCTTTACTTTTCTTTTTCACGTTTAGATTTTTCTTTATTTATTATTTGTTACTTTTTTTTTTTTTTTTTTCTTTTAGTGAAACCAAAATTTCCCGAATACTTACAATAGGTATCAAAACTAAGAAAAATTAACTATTCTCGTTCTAACTCCTATAAGAGTCAAATCAAAACATACCCATTTACACTTTAACCAATATTAATGAATCGGTTTAAGTTGGGTCAGATCATATCAAATTATCGAATAACCTGACCCAATCATGTTGTCCTTTTGGGATTATACGAAGAGAAATTTATCAGGCAGACCTATCTATTATAGAACAAACCTTATTTCATGAATCAAGCTAGCATGACTATGGTCATTGTACCCACATGGATTATCAAATTGGCAATCCAACACCACATCATTTTAGATTTAATGGAAAAACTTAGATTCAAAGGGACAAAAAAAATTCATTTTTGAACTTGATTGAAGGTATTGAAAATGGATGGGTATTGAACTCCCAAATTTAAAATTAAATGATAAAAATTAATTTATTTTAAATTTTTTATTCAAAGTTCTTAAAATTTTGTCCTTTATAACCTATGTCATCATATTATGTTTCTACTATTGCAAATTGATGCCCTTAGGATCTATTCCAAGGTATATTAAGTAATAAATTAACCCATCAATTTGAATTTAATGACATGGATCCCCACTCCAAGGTTTCCTAAGTAACAATACCAACAAACTCTATAAAATAAGGTTTGATGGGTAACAAACTTCATAAAGTAAGGTTCCTTGGGAATTGTCAAAACTTCAAGGGGAATTTTTATAATAAAAATACAATAGTTAGGTCTGGCTAGGTTGGTTCCGATTCGGTTCCTATGAATATGGGAACCATAACTTTTATATTTTATTGGTTCTGATTCTTGTAGATTTCAGTTTTGATTTTAAAATAAGTGGAAACGGATTCGGAACCATAAAAAATCATAGGTATCCATTGGTTTCGATTATCAAGAATCAAATGAGAAAAATTATTTCAAGATCATTATAATAAATAAAAAAATTCCTTCTAAAGAATAACATATTATTTGTAAAGTATCAACTTAATAATAATTTGTTCCACTAAAATGATGATTTAATGACTTTTATTTTCAAATATTCAAATTAGTTTCTTTACAAAAAAATAAATTTAAAAAGAAATGACTTATCTTAAACTCAAATATTTAATTTATATGAAAGTTAAAATTTTTTTTTATCATATATGTTAATTTTAAAATATAAGATTACCTTGAATCATGTATAATGTAAAACTAAATGATAAAATAAATTGATTCTAATTATCGAAGGGTACTCATCAGATAGAACCTAATGATTCCGATTCCTATCGATTCAATTTTAAATTAGACCTAATTCAATTCAATTTTAATATATAAAAAAAAAAAGAATCAACCATCGGTTTCAGGAAAATGGGTACCCATTGACACCCCTGGATCTGGCGGGTAAATCTCTCTTTTAGGAAAGGAGTTGGAAGCTTTTGTTACAGAGCAATTAAATTCGGAATTATTTGTTCTAAAGCCTATAACTGAGGTAAGCAAGGAGAGGACAGGAGACAAGAAAAATACGAGGCGAAGGATTCTCTGGTGATTTGTTAGCAAAAGCAGAGATGAAATTAGGATATGATACCCGTCATGAGGCTGACAGTTTTTGGGTATTGTGTCCACTAATATGATACTTTGGGTGGGACCCACAGAATAATTTGGACGGTGCCGCTTGAGACTGGAGGAGAAACTTTTTGATGTAGGTAGAAACATCAAATTTCGAAATTTGGAGTTCGTAAAGTTAGGGTGAGATCATATAAGAATCTAGAATAGAGTTCTGATTTACTATAACTAGAAAGTTTTCACTCTGCTGACGTGGCATGAACACAGAATCATAAATTCTGCACATCTCATAAAATCTGTGTAGTTGTGTATCCTGAGGAAAAGAATCTATGATTTTGTGTCCATGCCACATCTGCCGAGTATTGACCAAGTGAAAATTTTCAAGTTTTCCCTCTCTGATATACTCCACCATGCTCTCATGACGTGACTTGTGTTAGAATCATAGATTTCTTTTATTGGGATACATAACTACACATGTTTATGAGGATGTCTAATTGTGGATCCTAAGGAAAAGAAATCTATGGTTTTAACACATGCCACATCAGGAGAGTATGTCAGAAGGGGGGAGTTAGAAAATCACAACTCAACAATCTATTCTTATGATGTATTTTATGATAAAAGAGGGTATACATGGGACGGAGCGAGGATTTTCTTGTAGTGGGGGGCAAATTATGGTTAGTTGAACAACTTGAAGATGAAAGGCTTTAGGGAAAAACTGAGAGGTTTTTTATTAAAAATTGGAGAAAAGGATATTTAGGTCATTTCCAATTAGTATATGAGAAGGCCTTTCATCAACAAAAATTTGAAAGGGGTGTCTCAAAGTTTTGTGGGGGCAATTGCCCCTACTAGCTCCGCCTCTAGGTATACATCCCTTATGAGATAGAACTAATTTCTATCATTGCACGCCTCAACTCCATAAAAGTTTCAAACACATAACTAAAGGAAACAAATCTTTGTCGCTAGTTTTACTATTAAGATAGAATTGCAGTTAACTAGGTCAAATCCAAGAGTGTGACACAATCGGAGCTCGACCTGAAATTCCCTAGCTTGGGCCTAACACAAGCAAGTCATCCCAATTTCAAAGGCAATCGAGTTAGATAGACAATGTGAATCACTCATCACATTGACTTGTCCATGATTCAATATGACTCAGACCAATATCTTGAATTAATAAAAGTTAGCCAAATCAATTGGGCTTTATAATCTTTTGATAAAATAATTAATTTTTTAATAATTTAGTACTCATCATCCATATGACAATATGGTTTTGTGATTGAGCTTCTTCTAATCCACTTTTTATAAAAGAAAAGATAAAAAAATATATATATATTTGAATATAAACTTAAATTAATAAATAATTTTGATTCAAGTTAAAATGGTTTATCTCATGGAGACGAGATGATTTAGATGAGTCAACTCGGTATCCATATGAATCATTTCCTAGTCATCTAAAGTGTGAGAAGATCATAGTCGAAGGTTCAAGCGCATTGCACAAGCATCCGGCATTCCATTCATTTTGAAATTAGGATGGTAAGTGACCTAGAGACCAATCAATATTAGGTGATTTAAAAATGATTAATAAAAAAACAAACAATTTGGATTAAATCAAGTTCTGATTTATTGATAGCCAATTTAGATTCAAACACCTCGATTTTCACAAGAGAACGATTTTCAAACGGAAAGCGTTTTACAAACCCAAGTATTACACATAAGGACCTAGGCGGTAATGGTGAAGAACGTTAAGCCCTTCTCTCTTTGGGTTGTAACAAAATGCCTATAATGCATATATGCTTTCCTTCTAACAAATGAAAAAAAAAAATGACGACTAAATGCAAATTCATTAATCTAAGGTAAGGTTCAATACGCGCTTATAAGCAAGTATGCACAACTTCAAAACAATGAACTAATCATGCTAACATACCTTAATATGCTTCGACAACCAAAAAAACATAGGACCCGAAAGTAATCCTAGGACCAGAGCTATAACGGGGTCTTTTAAAGAGGCCAATGCATCTGATGAGCGGAAGAGCCGTGACCCCGGAAATGCCCAAGTTTCATATATTGTCGGTCCATCTGCTGACCTAACTCAAGTTGTGAAACTTGACCGAGGCTCAAAACATGTGGCATCGTTTGTGAGCTGCCACTAGCTTTGTTGCCCTTGAAACTCCACACATTGCTTGTGAAATTGGCCATTGCAGAACTATGAGGTGCCATTGATCGACCCATTGAAACCACATCAGAATTCATTATGTTATTCACCGCAAGGCCCGACGCTTGGTTTCTAGGGCCCAATAGCTGAGTTGACGGAAGAGAGAGAGCACAGCTGGAGTTTAAGACTGTCCCACCTATTGAACCTTGAGAGATGGGAGGGATGCATTAGAGAAGACGTTAGCCGGAGGACTCTCTGCAGTCGGTTGGTTTACATTCAGCCATAGATCCATTGCTGGCAGTCTTGGATACATCGTGAAATCCATCAGAAAGCCCCCAACTCTGCTTCCATTTTCTGCCAATGAAGTATCACGAATTCTCAAACGACAAATGATCAAACACAAAATCATGACATGCACAAAACCAGTTGGGTTTCGTCTAGTGCATAGTCACCAAGTTGGGGTTCAGGAATAAGTCAGCAAGGGAAAAAATTCGAAAAATACGGCAAATTTAGCAAAGAATCGGAAAAGAAAAAATAGAGCAAGGGTTAAGAACATGTAATTGTTCTCATATTATATAATCAAATACTTTTTACAATAAAAAATCACCAAACCCCACATATTAAATTACAACAAGTAATCAAATGTCTACCACACAATCAACGTTTATATGGTTAAAAAAATAATAATATTAACAATCATTAGTGTAGGTTAAGATTCATCGATTGATCAAAATCAATGCCATCTTCATTTGCATCATCATTATCTAACACTTCATCGGTGGTCAGGCAGCTTCTCTTACTAGTGCATCAAGGACATCTTTTTTAATTTCCCGATTCTATCACAAAGTTTGTGATTTAATCGTGATGTTCATGATAGAATTGTGAAGTTCATAAAAATTGAGAGCTTAATGAAAATGTGGCGATTTAATCGGTGAAGGAAAATATCACGATTTAGTCGCGACTTTTTCAATAAGTCTTAGATTCTGGTGACTATGGTCTAGCACAACTGTCAGTAGAAGTGCTTCTACGGAATGACTTCTATTTGAATCACTTAGATAAGAATTGTGATTGTAACATTGATTGTTTGACAACGAAGTGCTCTTGGAGTCCAAAAACACCTCTAGAAGCTGTGGGGCATTTGGTGAAAAACAGATTGTGGACATTCTAGTCATCATCATCATCAAGGCCTTATCCCAAAAATTTGGGGTCTGCTAAATGAACCCTGTTCAATCAGTCATGTCCAAAGCCATGCCTTTGTTAACTATTTTGGTCAGTTAACATCAAAACCTCAAATCATTTCAGGAGTATTTTCGTCATTAAGTTGAATATTATGGACATTTTCATCCAAAAGAACTCATTTTTTGTGGTCTACCCGCATTCCGTTAGAAGCTAGAATCCAAAAGCTAGTATGGGCAGCTTCAGCTTCTGGCCCGGTTTTGGCTTCTGGCTTCTGCGAGAATCAGGAAACCGAGTGCAAACCAAACCCTGTTCAAGAATCAATTCTGAACCCTCAAGAAGTGATCTCTATTGATGATTATCTAACCTTGGGGAGATGAGGACAACCATGCAAAGTGTGAAGAAAATAAAGATTGAGGTTGTGGCTTCCTCCGACGTTCGTTGTGGCCAGCAAGACTTCTACGACAACTTTGTTTTCCTTGGTCGAATTCAGAGAGCTCATGAAATCTGTATAGAGAACAAAATTCTTTAAATACATGATAGGGTATTGGAAAGAAAAAATGTATGAAGACATGGATAAGAATCAAAGATGGTTCGAACGACTAAATACCAACTAAAACATACAAATTGCTTGCTAGTTGTTCAACGATATTAGAATCAAAACCAACATGGATGTGATGTTAAACCCCACTCATTAAATTTGCAAATAATGTTTGAAGGTACTAGAGACAAGTAGACTTACTATAAAATTGTATATGTAATCCCACTCACTATTCATTGATTATCATTATTCTTTCGATGCATTAAAAACCGTCTCCAACAATAATATTTCTGAACTCCTGGATCCTCGCAGGATCATTCGACTGCAACATTACCAACATTTGATAAGAACAGTGAAATGAGTCCTAACAAAGAACATGATCTATCCTGCAATTGTGAGAAGGGCAAAAAAATAAAATAACTTCTACATAGCTCCATTGAATCGATTGAACCATGCTCATGGGACTAATTTAACAAAAGAAATCACTTCTTTCAATTTCAAGACAAAGACCTTACCACTCATTCTCCCTCAAGCTTTCCTACAAAATCCCAAAGTTTGGTTTGTTTACTAACACCACCACTTCTATACAGATGAACTTTTCCACACAACATAAGAAAGGCTTGACAGGACGTGAATATGAAACAGAATTCCCGATTATATTATCCCCACTATTTGGGGTCCGTAACATGAATCCAATTTTTCCACTCAACTTGTGTCAAGGCATGTGTATTCAAATAACCTCTTGTGACCCCAAAAGGATATGCAGATAAAGTACAAAATCCCCAATTATAGTGATAGAGCCCAAACATCATCATCATTTTCACCACCTCATTCCAACTATTTTAGGGCCAGTAACATGAATCGCCGTTCAATTTTCTTGTGTCAAGGCATGTACATTCATACATCTCTTATCACCTCAATTCATCTCATTTCTGGTCATCCTCTACATTTTTTGTACCTAACCTTGTACCAAAGCACTCCCTTATTGGAACAAACATTGATCTCTATTGTAAATACCTGAACCATCTCAATCAACTTTATTTGTTCTCATATTGGGGAGATTCCTAAAATCCCTCAAAAATAGGAATTGTGATTTTCTATTTCCAAGTTGTCCAATATTCAGCTCCAAAAGCATAGCTAGTATTATTGTTGCCTAGCCAATTTTGGGCCAGTTTGATAAATGTTGGTCACACTTTGAAAGCACGTTTTCGTTTTAACCATTTAAGCACAACTATTGTCCAAAAAGAAGGTAACTTTTTACAGGAGAAAATTCAAAAGAAACACAAAGGATTACAACAATTATGTTCCCACTGAAAATAGAATATCCAACGGAAAAACAAAAAATCAAATGCTAAACTTTCTTTTACACATATTACATGACATTTTTTCCCACATATTGTTCCTATTCAAACCTTCAACATGTCCTAGA
The DNA here is from genome assembly GCF_017979445.1 of Akebia trifoliata. Taxonomy (NCBI): domain Eukaryota; kingdom Viridiplantae; phylum Streptophyta; class Magnoliopsida; order Ranunculales; family Lardizabalaceae; genus Akebia; species Akebia trifoliata. The sequence continues at coordinate 354,667 of NW_028236971.1, forward strand.
CCCCATGAACATCCCACTTGTGCAAATATTTTAATTCAAATGATGAGCATGTATGTAATGTGTTTTGGCAAGTTTACCCGACTTACCTCATGACCAGTTAGGATTCAACTTTTATAGAAGTATAAGTTCATTGAAAACAGTTCTAGCAATTTTAAGTTAAAACTTCACACCTCATAACAGACCTCTCATACATACTTATGCGCAAAGTAAATAAAATAATTCTCACTTGCCATGGAGAAAAGATAATATACCCCAATATAGCTGTTGACGATTGATATTTCTCATCCATTAAAATGCCACCTATGCCTTGTATAATCCGAGCCAGGCCTCACTCACATTCTCCGCATCTAGATGATGGGATGTCTCAAGACTGGCAACACTTATGTAAGAGAACTATAGTGCTAAACTAACACCAAAATCTACATGAGTTCTCAAATTTAGGGTTCTACAAAAGGTGACACCCTCTTCGTATTTGCCAAGAATAACCAAGAGATCTCCAGATAGCTCAGAATTCTTTGGGGTTCTAATGTTACAAGTAGCACTCGAAAACAATACCACAAGTGCTTGTTTTAGGTTGAAGATGGATAAGGCCATACTTGAATCCAATTTGAACTTGGAAATAGGTGAAATAGTTTCAAACTGTTTGAAGCCGGTAATGGTGATAGTAAGTTGGATGACACATTGCAATGCAACTTTAAGATTGTGGGTTGAAGATAGCTTTTCATCCAAAAAAAGAACTGATGACCTAAGCATATCAATCTCATCAACGGGAGATTGCAACCTTAAAACTCAATGGAGAGAGGTCTCATTTCCTATTTTTGGTTAGAAACCAAGATAATTTATTGCTCCAAAACCAAGGATTACACACATTACTCATACCATACTTCCTACTTTACCAACATAGCAAGGCAACCAAGACTTCATCTAAATCAAGCAAGTACCCAAGAGATTACCCCTAACACCCATAGTGACGCCGCGTGAAACAATGAACGGATACAACCAATGTCAATATCCAAAAGAAACTGGAATCAAACTGGAAAAGAGAACTCACAAAGAGAATTTGATTAATTCAAAGATAATTGGCCTTCCAATTTACCTCATATTTCATATGAAAAAGTTTCATTCTTGGTCAAACACAAAAAATAATGAAAGACAGCAAAAAAGAAATTAGCATGGAACTAATGAGTGTTGGGTGTAGTGGCCAGGGCCTACCTCAAAAAAGGGAGAGGTCTTAAGTTCAAGCCCCCTTGTTGGCCACACACATGGATTTATCTCGGCTTACCTGGTATGTGTGGTTTGTGGGATATTGCATGTACCCGGGGAGTTGGGCAACATATGGGGCTTTAAGAGGCTAGTTGCCTCGGCCCTACTAGTCGGACCTACGGGTTTGGGCACCCCTATAATAAATAAAAATTAGCATGGAAATATACTACTAAGCTCAACAAGTAAGGTAGAATCGACAATGAGCGTTTCTAACACGAAGTTAATACCAAACCAAAACTTTGCTAAGACAAATTTGCTGATATAAAGATCTAAAGGAAGGAATAATGCCCAAAAATGAAAAATCCATGGGAAAACATGGATCCTGAAGATCCTAACCATTCCATTCAGGAATGGGTCTCACCACATGATTCAGATTCCAGACCTCGACATTTCTAATAACGCATTTAGGCCTTCTGCTTGAACTTCTGATGGTCCAAGTGCTCCATGAAGTCTTCTACATCACATCGTTCTACTTTGCCACATGAAAAAGACAACCAAGACTCCCTCAATCAAGCAACTAACAGACGGAATTTCGACCATCCGACCATGCATCCTCACATCGGGATTCCCCCCCAATAAGTCAGATATTCCATAATTCCAGTTTAATTTGCCGCCAATCCAGCTATTTAATCAGCATGTACCTTCTTAAAAGCTTAATCTTGTTAGAGTTGATATCTTGCATTTGGCATCCTTAACCACATCAAACTCCTTTATTATCTTCACAATCCCTTCCAATTTTGCACCCAAATTTGCTAGATCCATGATTGTTGCAGCCTTCTCCTTCTGTCCTCGAGTGCATGTCATCCACGATAGGATCACTTTTTTCTCCAATACCAATTGAAAAAGTCTAGAAATGTTTCAAACCTAAAGTGGGGATGATAACTCAAGATTAATTCAGCTAATCAATCTCATCAAAGGGAGATTACAACCTTAGAACTCAATGGAGAAAGTTTGCATCTCCTATCTTTGGTTAGAAAGTAGGATAATCTTCATTTCCCCAAAACCAAGGATTACAACCACTACACATCCTACTTTGCCAACATGGAAAGACAACCAAGACTCCCTTAATCAAGCTACTACAAAAGAAATAGTTTCAAACAACTAATCATACCAAAAAAAAAAACTCCAATATATTTCCCAAGGAAAGTAAATAACAAGATGATCCGTACATTGGGCCCCATATAAACTTATTATTTTTATTTCATTGCTTAACAATTATCAACCCCATAATCATAGCATGAAACGTTTAGAACCCAAATGTGAAATCAAATTCACAATAAAAAGTCAAAACATCAAGAAAACATTTATCAAAAAATCAAACAGACTGAACAACTAAATCTCCAACTGACCTGCTACATTGTTGGCAAAACCTCTGCTCTAGACCATCAACAATGACTTTAGGAGACTTGGAGTGCATATTACAAAGCTTGTGCCTTGAATAATAAGCCTTTGCACCACTTAGATCAACTTTACACCCTTCAATCTGACACCTTGGAGGTTGCCCTCCTTGCAAAACCCCTCTCCTCTTCTTCTCCATGGAAGGGGCTGAAGTGGGCCCCACTTCAGAAACTGATGATGACCCATTACTTGATTTGGCCAAAACTCCATTACCCATATCTCCAAAGTAGATTCTTTTGCCGAATTTCAATCCGTTTAGTGAAGAATCAGAGGAAGCAGAAGCACCATCTGATGAAGCAGAGAAAGAGGAGGAACCCTTTCCATGTGCGGTGGTCTCTAGTTTATTGTGTTCATGGTTTCTTTGTGAGGCGTCACAAGAGTAACAGAGAAGGTTTTTATATGTATATGTGTGTGTGAGTGAGAGAGAGAGACAAGTCTTTGCGTTGCTAAGTATTGGAGTAATTAGTTACATTGCATTGGAATAATGTACTAAATTACACTATCATATTATTGAGATTAAGACAAGGTTAAATTGATTTGGTTGAAATTTATTAAAGATAAAATTTATCTCTAGATATAATTTGATTTCTATAAAATCTTAGTAAGGTTGCTATAATTATTATCTAAGAGAATCAATAATATCTTAATCTTCTATATAGTATCAGAGCATAATCTCTTTTGAGAGATCAATCTAGTGCATTTACCTTCTATTATCAACAGTGACAACATTGTCCGCAGGCTGTCATTGAATAAAATCTCCAACTCTTATTTTACAATTTCCATCTCCTTGATAGTCTTCAATTTTTGGCATTTATAATCTCGACTAAGATATAATTATCAAGTCTTGTTATCCAATCAAATGATTTGATTTAGTGATCGTCGACTCTAATAGACTCCACGATGAGCGGGATGCGATAGTGATGACTACACAGACAATCAATGACCATCTCAACTACAATGGATATTCATTGGGGACACCAAACATTTAATAATTGCAATTTCAAAGAATGTGATATCAACCAATCATGTATTTCTTATTCAAAGAAACATGCAATTGCAGGAGGATATTGCAGTAATTAATTATGTTGCATTGTAATATGGTGTACTACGGTACATCGTATCATAGCTATTGAGATTAAGATAAGATTAGATTAATTTGATTGAGATTGATTAGGAATAGAGCTTATTTGACGATATGATTTGGTTTCTATAAAACCCAATTAAGGTTATTGTAATTATTAATTAAGAGAATCAGTAATATCTCTTTCTTCTATACTAAGTTAAGGGTGTTGTTATTGGCTCCCCAAATTTTATTTATTACACTCCAATTAAAAGTAATTTAAGGTGAATCATTTCATGTGCTGAATATGACAATTGACTTGATACACAATTCATTTTAATTTCCAAACATGATTTTACAAGGAATTTTTCATTTTTATAACATACAAATTTGCTACTTTTATAATCTACCAATTCGTTGATAAAATACCAATAATTTCATCTTATTAGTAATTTCGTTGGTAATTTATCAATGAATTTGTTGATTATAGAAGTGATGAATTCATTTGAAAAACATATTTTAGGAATTAAAATGAATAGCTTCCCACAATTGAAATTTGGATAAAAGTTGCTTATGTGTTTGTAAAAATAACAATAATTTAATTAATGACCGAGAAATAGTAAAAGTTGGAGTGCTAATAGAAACTCTTTTATCTATGTTTAGATTTAAGATTTTATATGAGCCTAATGTTAGAACCCAATTAATGTGTGGCCCATTGACCTACACGGTCTGAGTTTTTGACTTGCACAAGGATTAAAATCAAATTAAAATAGAAATAAAAATAACTCTTTAGGTTTTAGAAGGAAATTTTGATGGATAGGAATCATATTAAAAGATGATATCTAGGCCTTCTATTCTCATCTATTTAAGTGGATCAACACCCTATAGTAGACACGCACGAACCAACATAGACAAACAAAGATAAGGTGAGTTTGAAAATTAGATAACGTGAAACAAGGTTCACACGATTTGTGGATTTACATACATCAGATCACAAGCATGCGGATTTGGGAAGAGCACATCTTTAACATAATTTTGGATTATCGATTTAACTTATGACAAGAGGTAAGTATCATAATCTTTAATCTTTAGGAACATAACTAGATTTCTTGAGATATATACACGATTCCTGACCTTGAAAATTTATAAACTAATAGTTATGTGAATAAAGATATATAATGATTTAAATCTGACACCTAATCCTAATTATGAACAACTGTTAAAGTTGTTTGAATGTGTTATACTGCTTTGTGATGTTGAGGCAATAACTTAACAAAATTTTATAATGTTTGAATGGTGTGTTTTAACGTTTAATTAGGTTGTGATACATGATTTAAAAAAGTGTAGTAATAAGTAAAATTTGGGGTGCCACTAACAGGTCTCTAAATTAAAGGGAGACAAACTTCTTATGACCCTCTGGTCCTTTGGGTGTAACTGATACGAGTAAGCAGTATAAAAGCTAACACTACTAAACAGAACTTTGTGAGACAAAAAATTCAGAATTCAGAGAGAGTGGTCTACCTTTGTTTCTATGAAACATTTTAAGTTAATTGGTGAAAATACAGAGATTTTATTAGTTTTTTTTTTCCTCTTAATAGTTGAGATTTTTTTTTTCTTTTAATTTTTTCCTAAAAGTTGATTTCTGTGTAGGTAGGTAGAGATAATTCATTTCAAGGATTTTTATGATTGCGGTGAAAACGTTTTTAAGGAAAAATATTTATGGAAAAGTGGATTTCTTGAATAAATTGAATTCTAGTGTTTTAATTTTGCACCTAGGAAAATGTTACAAAGAGAGTAATGTTTTTCAATTTTGGTGAAATATTAATTTAACTCAAGTTGGTAAAATACATTAGTTTGATCAAAAATTACATTTTTTTTTTAAAGACTATGATTGACCAATCAAAAGTGATCTAGTGGATGTGGTAAAATACAATCAATTTGATTAAGAAGAAACTTTTCTTAGTAAGAAAATTTCCTATTTGCATCATCTTTTGACATCCAAAAACATGATCTGATACCATGATTTGTATTGAAAAAAATTGAAAAAACAAAAATTTACTGTTGAATTTTAATTTTAAATTTGGGAGTTCAATAATTGTCCATTTTTTTAATCTGAGGTTTTTAGATGAAATCTACAGGAGAGTGGTGTTGGATTGCCAATTTGGTAATATATGTGGGTCCATTGACCCTTAGTAAGATTTCAAATCTTACCAAATTAGTCAGACTAGTCTGACTCTTTTACTAATGGTTTAAGTCTACAAAGAGGGTGGGTGGGACTCATATCAGACGTGGCACTGAATAAGCTCAACATTCAATAATGGTCTGGGGTCAGATATCCTGTATTTGTGACTCTTTGTTTGGGAACAGAGTTTTGATTGGTCCTGACATTTTGGGGGAGTTGGCCAATTTGAATTTGAATTTTCTTTTTTGATAATGCTGAAGTAACATTAAAATGTACATCGATTGTACATTCTTGGGTGTCAGTACTATGATTAGTACTATAATCATTATATTAGTTCGATTTTGATTCTTGTCAGGTTTCAGGTCTCATTTCAAAAGAAATAGAATTGGAACTACAACCACCAAAAATCACGGGTACCCATCGATTCTGTTCTCAAGAATTGAATGAGATAAAAAGTATTTCAAATCGTTATAAAAAAAATTCCTTTAAAAAAATTAATATCTTATCAATAAAATTGTTAACTTAGTTATAATTTGTTATACTTTAAGATATAAATTAATTATTTTTTTTTTCAAAACTAAAAATTTATCTTCGTTAAAAGTAATAATTTTTTAGAAGAATAAATCATTTTAAGTTTCAATAAATAATTTATATGAAAAATTGAAGAATTTTATATACCATGCATTTATTTTTTAAATAAAAAATATCTTAAATCATCTATAGTATGGAAAGAAATGATAAAACAAATCGATTTTGAGTACCCATTGGATATAACCTAACGGTTCTGGTTCCTATTGGTTTGGTTCCATTTTAGATCTGGTTTTAATTGGTTCAAATAAAAAGGGAACCCAGGGTATTCGATTTTGATTTTGATTAAATGGGTACCCATTTACACCTCTAGTACATTCTAATGCGGTGGAGCTTACGTAAACATAGATGCTTTCATCAAGATACGAGTGAAAAATATCTATGTTTATGTGTGCACCATCACATCAGAATGTCATAATCGATGTAAATTTCAACGTTACTACAGCACAACTCTTTTTCCTTTTTTCAATACTTTCGTTAGAATTTGCTCAAATTGCTATCGAGCAATCTAGAATCCTAATGGGCCACATCTATGTTACCTGATTCGTCGTTGCAAAGAAGAAGAAAAAGAAATGAGAGAGAGAAGAAGAAGAATTTGTTCAATACCTTTAGGTGGGTGGTGGGTGAAATCAATGATTTAGGTAAAATACATTTACTAGCTGTGTGCAATTAAGTAATTTAAAGTTAAGGTGGGTATCCCAAGCAAGTGAGTACAATTGGCCATTTTGGGTGTGTGCAAATAGAGCAACCCCAAAAAAATCAAGGTTTGTCGATTACAGTTAAGGCATTTGATCACTAATCTCTAAGAGAATACCAAGCTCAAAGGGCATACAAGGAGTTTTAAAATAAATTAGTGGTAGTTTAAATATTATCAAAACATGGAGGGTTTGATAAAATTAACATTTAAAGTCAAGACTTAAATGGTTATTTGGACATGCAAACTAAAAACTTAGGGGTATATCACATATTATCAAAAGGTAGAGGGATTTGTTAAAAACAAAATTTATTGTTGATCATGAAACTTTCATTCGAATCGAAACACCTTTTCCTTTGGATCAATTTAACTGATTTCTTTAAGATTTGTCAACCATGTACATTTGCCAACCCTTATCTAAGCGTATGTCATCATAGATAGCAAAGTACGTTGACATTCATATAATAAAACACAACGGTTCTCATTTTAATGTTCATCCCACTGCTTCCTATCACCATCCTCACATAACCTCTCTCTCTAAGCTAATAGGCTAAGAGGGAGATTATATGGGCTAATTCTTTCTCATTTTTGTATCTATGTTCATTCTGCATAAGAGAATGAACGGTAGAAGCAAAAGCAAAATGACTCATAGTCATTGCAAATGTGAATAAAAAAACAGTTCAAAGTGGATAGGAGTAAGGCCTAATTTCCTCAACAATACCCTCACACTCCTGACTTTAGGGCAACTATGGTCACTAGGATTGTTGGTGAAACGACTACAGATCTTTTGTAATGGCAGCCGAATCACTCTGACAAGACCAAAGACACCTCATCACGAAGGTCAGATACCCCACCAGGATGCCCATCTGTCCTTTACCATAGATTCTTCCTCAGAATTATATATGGTTGCTAGTGATTTCAAGTCTGGTTCGTATAGCCATCAAACATGCATTGTTTTTCTTTTACACGAGCCATTCAGAATTTCAGATAATAGACTGACTATGTATCATTCGATGAAAAGCTAATTTTCCAAATGGATGATCCAAGATGTCTTCTCGATTTTAACTTTTTTTTTCTTTATGGGCATTCTCAAATTTAACTACCTATAGACCCCCTCTCAATATCAAATTGAGAGAGAAATGTGTCCCTGCAGGCATGTAAACCATTTCCTTAGATATCTAAGCTATCAAATATTATTTCAATCAAAGGATGTTGTCACTTCTGTTTCTAAAAGAACATAGTGTTATAGATAGAAGGGAGTAGGGGTGCAACTTAGAGTGTACCCAACCTCTCTCTCCAATCCTACCCAAATCAACCCGACTTATCACGTGGTTTAACCTTGGGTTGATAAGTTCACTTGAGTTCACGTTCAGACGGCTTGGGTCAAGTCCTTTAACTATTAGGTTGGCCCCCAATCCGGCCCACCCCACCCGAGTAAGAAAGCTTGTTTGTCATCGTATTGGACCCATGAACTCTGACTTGGGAGGATACACACCAACAACTTGAGGTATCGTTTGGGTGTATGGTATGGAGTATGGACCATATTAATCTATGTAGCTCCTTTGCCTCTCAAGTTTGGGGTCCAGACTTCAATGCATCAATAATAGGACCATTAACCTATTCAAACTCCTCAATCATCTAGTTTCCAAAATTGCCCCTCCACAAAGGTAGCTCATCTTTTGGTCACCCATAGTTCTTCCTTTTCATTGTTAACCAGCATATCATTGGGTAAAATGGTAAGAAGCAAATTGAAGAAATCAAGAACACGAATAAAACATCATGAACCTCAAAAGAAGTAACTAGTCGAGATCTTGATTAGTTTGTGGCCCAATATAAAACACCAGTAATGCTTGCGTAAGATGACAATCGACTTACAAAATAATCTTCATCATCATTAACGCTTTATCCCAATGTGATATGTTAACATCATCATCAATCAAGCCAGTCCTGACTATTTTGTTTCCATAATCAATTCCCCCACCCCATTTATCTGAGTGACATTGATAAGGATCAATCACAGTCACTTAAAGTTTACAAGAGGCGTAATAAAAGTTTGAACATTCAAGCCCAAAACTTGATTTTGTGGGATGATAATGAAGTGCGTCCCACATGGGAGCTTCTTTAGTTGATGGAGGCAAGGTTTAAAACGTCATATGGATGGAATGTTTCAGTTAATGAAAAAACCCGATATCAAAAAAACTATACATCCTCGAAATGTTGAATGTTTCGGGTCAATGTTTTGTATTGGTCGTGGCTGACACTGATACGTATCAACCGATACATTCCAGATATTTTAAACCATGGATGGAGGATCCACATGGGTAGTTTAGGCACTGCAAATAATGGTGGGCAATTGCATTAGTTGAGAGATCCAACTATTATTTTCTGTTTTATCTGTCTTTTTCTTCTTTTTTATTCAATAAACTAGTTTAGTAATTTCTATTTTTTACAGTAAGTAGGGTTGTGTTATAAAACACTATGTCTTGCTTTGAGTTTTTTTAGCATATTCAATGATTAAACACAATTGCAACTTATGTTTTCTCTCTTGGATGTGTGAAGCTCCAAAAAACCCTAGGTGTGTTCATAGGATAATATTGGTGTGATACCAATAGATCTATCTCTTCAACTCTAGGTGTGATTCTTAGTATATTATTGCTATGATATCAATAAATCTATGTCTTCTTCTAAACAAACCCTAGGAGTGATTCCTAGGATACAATCAGTGTGATGTCAAAAGATTTATCTCTTCTTAGTCTCCACCATTATTCTTCTTCTCAAAATCTAGGTTCTTCACCTACATACCTGAAACCCCAGAAACATTTTTTTATGGCTTCTTTTATTCTTTTAAACCATAATATACGTATTTATGATTTCTTTCAGAATTATGACCTCTTTCCTTAAGCCCTTTAGTATTTCTTTAACCCTAATATTGGAAAACCTAAGCCTTAACCTTAGAAAACAATTATTTCCTCTAAAGGTCCTACATCAGACATCATCTATTAATGTGTAATCCTACGAATCAATTCTCAATTCCTATTTTGAGTCAATAAATGTCCCTTCTACTCCTCTCCTCTTTTTAGGGCCTTTTACATGAACAATGCACTTAAAAGTATTGCCAATTGCCTTTGTTACACATGACCAAACCATCTCCATGGATTCTCTTTTTTTTTTCTTTTTCTTTTTTTATCACAATTGTGCCTCTAAGGTTCCCTTAGAGGAAATAACTTATCATGTTGTCTTCCAGACCAGAAAAGACTCATATCTAAAGTATCTACAACTCTTAGAATCCTACTAAAAAAAATAGAGGAAAGCTGAGGAAAATCAAGTGGGTATATGATAACATCTTGGACAAAAAGCCAACTTCCCTTTTTTGCTTCTCTCCATGATTTCTTCACTTTCATAAAATAAAAATGACGATCTTTTTCTTGATTCCTAAATCAGCTAGCTCTCAATTAGCCTCTTTTTGGGAGTCATCTACAGTGACTAACCTGTGAAACACCATAGTTCAAAGCAACTTCTAGCCCTTTTATGATTAAAAGAGAGAGGATGATGACAATGGGACATCTGATGGCATAATCAACTACAGGCATCAGGGATGAGCTCCAATCAGCCCACAATTAACCAGACATTGTGTTATGAAGGAACCAAGCTGTATTCACACAACATTCCTTAGTCATAAGTCTTTCAAATTCCAAATACACAATTTCTACTTTTAATCACAAAATCAACTTTGATAATCTACAAAGGAAATGTCTTGCACAATTTTCATTCTAAATTCGCAACTTTGAAACAACAATATGAGATAGCTACAATCACCTACACTGGTAAACCCTTGTATTTGAATTTTTATTAGTTTGTAGTTGCACTTTCCACCACCACTAGTAGCGGAAGAGGTCAACATCAGCCCTGCACACACCCTCTTATTCATTCTCAAGGCTAGATGACTTCTACCAACCATTTTACAAGTTTACTCCCCTTCATGTCAGACATTGAAAAATTCGGAGAGAAAGGTTGAGAACATCCAAAAAATCCAACTATTATTCCAATGGCAATAACCAATAGTGAGAATTAAGTTCTTGAATTGTCTTTGTTCTTTGGGAAAGATTTTTCCTTTTTACCTACCTGAATGTGTAACCAACGTTTAAGATCTTGTTCCGATGCAATGTTTTGGTCAAGAGAAAAATCAAAAGCCTCGATTGAAACATTCTGAGACAATCCAAAACATTCAATGTTTCAATTAATGTTTCATTTCGATATCCTCAAAATAGGAATGTTCCACAAAAACATTTCGAAATGGCATGAAATTTTAAATCATACGTGCAATACCACTAGTGTATTATATGTGAATTGATCAATTTAATGCATTTGTATAAATTATCATTATTATTATTTTTTTTTAAAAGGCCGCAACAAAGGGGGGAAAAGGGTATGTATGAACCTACACAAAGAATGATTGTTTTTTCCCTTAGATGTGACATCATATGATAGGAGGTGATAGAAGTGTTAAACCCAAGTAAAACTGCTAGATAATAAGAGATGAAACACTATGTTTACATCCTCATGGGTGCTTGTGTTTCAGAACAACCTTATGCCTTGACCACACCCAGAGTCCAACGGTATCTCATGTCTCTTGACAAGATGCCAGAGCTGCGGACAATATGAGAGATTCCTAATACGAGAACAATAGTTCCCTTCTCTGTCAATGAGTGAGAACTCATGCGAAGAAATTCAGAAGGCATCACATGCCCAACCAAAGCTTGGAATTGGCTATTTTAAATATCAAAACCTTGTCATTGACAGTATAAACCAAAGCAAGAGGGCTTAGCTACCTATAAACCTTAACCAGGGAACGTCATGCTTTACTTGAGTTAAAGAAAATATAGAATCATCATAAATGCTGGAAGCATAAGTATAGAAGACAAAAATAAACAAGAAAAAGACGTGATCCCAAGCAAAGCCATAAAATAGTAGCACAACTTGTGCAAGGTAAAGAGATACAATACGATAAAACTAGTCAAAATTATCCAACAATAGTAGTTTCAAGGAAGATTACAAAGCAGTATAACCTGATCTGTACCTCCCACATAAAATAATTCATTAACGAAGAACATAAAACAGAAATTACGAAGAACAAAAAACAAAAGAACAATATGGAACCTCACTCCGAGACTCGCAATTCATTATGCAATTGAAAAATTGTAGAAAGCCATATCTTACTTGCAGTTAACGCCTGCTTCAGCAGCCCGTCGAGGTTTGCTCTTCCGCCGACTCCCATTCTGTCGGAATCCAATAAACTTAACATGGTCTGTGCTCGATTTGATTCCGACACCAACACCGTTCTCTTCTTTAACTGAGTCCGGATCCTCTTTAACCTGTGATTGCTTCTTTCTCTTCTTAACGTTATCCGCTGAAGAGGGATCTTTCATCTCTTTGTTTGAGATAGAAGATTTTTCATTCTCTCCATCAATCTCTTCTATCTTCTCAACATCTTCTTCATCCATCCCATCCTTTGACAGCTTCTGTGGCCTTCCCCTTATCTTGTATGAAGGAAGTGATTCTTCCCCACCACTTATGGGATCCTCATGACTGGGAACAACAGTAGACCTCTTACCTTTTCCTCTACCTCTACCCATAAGACCAAAACTCCCCAAAAAGTAAAGCTTGAATTATTAATCAATTTTTCTGCAAAAAAACAAAGAGATGGGTTCTAAGATTTCAATCTAAATGAAACAACCATACCATCTCCAACAAAAATCAGTATAAAAAACACAGATTATTACATAATCAGAAACACAAAATCTGATATTTCTACAACCAAGAAACTTCATTTTTATCACCAAAATATGGAAATTCAAAGTACCATTACCTACACAGTAAAAGAAATGAAACCAAAGTAAACTAAGAACCAGATCCCCCAAGTATTTGTTTATAAAAATTCCAAGAACCCATTAAAAAGAACTAAAACAAATATTTGATAGCTTCAGTTTTAACATTTATAGAGAAACTAACACAAAAGAAAAAAAAAAAATTAAAGAATTGAGGAACTCAAGAATCACCTGTAAAATCTAGATCCCAATAGTAACCAAAACAAAAAGAGTAAGAATTGAGATGAAACTGACCTCATATTAAAACCCCAAAGGGTGTGAAAAGGGATTTGGTTCTGTTTATGGTTTCAAGTACAGAAGCCGAGATTTAATGGAGAAAAAGATGATCTTGGGAAAAGACACTGAGAACCCACATCAAGAAAACAACTCAAAACAAGGGAAATTCAACAAATACAAGGCGTTGAATCATTGAAAATTGAGGTTCAACAGCTAGTTGGACAGCAAATACGAGTGAACAAAATAGGAGAAAGAGAATGTAGAGAGACAAGGAAAGATTGGGTTTGTCGAATAAAAATATAGAGCTGATATTGGCGCTCCATCTTTTACTTATTACACCCCAATTTCTTAAATTATTTTGAAAAAATTACTTAAAGAACCTCGGCGGACGAAACTTTTTTTCTTAATAATCCCTAAGTTTTGGGCAATCTCTTAAGAGTCCATTTAGTAAACTTATCTTTTCTTAACAGTTCCCAATCCTTGGTGTCAATGGGTCGGTTCTAAGGAACTTAGAACCATAACCATTATATTAGTTCAATTCCGGGTCTGATTCCAAAATAAATAGAATCGAAATCATAAAAAATCACAGGTACCCATCGGTTCTGATTCTCAAGAATCGAATGAGAAATCAGGTATTTCAAATCATTATAAAAGAAAATTTTCTTTCAAAAAATTAACATATTATCAAAAAAAATTGTTAACTTAGTTATAATTTTTTATATTTAAAATACAAATTAATTATTTTGTCAAAAATAAAAATTTATCTTTTTTAAAAGTAATAATTTTTTAGAAGAATAACTCATTTTAAATTTCAATCGATAATTTATATGAAAAATTGAAGAATTTTATATAACGTTCATTTATTTTTTTAAATAAAAAAAAAACCTTAAATCATCTATAGTACGAAAAGAAATGACAAAATAAATCGGTTTCGGGTACCCATTAGATAGAACCTAATAGTTCTAGTTCCTATAAGTTCGGTTCCATTTTAGACCCGACTCTAATCAATTCCAATAAAAAAGGATTTAAAACTGGGGTATTCGGTTTCGATTAAATGGGTACCCATTGACACCCTTACCGGTCCTCATCTCACTTGTATAAAGGTCTTTGAAATACTCAAACTACCATTTTCTCATCTTCTTCACATAGTTAAGTTTTCCGACGATAATTGTCATTATTTCCTATGATTTTTTTTATTAGTATCATGAATGACGAATTGAGAATGAAATTCTCTTAATTTTGAACATCTAGACGTTTTTTTTTCCAATAATTTATTAAAAAAATGGATAACGAAGTTGAAATTCAATTTTTTTTATATTTATGATTAAGCTGTAATTTTTTATTTGCAACTATAATTTATGCATTTTGAATGTTTCGAGGAGATTTGCCCATTATCGAAGTTGGAAAAATGAACAAAAATCTTATTCACATTTACCACGTCGAGTTTACCACTTTTTATTGTCTAGTTCACCATTTAATTATCGGAAGTGTCGAGTTCATCATTTTTTATTTAATTACTGTCGAATTTGACAATATTTTTATAAGAAAAAAATTGTCAAACTTGATAGTAATTAAATGGTGAACTTGATATTGTAAGGTGAACTGATTTTTTTTACCTTTCTAACTTTGATATTTGGTAAATCTCTTAGAAATACCCAAAATGCTTAAATTATAGTTACAAATCAAAAGTTACAATGTAATAATAAATAAATAAAAATTGAATCTCAACTTCTTTCTTCATTTTTATATAAATTATCGAAAAAGAAATGTCTAGATGTTTAAAATTAAGATAATATCATTCTCTATTCATCTTTCATGATCAAAGATAGTTGGAAATAATCACAATCACCATTGGAAAACCTAACTATGTGAAGAAGATGAGAAAATGGTAGTTTGGGTATTTCAATGATAATATGAAATTATACGCGTAAGATGAGGTCTAGGGACTGTTAAGGAAAGAAAAGTTTACTAAACGGATTATTAAGGGACCAACCAAAACTTAGGGATTATTTATATTAAAAAAAGTGCCTCCACCTGGTCCTTTAAATAAGTTTTCCAATTATTTAAGGAGATGCCATTGACACCCCAACTTTTACTTGTTACACCCTAATTTTAAAATTATTTATCATACCCCAATTAATGATTAAAACACACTCTTTGTCAAACACTACAAATGTTTGGCTCTAATTACAATCTCAATGTTGCAAAACATTATAACACTCGTTCAAATAATTTCAAGAATTGTTTACTATTATAATTGGGGAAAACTACTTAAAGGACTTTCACGGAAGGCTTTCTTTCTAAACAGTTCTTAAGTTATGCACGGTAACTTGATGGGACATCTAGTAAATTTTTTCTTTCTTAATGGTCTCTTGTTAATGTCGAGTTCATAATTTTTACTGTTAAACTCAACGTTTTTATATTTAGTGTCAAGTTCACAATTTTTATTGTCGAACTCAACAATGGTAAAACCCACCCATTTTCAAATTTTAAGTTTTTCCGACTAAAACATATAGAAAGATCAACTAAAAACTTGAGATAACGACTTGTTTAGATAATTTCAACCCAAAAGAACCATTCTTAATTGATTTTCATCCAAAAACTAAGGAAAAAAAAAAAAACCCTAATACATACATCTTCAAAATATTTGAAAATGACTTCTCATTCCTTCTTAAATCATTTTCAACGGAATTGAATCTTTAAAACTCAATTTGGATGTCAAAAATCCAATTTTTTGGATGAAAACGGTGAGTTTGAATGGTTAGGGCATTAAATCATGAGAAATGTGGGAAATGAGATCCAAAGTCTGTTTAGAAAGATAAAGAATTTACTAAATGGACTATTAAAAAACCATCCAAAACTTATGACCTATTAAGAAAGAAGTCCCTCCTTCACGATCCTTTAAGTAATTTTCCATTATTTAAGCTCATATAAAGTCCTAAACCCAAAAATTATAAATCTAGTAAAAAATGAAGATAATTTCTATTGGCACCCCAACTTTTACTTATTCTCATTCATTCACTTATTTTCTTTATTTTAAATTGGGGTGTAATAAATAAAATTTGAGGTGCCAATAGCAACATTCATTATTTATCACACCCTAATTAAAATAAATACATTCTATTGCTACACCAACTTTCACGCACCCCAATTCATGTATAAAATAAAAATTAAGTACACATATTGGTGTGCCCTTATTAAAAATTAGTGTGGCAACAAAAATCCTATTAAAATAATAAAACTATATAAAAGATCAGACTTTCAGTAAAAATTTTTTTCCATAAGTTTGACTTAATGGCAAAAAATGACCATTTTTTTTAATACTAAAAATAGGACAATTTGCTACAGTAATCCATGTTTTTTTTAAAAAAATAAAATAAAATTACCTCCACTTACAATCTTTGTAATAAATCCCTATAGAATATTCATCAAAATTATAACTTCCTCCCTCTCAATCATTTATATGATTGAACAAGGGATAAAACTCTTCATTCTCTCCACCAAATAAACATTGAAGTTCATCAATAAACATCAAAATTACAACTTCATTCAAATTTTTATTACCATTTTCTGTGTAAAATAACATTAGAGAAGAAATATATCAACAATTTGAAATTATATGAAAGAAGAAAGAGGAAGGATAATCATTGGTAGAAAGCTCCAATAGAGTGTAGATCTATAACGCCATGAAATTTATTACGTATATCGAAGAATTAAGTCAACTATATTTACCTGTTTTATTATTAAAAATAAATAAATAAATAATTAAAAATAAATTGTGATATTATAGATCTAAAATAATAATTTCTATAAAGAGAATTTGTTAAATGAAATGTACAATTCAGAGAACCTTATCATGATTATGATCGAAGAATTAAAATATTTAGTTGAAGTAGATAAAATTTAAAATTTTATAGGAAGCTCTTCTAGTCAAACATACATTACCATTAAATTCAAAAGCATCGAAAAGCATAATTTAAACTATCCGCATGTTTAAATCCAAGTTTAATATGATAAGTTATGAAAATATTAATTTCACCAAGAAACTTAGGGCGTAAAAAGTATTTTGGTCAATAAAGAAAAATCGATGAGAAATTTTAAAAATCTGAGATTAACAATTCAAATTGGTCTGATGTAACAGACATAACAGAGAAAATAAAAATATATGAAAAATAATAATATTATTTTTATATTATTAAAATATTAAAATATTAAAATAAATTATTTTATTAAAATTAAGTTTAATTATAATTATTTATATAAAAATGGATAGATTTGAAAATTTTAAAATGTTAAAGAGATAGAGTGTAATTAAAATAAAAATAATTATTATATTATATTATATATTATATATTATTATATTATATAATATAATATTATAATATATTATAAGTAAAAATGTGTTAAAATATGTGATACTCAACTATGTTATTTATATATTATAATATAAAAATATTATATTATTATAAAGTTAAAAATAATCTGATGTTCATTATATTCGTGACATTAAAATTGAAATAGAAACAAGTGAGTTTATGCATGTTGCATTTAATTGAGATTTAAACATGTTTAAAATGAGAATTAAGATCTGATACTTCAAAAGAAAATATCAACGACTTCGAAATTTACTTAATCACTAGATTATTTGATCAAATCACCAAGGGAATTAGGTAGAAAAATAATTTTAATGCTATAAGGAAGCGTAAAACCCAATTGCGAATGTAGAAAACTTATAATTTTAAATTCATAGTATAATTTTCAATGAAATCTGTTTTATTTCAATTTTAATAGTTAATTTTAAATTTATTATGATTTAAATCCAAAATTCATGAATCGAATTGTAGAATAATTCATTTTATATCTTTTCTCTGATATTTAAATATAGAAAAATAAAATTAAATAAATTTGAGTGAGTGTAACATGAAAATCAATTTGTTTAACAATTAATTTTCATAGTAATTTTCGTAAAGTGTTCGTTTTAAAAATTATTAAGATGTCATGTTTGAAAATGTATATTCATTGGGTGATTATCTATTAAAAGAAAAAAAAAATGAAATGTTTAAATTTAAATTTGAAGTCAAGAATAAAAGTCTCAATTGGTTGGAATCGAGAATGAAATTCTCAGTTGTATGTACTTGTATTAAGGAATTTTCAGATTTAAAGTGCTTTTAAGCACTATGTAACAGAGCATATGATGTAATTAGAACGGTGTACCTGCATGTTTATTATTTTATGATTTACTACTTTCGATATATTGCTGCATGTTTATAATTCTAGAATATTTAAGAATATCATCACAGTTACAAATTTATTTTAATTTATTTCAAATGAATTTTGAAAAATATAATTATTAATTTTGTTATCCATTAAAGGGGTAATGAATGCTCATAAGATTAACCGGTAGTTATTTTCGGAAGCAACTAATTAATTTAGAATAATAAGGGTTTTATATTCTTTCCGTTAATATGAGATACCACTTGAGAATATCTTTGTACTTACTATTCGAAAAATTCTTATCTTATCTTTATTGGAAAATAACAAATTGTACTATAAAGATGGTTTGTAGATGACTAGATTGATTGATGACACATGCATATCACAAAGGTACGATGAAGTTGACTTGTCAAATGATCATTTATAACCTATACTAGTCAAATGATTGATCTCCATTAGGGATCAACGACTAACTTGAACTAGAAAACACGGTCAATAAATTATGATAAATTACCAAACCAATTATAAAATCAAGAACTAACGATGAGTTCCACACTAGTTAAGTACTGAAGCATCGATATATATAAATCGGTGCTTTTGTATTGATCGTATACCTCATCATTCTTATCATATACACTACTAGAATTGATATTTTTATGACATGTTTATATATATATATATATATATATATATATATATATATATATATATATATATATATATATATTATGAGATGGAGATATTTTGTTACTATTTTATTAAAGATTAACCCGTTTCGAGTGTTATTCATTTTGTTTGTTTATTTAAAAACCTATATTATTTATAATAGATTAGTTTGTTTATCCATTCATATTATGCCTATCAATTTGAAATGTGAGTTTAGTATTGAGTAACTTCCCTGTTACTCACCCTACCAACAAAACATTACAGATGTCCCAATTATCGAGATACTTATTCTTGATGAATAACATTATATAGATGGATCGTAAGATCATGATGATGAACATTATTTTTGTTATATACGAGCTAAGATTTGAATTTAGTAGAAGTATTTTGTGTAGTTTTGAACTTCCTTGTATATATTAGCATCATGTGTATTATATATTTTTGTATATATATGTCTAGAGAGTGAGAGTTAATATTTGTAACATGGATAACTATTGATCTACATAAGATGTGTGGTTGATCTATGTATACTTTTGGGTTGTAATTATAGTTATGTTTTTTTAAGTAATATATATTCATTATGATATGGTGGTCAGAATGCAGAGAATGTATGAATTTTGATTATACAGGTATATTTCTGCAAGTGAAATTTTTTCATAAATCCAATTATTAAAGGAAACTCTGTCGAAATTATTTGGAAGAAATCATATTATATTTAAGTTTTAAAGATCTTCATTTGGATTATTATTATTATTTTTTGTTCCACCCTATAGATTTGGGAAAATCTAGATCCTAAATCGGGGGCGTGACAAGATCGAACACGAGAATGGACATATGTGCATCTTTCACTATCATTCCTCAATTGATGAACTCCAATAGTTATTTAAAGGATTTTGGTAGAGAAAATGAAGAGCTCTCTCCCTTATTGGATCATATAAAGGGTTGAGAGGGAAGATGTTGTAATTTTGATGAATATTTCATAAGGGTTTATTAAAAAAATTTGCAAGTGGGGGCAATTTTATCAAAAATCCTGAGGTATTATAGTAAATTGGCCTATTTTGAGTATTAGAAAAAATGTGACCCTTTTTGTCATTGCATCAAACTTACGAAATTTTTTTGCTAAAAATCTTGAGAGAATGGTTTCCTAGACGGTCAGCCAACCCTCTTATTTGGATAGTTCAGTTTTGTTGCCACATGGACAAATGATTTGACAAACCTAAATTATCCATCCAATAGGAAAAATTGACAAAATTTACTCCTACATTTTTTTTTCAGTTCACCAAATATTTGAAGAAAATGATGGATTATGTCCATTATACATTTATATTAATTTTTCACCCACCATGATCGTTGAAAAAGATAATGACTTTTTTAAAACATTTTTCTTTTGTGGATACCCCATTTTTGCATTCTCTTAATTAATCAACTCGTCAACCCGATTGCGACGATTCCTGATGATGAATAAATATTCTAAATATTTTTATTTATCACTAGATGTGTTTCCAAAGCTAGGATGAGGTATTTCACACAAATAAATCTTACAAATTATATTATACTGGGAAAATATGATCCGAAACATAGAAATCATCATTCTAAGATTAAAATAAACTTTACAAGAAATTGTTAATTTTTTTGACCAAGTTACGAAAATACCTATGACACCAAAACACTCATAGAAGTTACATTATGCTTAGAAAAATCCTTTTGAGCACATAAAATAAAAATCTATAATTAAATAAACTATTTTACTAATTTTCATAAAATTTGACAAAATTACCAAAATGCCCCTTATGGGGTTTGCGCCTATTTTACTCCAAAAATTCATAAATGACACAAATTGACATTTCCAATGAATTACTTATGAAAAATAGATTATAAAACATCCTTAAAAATCAAAAAATAACTTTCTAGCACAAAAGCCCTCTTTGAAGGCAAATTGTAATTTTCCAACCCTAAAATTCGAAATCCTGAATATAATAATTAAAATTCTTAATAAATGTAAATGGGAATTATAATAAATCAAATTAAAATTTTTAAATAAATAAATGTGATTAATTAAGCTTATGGGCCCAATTTCAAGTGACGATCTATTTATTCAAGTGGGATCTAACTAACATTTAATTAAAGAATCTCCATCAAGGGTTTCAAAGAATTTTAAATAATTTAATAAAGAACCTTCTATTGGGGTAGGGGGGGGGGACTCTCCAAAAATTAAAAGATTTAATTCCACATAAGTGAAATAAATTAAATCACTAGAAATTTTATCTAAAATCACTTGAAGATAAGTTAGAGATAAATTGTATCTAAAAGAGACCTAATCCAATAAAAAACTTCTTTAAAAATGCAACTCTGTCACCAAATGTCATAGGTTTTTAGAAATCCTAGAGAAAAGAATGCAAAAGCTTCTCATAACACTTCCGTAATCTTAAATTTGAAGCCCCAACTCTATAACTATGCCCCAAACCTTCATTTTCAACCCGAAAAAAACACTTAGAAACTTTAAAAAAATCTAAAAAAATTAGAAAAACATTCAGATCTAGAAGAAAAATTTCTTATATTAGAGTTCGGGAGTTGATCTAGAAAGGATATAGATTGAGAAATTTCGTACTAGGAATATTTCCCCTCAGTCTTTGAGGGAATTAATCGTCGCAATCACCCAGGTATACACATGTACGCTCTTTTATTTTTATTTAGATTTGGGTCTTTTTTGCAATGTAGATCTTTGGTAATAGTAGAGATCGACTTTCGTTGAGCGGGATTGGTGTCTAACACCTTCCAATCTTGTAACATGATCTCCGTACCTATAGTCTATTCGTAGATTTTGCTTTATCTATTTATAGTTAGTTTTCGATTCCTAAACCGTAAAATTAGGTGGTGACTCTCAAAACAAATCCGCACCCGTGGATCAAGGCACTTTCAGCTTTCCATCACAACTCTCAACCTTTCACTAAAAATAATCGTTGTGGAGGCTCGATCTAGATTCTAATAGATCTTGTCTCCAATGATTTGATTTGGGCCTTCCAAAGATTTAGAAGAATTGATGGTTTGGATCTGGTCTTTTTTTAGATTGGCTTGAATGCTAGAATAAACCAAGCAACTAATTTTATGATATGGGAATCAAAAATTATTTTGGATTGTAGAGTTGTTTTAGTTTGAACCTAAGGCTATGGTCTTAGGGTTGAGTTAATGAATCTAAAAGGTATTAATTAGGCATTGGTCCCATCAAACAATTATTGGTCTCCATTGCAATCCACTAAATATTTTTCGGGTTAATTGATTGGACTTGGGGTCATATTGCATGAATTAAATCCATAAAAATAATGGCATGAATTAAGTGGCAATGAATCATGTTTATATCCATTTGAATGCTTGGGACACTTAAAAAAATGATATAATAGAAGATACCCATTTTTGAATTGGTCTAGAATAAAGAAACGATGAGAAGGAAAATTTTTCATAAGTAATGAATCATTTTTTTACTTTCCGTTATCACTTTTGACCTTTCACCTGCAACGATGTGTCTAGTGAGTTGTGGGAGGCTTGATCTAGATTCTAATCGACCTTGTCTCAGATGATTTGGAAGGGTTGATCTAGGTTACTGGATCTGAAAGGTTTTAGACATCGATCCCACTAAGGGCGAGATCAAGATTTTACTCACGTGGGGGGCAACTAAGAGCGAAATTTCTTTTTAAACGTGATTTGATATGTTGGTGAATGATCTAGGACAAACATGAAATATCATGATTAAATAAACAAAAAAATCAGTGAAAATAGGAGAATATGTATTGAAGATCAATAGTCCCCAAAAGAGCAAGATTTGGCCAGAGTCCTAGAGGTGGACCACATGGCCAGAAGTTGGTCCACATGGTTCAGGTCCTTGTACCTTAACAGGGTTAGGGTTTAACTTAGGGATTTTGGGTCAATTTTTTGTTAGTCTCTCAAAGAAGATTGAGGTCAAGAAGGGCTATTTTATCAGTTAAAAAAAAAGGTCTCTAACATATTAACCAAACACTAAGGGTTATGTCTAAATCACCCTATAAAATGAGATTGCTTAAATTTAAGAGAGTTTTAGATAGTTTTGAGACCCAAATTGAAGGAATTTCATTATGGTCCCTTGGATTGAGATGGAGGTTATCTGAGTGGTCTATATAAATCTAGCCATTAGTGAGAGGTTTGGTGTGGTTAGGTTGAATTATGGACCCTTTATTAGAGTTTATAATAAATCTCAAATAAGATATGAAGGAATAGTTATGATTTAGATAACCCTCTCCATTGGATTACACGTGGCATTTTCAGGAAGGTATTCCAAATTTTGGTGGAAATGTGGGGATGTGAAATAAATTTAAAACGCCACATGTGTTGTACCGAGGAGGTTCCTTCAAAATTTTGAAGGGGCCTGCCCCGCTTCAAAGTCAAACTCATGCTAAGGTGCACCACGGTAGGTACAACTACAAGGCAAATTGAGTGGTTTGTAAGGTTTTTGAGCCTTCTTAAATTAGCTTTACTTGTGATTTTCATTGAACTTAAGGGTGTGTTTGATTGTATGACAAGCTCTAAGAAAATTAGTTTGCCATGAAAAACTTAAATTTAACGATGTTTGAGTGCAAAACAAATACAAAAAAGTGGGGAAATGCTTTGCTACATGAGAATTGTCTCGAGGCAACAAATCTTTTCTCACCCCTCCCCCTAAGAAAATGATTTGACACATGACATCAAGTTTGAATCTCATAAATGCTTTCATTTTTACATTTAAACTTGATATAAGTAAGGTCATTTTGGTCAAGAAGTCAATTTAACGGTTTTGAAAATGGATAGTTATTGAACTCCTACCAAACATCCAAATTTAAAATTAAAATTTAATGGTTAAAAATAATCTTTTTAAATTTTTTTTTCTTTTCTCTTAGAGTCCAT
Source organism: Akebia trifoliata (assembly GCF_017979445.1). Lineage (NCBI taxonomy): Eukaryota > Viridiplantae > Streptophyta > Magnoliopsida > Ranunculales > Lardizabalaceae > Akebia > Akebia trifoliata. The sequence continues at coordinate 378,744 of NW_028236971.1, forward strand.
AGAATTATGTCCTCTACATCCTTGTGACATTGGATCATATTTCTGGATGCCACAAGGTGAGGTCAACGACACTTATAAGATTTGCAATCTTACCAAGTTCGTAAGGCTAGACTTATTAAAAAAAATCTCATTCCACTTAATTTAAATGAAATAGTACAAAGAGATTTTTCGTGTGATTTTTCTTGATGTACTAAAATAGTGGAAAAGTATTTACCAGTATATCATTTGCCAAGTAAGTATTTTCCTTGCAATCAAATATGTCCTAAGTTTTTCAAGGTGTTCTTGATATTTTTAGTTTTAAAGAGGGGATATATCTTAATACAAATATTTTAATTATTTTTACAAAAGTTGGGATTTTTTATTTTATTTTTTTTAAATGTTGGCATTTGGTTATTTTCTAGTCTTATAAGAGTTTTCTAAGTATGATTGCTTTTGGGACCTAGGAATGGCCTAAAAAATATTGCATATAATTGCCAAAGATGACACCACGTATTGCATCATAACTTAGTCAGGGTGTTCAGATCTTAGAGTATTAACATGAGTCGTGATAATTTGGGGAAGTGCAGCCGTGTATCCCGAGGAGCCTAGATCTATGGTTCCCAAACTTGTCACGTCAGGGTAGTCGATTGAGTTTGCCACCTGGGGTTGTTAGATTATCACGATTCTATTGACATTCATTGAATTAAGTGTAAGGTCCAAGAGTATAAAAAATAAGAAAAAACACTATAGTCAAAAGAAACTGAAACTTTAGTGCTTGAAGATATTATTGCATGCAATGTATCACAAAAAGGTTTATTGTTAAGATAATGGAGTATGGGTTTTAACTAGGACTACTAAAAAGTGTCAGATCCTAAAGTGAACCTCTCGTCAATAACGAAGAAAATTAAAGTGAATCAAAAGGGAGCGAATCTTTTGTAGTTCGCTCTCTCTGTAGTTCCTTGAAGCGGGATTTGACGGTTAAGGGAGAATCATGTCACAGGTACATAAAATCTCGTTCTTCAAAAATTTGGAGTTCAGGATCGTCCATTTTCAAAGCCTCACCAGGTTTAAAAAATTGTCATTTTTCTTAAAAAAAAAAAAAAAACAAGATATGATCTTTACAAGGCTGAGATGTTAGATTTTCTTTTCAATATGTCGATCTTTATTATTTAAAAGTCATTACGGGGAATTGTAGGGAGATCGTACTACAGAGGATCCGCTCCTAAACCAAAAAAGTTCAAAACTCAAGAAATTCAAATGGACAACGATGCCTTGAAATCCATGAAATGACATGGAATATCCTGGTCTCAAGGACATCTCCCTTTCATCGAATGAAGAAAAACATGAATAGTGCTACTGATCTCTCAGATGAAAGCAATACTAATGCATGATAAGCTAAAGCAAACAATAATGATATTTATGTAAATATGAAGTACTATAACATAGTTCTGGAATATAGAAAAATATCAAAATAAAAATGATAAATACTTGGGTTTCTGATAGGGTGGACCATATTAATGATGTTGCTAAGATGACAATGACATGATAATGATTGATAATATGCAATAATGATGCTTATAACATGGGATTTGTTGGTACTGCTGCATTCAGTGTTAAATAAGCCAAAAAAAAAAAAAAAAAAAAACATTTGGAGGGGTGAGTACCCACCAATGTCCAAGAAATTGAGTTTTGTGCCCTTTTTATTTTATCACTAATTATAGGCATCAAAATATATTAAAAAAAAAAAGGAGTAATGCTGAAATAACCTTAAGATTGTACCTCATATTGCATATCTTGACGCAAAAGTGTGTAGGAATCATAAATCTTTTCATTGAGATATGTGTCAAAAAGTCTTTATGATTCTTACACACATTCACGTCAGGATGTGTGATATGAGGTACAATCTTGTGGTCACTCCAGCATGACTCAAAAAATTAATCTATTTATTTAATATGGATATTGGAGAAGAAAAATCATGCAAGCAAGATCAACTATGTAGGTGAATGTTCTAAAGGGAGAAACATAAAAATATCATTAATATATAAACAAAACCCTAGGAACACACATGATGTGTACATTCGAAGATTAATGACCTCAAAAGAGTAAATTTGAACTAGACAACATGACCATAAATTTAGGGGTGCAACTTGGTCCGGTTCAAATCAAGAATCAAACCAAACCGATAGTTTTGGGGTGGTTTGATTTGTTTTGGAACAAGTTGCGGTTCTGTTTCGAATTACAAAAATGGAGAACCGATCAATTTGATTCGGTTCTCAGATCAAGCTTGTATAGAACTGAACCAAATTGAGAATCGAACTCCCATACAATAACTATATATATATATATATATATATATATATATAGGTCCTGTTCAACAACAAACATTTTGGCAAAACATTTTTCAAAACAAGGATTAGAGGTTTTGGAATGGGCTGATTTTGGTGAGGATGATCTCCTCATTGTAAAGATCACCCTCACCAAAAATCAGCCCATTCCAAAACTTCTAGCCCCAGTTTACAAGTTGAAAAATTGTGGACCGTCCATTTTTTGTAAACCATTTTTGATGGGGTTAGAAGTTTTGGAATGTGATGATTTTTGGTGATGATGATCTCCTCACCGTAGAGATCATCCTCACCAAAAATCAGCCCATTCCAAAACTTCTAACCCATGTTTTGAAAAATGTTTTGCCAAAATGTTTGTTGCTGAACATTTCCCTATATATATAGTAATTATTATGAATTATTTTAGGAGTTAGGACATAGATCAATGATTTTTTATGGATAAACTAATGACTTTTTCTGGATAGATTTGAGATTTATTGTATGAAATTTTATGTTTGTTTTTTTATTAAAAAAATATTACTTACAATTTATAGAATATTGGCAATCCTTAGAATCAAACCGAACCAAATCGACTTTAATTCAGTTTGATTCCAATGGAATTTGGTTCGGTTCTAGTTCTTATTTTGTGGCATCAACCTATGTCAGTTCGATTCCAATTTGACCTCAAACCGAATCAAGTTGCACCCCTATATAAATTAGTCCATATGGTTCAAACTTGTCCAACAAATGTTGTGTAAAACTATGAGGGTTTTTGAACATATCAAAAAAAAAAAAAAAAAAAAAAAAATTCTAAAATGATATTTCACTCAATTGAACATTCCACAGATATTTCAGGATATTAGTGGGTTCAAAGGGGTCATGTACTATCAGTGATATTTCAAATATATATGGGTGGTGTTCAAGGGCTAACTTTTTAGCAAACTTTTTGGCAAAACATTTTTCAAAACATAGGTTAGAGGTTTTGGAATGGGCTGATTTTTGGTGAGGATGATCTCTACGGTGAGGAGATCATCCTCACCAAAAATCAGTCAATTCCAAAACTTCTAACCCATGTTTACAAGTTGAAAAATCGTGGACCGTCCATTTTTTATAAACTGTTTTTGATGGGGTTAGAAGTTTTGGAATGGGCTGATTTTTGGTGATGATGATCTCCTCGATTTTTGGTGATGATGATCTCCTCACCGTAGAGATCATCCTCACCAAAAATCAGCCCATTCCAAAACCTCTAACCTATGTTTTGAAAAATGTTTTGCCAAAAAGTTTGCTAAAAAGTTGGCCCTTGAACGCCCCCCAATATATATATATATAAGTTTGGGATTTTTGAAAAACATGCTTGTTTTTTATTTGAAAATGAATGTTTCTAGGTAGGAAATGATTTCATTTGGGATTCACTTATAGAATACTTGAAGAGTTCTTGAAAAACATTGCTCTCGACGAGGACGAGTTAATAACTCAAGCGAGTACAAAATGTGGCGTTCAGAGCAATTCCATAAATACTAGCCATAGTGACTAGGCATGCCCTTTTGGATATTCAAGGGGGTATGCAATCTAATCGTGCTATCCAAAATGACTACCATAAAATATTTTAGTATTTTCTTAATTCTACCCAAAATTCAGCTACAACAAAATCCTACCCAACTGTCATTGTTTTTTTTTTTATTGTCAAAAGGTAGAGATCCCATATCTCCCTCTCTTGTTTTGCCGACCAAAAACTCTACTCTTCAGAATACACCAAAATGAAGAGAGAGTTGCAAAGTACGTTGGAGGCCCTTCTAAGGGCTTTAGCTCTCCAAAATGATAGTTGGGAGTGGATACAAAGCATGAGAGTAATGGATAAATAAAGGAAAGAAAGGACCATCTCTTCAACTAGATTTACTAGATATAAATCTCATCAACATTGTGAGCCAAACATCTTGACAAAAAAAAGAAAAAAAAAAGAAAAAGAAAATGAATATAAATCTCGAGGCACATGATGGGGTGATGATCTCGAGCCATGGGTAGGTTATAGACATCAAATAATTGTCACTTCAAGAACGAGATAATTAGGATGTTGGCACATAAATGACAACAAGATTCTCAAAGATGTAACCATCATGTCACGATTATCATAAATTAAGGTGAACAAGATGAATTATGCTTGTGACATAAAGAAATAGAGAAAAAAAAACTCCCTACAAGAAGGGAGTGGGGGATGAACCTATAAAAAGAGAGTAAGAACATTTTATATAATTTCGATAAATAATAGTACTTGAAAGTCTATCTTAAAGTCTCTTTAGTAGATATCACATCGATGTCTAGAAATAAAGAGGAATGGGTTGATTCCATGAAAGATCTCAAGGTGTTGGATTGAAGGAAAAACACCCCATTCTATATAATAACAACATCCTTAATGAAGAGAGATTCTATTGCCATAGCAACATTTGTTGAGATTGGCATAAGCAAAAGTTAGTGTGGCAATAACAGCACTCTAAATAAAGTCTAAGATGATTATCAATCCAACAATCAAGTTGAAAAAAAAAAAAAAAATCTCCTTAGTGGGCATCATAACAAATACCAATATATGTCTATCTACTATTTCTTTTGAGAGATGCTATTGCCACACCAATTTCTAGGTAAATGACCAAAGAGTTGGGGTGGCATTAGCAAAAGTTGGTGTAGCAATAACAGCTCTCTTTCTTTTTTTACTCGTTTTTAAACATTATCTCAAAACGAGGCTTGAAGCTGTTCATCAAACAAACCATTAAGATGAGAGAATATTCCTAAAAATTCCCAAAATATGTATCCCTAGAAAATATGTACTGATTCTGAAGAAAACTAGTACTAATCTCTAGAAAATCTGTGTTTTTCTTCGCATCTCAGCGTTATGTTGGATGAAGATTCGAGTAGTCCTTCCTTCCTTCTCTCTCCCTCATCGTTTGGGGGCCCGAGTTGGCCTGTAAATTGGCCCGTTGGCCGGGTTAGAGATGGGCCAATATTAGTTATATATTACATTTTTCAATGCTGGGCCCATCAACAATCATGAAGCCCATTAACTGGGATTTTGACTTTTGACTGGAGTTAGATAAACAATTGGCATCAGAGGGAAGAATCGATGTTCGAAATCGAAACCCTAATATTCTTTCTTTTTAAGACAAATTCTCGATGAAAATTGCTCTAAATTTAAAGGTGCGATCTCTAATCCCTTTAAATTCATCTCTCTCATTCAAAATCCTGACAAATTCGACTGTTTTTTTTCCACCATTTCTGCATTCTTTATATTTAATTTAATTTATTATATGGTTCTCTTTCAATTTCAAACCGAGCTTAATAACTCGTCGAGACATCTAAAACCCTAATTGTTTATATCTGATTTTATAGTTTATCATCTCTGGATTTAATTAATTACCGAATGTATACTTGTCATGAATCATGATAATTCGAAGAATCTTTAAAAGCATCCCTCCTAGAACCAAAATGATTTTGCTACTCAGTCACCCATCTATCTTTCCTGTTTTTTCTGAAAAATCCTTTAATTTGAGCAAAAACCCATCTTTCAATTTCATAAAAAGCCGATCTTTTTACAGTAGTAAGCCTTACTACATTGCAAAAGCCCCAATTTCCATGTCAAAACCGTCATCTAATTCTTCTTTCGCCGCTCGAATTTCTCGCTCTGCACGAACCGAAGCACAAGAAGTACTATTTGATTACCTACATTGCACTAGAAATTTGCATTTTATGGATGCAGAGCATATCAGCAAGAATTCTCCAACTTTCCTTGAAAATCTTATCTCTAAGGTCGACAATGAGCAAGAAATCACTCGGTCACTAACCCGATTTCTTCGCTACTACCCGATTAATGAGTTTGAACCCTTTTTTGAGAGCTTGGGTTTGACACCATCCGAGCTTCTATACCTTCTTCCACGTGATCGGATGTTTCTCAGTGACGATGATGTTCTACTTGAGAACTTTCATGTTCTTTGCAATTACGGGATACCCCGTAGTAAGATTGGTAAGATGTACAAGGAAGGGATAGAAATGTTCAGATATGATTATGGGGTCTTGGACTCGAAACTTCGGGCTTATGAAGAATTGGGTTTGAGTAAGCCCACAGTTGTTAAGTTGGTCATTTGTTGCCCAACGCTTTTGATTGGTGGTTTAAATAAGGAATTTGTTCTTGTTCTCGAAAAGTTGAAGGGTTTAGGTATTGAGTATGATTGGATTAGAAGGTATCTGTCGGATAAAAGCACATATAGTTGGAGTAGAATGCTTGAGATGATGAGTTTTCTTGAAGAAATGGGTTTTAGTAAGAAGGATATGTGGAGTTTATTTAAGACACATCCTTTGTTCTTGTTTGAGGATTCTGGAAAGAAAATATATGTTCTGGTTGCATTGCTAATCAAAGTAGGTCTCAAGATGGAAGAAGTTTTGGTTTTGTTCCTAAAATATCCTCGAATCCTTGCTGGGAATTTTGCAAAAAATCTATGGCAGGCCATGCATTTCTTGTTTGAGATTGGGATGGAAAGGGAAGACATTGCAAAGATCATTTGTACTCATACACAAATTCTGGGTTCTTGTTCTTTGAAAAAACCTAGAACGGTTTTGTCGAAATTAAATATGGAACCAAATGAGTTGTGTGAAATAATAAAGGTAGACCCAAATAAGTTGATCAGTTTGGCTTCACGATCGAAGATTACTAGTGTCAAGAAAGTAGCCAGTGAGGAAGGAGGGCATCTTATGGAGAAAACCATGTTTTTGTTGAGTATAGGGTACACTGAGAACTCGGAGGAGATGGTGAAGGCTTTGAAACAGTTTCGTGGCAGAGGAAATCAGCTGCAAGAGAGGTTTGATTGCTTGGTGAGCTCGGGATTGGACTACCATGTTGTCTCCAACATGATCAAAGCGGCCCCTCCAGTGCTGAACCAATCCAAGGAGGTTATAGAGATGAAGATCAATTATCTAGTGAACCATTTGGGTTTTCCTTTACAATCCTTAGTAGCATTTCCAACATATTTGTGTTATGATATAGAGAAAATCAAGCTTAGATTTTCAATGTATAAGTGGCTTAAGGAGAAAGGTGCAGCAAAATTGAAGTTGGCCTTGAGTACGATTCTTGCATGCTCAGATGCTAGATTTGTAAAATATTTTGTAAATGTCCATCCAGAAGGTCCGGATGTATGGAACAGATTAAAGAAATCTTCGTCTTCAATCTAATGGTAATGTTCTCTATATTTGACACGATATCTTGAGTGTGCGGTAAGCACATTTGTCTATCAAAATGTCAGCACTTGTTGATTTGGGTATGCGGCCGCACCATTTTTTTTCCTTAGCTGGACAATATTGATAATTTATTCACAATATCTGTGGCGAATAAATTGCAGCTAGAAGGGTATTTTCAACTGATCTTACCATGTAAAGAAGCAGAGAAAGAAGCATCGAGGGAAGGACTAAAGCTTGAAAGATCCATCCAATTGATTGGAAGGCAAATCCATGTGATATTATGAATTTTTTCTCCAAGAAGTTGGCATGTGGAATCTATTTTGTTCAACTCTACAATGTTATCCACACCTTGGGATGATCAAATAGTGACTCATATGTTCACTCAATGGGCAACAAAGTACTGCAAGAGTGGTGCCTGGTTCAGACCCTCTGGTCATGGTTGATGGAAAACATTCACATGTAATTGTAAGTGGCTATAATTTTCTTTTGCTTTCTTGTTTGTCTTGATGTATCTTACCACCCCCAAAAGAGTAAAAGTTCTATTCATTAGCTCTCAAATTAACAGCTAATTAAAGTCAAATGTTTTAAATTAGTAAACCTGGTTAGAATTATACACTCTTAAACAAGATTTCCATGAAAGATGGAACCAAATTCGAAGAACTCCATATACTTGTTGAAAATGGGAAATCCTTGAAACTCCATGCCTTGTGAATTAAAGAGCTTAGAAACCTCATGATACAGAAAAGGAAAGTTGGCTTCAGTTAATATGATCTTGATGGTCGAGATTCATAGTTGGTCTAAGCTCTTCTCAAAATGTAGAGGTTTTTTTACGAGGACTTTATTTTTTGGCTTGGAGTCTTTTATTTATTGGGAGTCGGATGGCATTGTTAAGGCTATTCTTTTCATGGGAAGTTTTTCCTCTGCTTTTGTCAGTCCTTTGTACTTGCTCTTATATTAATAAATTTATACTTATTAAAGAAAAGGGTGTCGCCCCCAATAGGTGATAAATGAAGGGAAAGTTGATTGATATGGTTTGGATATGTGCAACAAAGACCAATAACAGCCCCGTTCAGAAGGAATGTGCAAGTTGAAGGTTCTAAAAGAATAGAGGAAGATCTGAGGTAGTGAAAGCTGATTGAATGCACTTGAATTAACATTGAATGGAGATAAGGGTTTGATGATGATTACTGTAGATTTTTTTTTTTTTTTTTTATAGTAACAATGTGAGTTAGCAACATGTATTTCTTTTAAGAAGTATTTATGCTTAAAATGACTGTTTTATGCTGAAGAAATAAAAATTTCTTTGGAAAATTCAATTCCCCATGCAAGAAGCACTCTGAAATCATTGTGTAAATTAAATGAGAAGAGTAGGCCATTTACGTAATTAACTCATGTTCAAAGAACACCTCACAATATTCAGAAGCCCTTCCTACTCTTATTTTTAGGTTGCCTTGGCCATTAAGAATTCCCACAGTTTTCATTTCCCCTTATTCATAACTGAAAATCCTATCAAAACCCTCCAAAGCCTCAGAAGATTGAGGCCGTGAACCACAATGGAACTTCAAGAATAACTTGATGAATAAAAGATTAGTGGTTGTAGGCTTTTCAATCTCTGATGGTTCCAATTTGAAACTGTGGTTTGGGGACAATTTGATTCTGGGACATATGTGGTTCTTGTGCTGTCTACTAGATGAGGGTTAGCCAAACTTCATTTTGTTCTAAATTGTAGTTGTATGTTATTTCGATGGGAATCTAAGATTTCAGCGGTTCTATTATTTTAAAATGGGACTGGGCCCATATTTTTTAGTTGGAGGGTCAATCCCAGTTGACCCTTCAAAAATAATCTGTTGTTCAAGATTTAATATTTTTCCCAATAATTACACGGATTACCTTAATTTGGCAAGAAAGCCAATGCAGTTGTGTTGATTTCATCATCAATGAACATGTGATTGTGAGTCGTTAATTTTCATATATGAGAATTGGCTGAATCTTAAGTGATTATAAGGTTAGATTGAACTTGTAGAAGATCTAGGTTCAGATACAGGATCTTTGCCTAATAATACTACAAAACTCATTTTATACTTGTTCATGATTCCATCTTTTGCAGGTTTCTTTACCTCTACATGGCAGTTGGGGCAACCTTATTTATTAGTGTTATTGTTTTGGATGTATAGTCTCACCAGCATTTTTATGTATTTTTTGCTGGCAAAAATCTTTTGCCAGACCAATTTCTTAGGATCGATGAGTATTCTGTGTTCGTGCCCATATCTTGTCTTGGCTGAACTAAGACTTGTAATGTTTATGTTCTTTGATCTTAACTGTAAAGGGTTCATAATTCCAATTTGTTAATCACACAGCTCTATGGATGTCTTCTCTTACGAACTTAATTTTCCAAAAATCTCACTTAAACTCTTAACATGCAATGTCGACTTCGTTTTCATCATTAGCTTGTGAAAGCCCAGAAAACAGAGTAAATATGAACCACCGACATAACAGGCAATTTGGAGGCGAAGATTTAATGCTGCTTCAAATTTCCCTTGTTTATGAAATATTTTACAAGTTGGCTGAACTTTTGCTGTTCTGCATGTCATGGCTTTTTTATTAGCTCTTTACTTGAATATTTTGAACTGAGTATCGCATGATAGAAGCGACATTGAGTTTATCTTCTATTGTGGTTTCCAGAGACCACTTACCTACAGAGGAGAGTCCAATCTGCTGGAACACTTGTCCAAGTTTCAACCAAAAAGCAGATGACCTAAATCTGATGATAGATCATAGAACATGAGGATGTGTATGTTGCATATGATAGTATCGAGCATAAATCACAAACAATATACTTCTTTAAATCGTGATAAGGGACTTAATGAACCTGTTATCTTCTTTTTTCATTTACCGTATATCACTACCATATACATTTGCTTGTATTATTTACCTATTTTTTCTACTTTTCTTTTAGATCAAAACAAAGTGATGTATTAAATGGGTATGAATACATCATCATCATAATCATTGTCAAAGCCTATTGGAGCTGCTCCATTGGGATAATTAGTTGAGGTCCAACAAATGGTGGGTGCAAATCAACTTCACAGGCATTGAGTCAGATCCTTCTTCATTTTTTTCTTCTTAAATTGGTAAATGCAGAATATGTTAGGCATTGAGTCAGATCCTTCTTCATATTTTTTTTCTTAAATTGGTAAATGCAGAATATGTAAATGCGGTCGAGAGACAAAGAAGATACAACAAAACAATATTCCAAAGCTAAAGAAGAGACCAGATCCCACCTACTTATGAAGTCCTCAAAGAAAACTCCCCTAAACTCCTTAAACGAATCACACTGAAAAAAAAAAAAGAAAAAAAGACCCATCACAGACATCATAACATATTGGAGAATGCCCTCCTAAAAAATCTGGCGATTTCTCTCTTTTAAAATTCCCTAACTTATAGCAAATGGAAGGAAGCGGTCTTCTTTGCTATAGATGAAATCCAAACCCAACGCCTCCCAAGATTCGACTAAGCTCTGCACAGACCTTGGAAAACAACAACTGATTCCGAACAGTGCCAAGAAATACCCCATACTTCGTGTGCAACCAAGCAATGTGAAGAAAGATAACCCACCGACTCCCCATCCCTTCAACACATGTAGCAAAAGTCTGGTATGCAGAATCCTTTCCGAATCAGCACATCCATTGTTTGAAGTATGGGAGACAGAGTTCTTGCAATCATTGTAATCACTGATATTTCCAAAGTAATCTATAGTACTAAAAAAATAGTAATGATTTAAAAGGATACATGAGGGCTTTGATTTGTAAGATATGGTTTTTACTTACATGTATTAGTTGACATGGGGGAATACTAGACTTCATAAACCTGTTTTTCCTACTTTAAACCCAAGAAAGCCATCTTTCTTCTCAACCCAACTAATCCCAGCTTTCTTACTAATCCCCATTTCCCTCATCACATTCCTCACATTCTCAACCCATTCCCACTCTCCATCTGCTGCATAAATATTCGATAAAGTCACAAAACCCCCCGGCCTCTTCAATTCCATCCCAAGAATTCTCTCCGCCATATCCTTAGCCAAGTCGCTTCTTCCATGAATTCTACATCCATTAAAAAACGCTCCAACGATAGAATCATTAACTTCCATAGACATCTCCTTCACTAGTTCAAAAGCTTCTACGAGCCTTCCTGCACGGCTCAGAAGATCGACCATGCAAGCGTAATGCTCTTTACACAACTCAACCCCATAATTTTCCCTCATAGACACAAAAATCTCTAAACCTTTATTGACCAAACCGGCATGGCTGCACGCTGAAAGAACGTTAGTGAAAGTGACTTGGTTTGCATGCACTCCTCCTTCTCGCATTCTCCCAAACAATCGGATCGAATCATCAACCAATCCATGCTTCCCGTAACACCCAATCATGGCATTCCATGTCGCGACGTTCCTTACTACGGTCTGATCAAAAACATTTCGGGCATCTTTCACACTCCCACATTTAGAGTACATGTCGATCAGTGCGGTGGCTACGAAGATATTGAAATCCAGTCCCATTCTATAGATAAGTCCATGAACTTGTTTCCCTCTATGTAAAGAGCCAATCGATCCAAATGCGGGGAGTAGTCCAGCAATGGTTACTGGATTTGGTTTAAGTCCTGAAGCCATCATTGTTCCAAACAATGCCATAGCTTCAACATTTCGACGATTCTGCGTAAAACCCGCAATAATTGCATTCCAAGTAACCAAATCAGGTTCAAATCCTACTCTTGTCATTCTCGAAAAGAGTTCTAAAGCTCCATTGCAATCTCCTCTCTGAGCATAACCCGCTATCATCGCGTTCCAAGTAAATTCATTAGGTTCCAAGCCTTCCAACTTCATTTCCTCGAAAAGCTTCAATGATTGATCGAATTTCCCTTGATGAGAATACCCACAAATCATCGATGTCCACGACGCAACATCCCTCACACCCATTTGATCAAATAATTTACGAGCAAAATCTAATCTTCCACATTTACAATACATATCTATAAGAGCGTTCCCTACGGAGACATCGGATTCGAAACCCAATTTGTTTATTATGCAGTGAAGTTCCTTTCCTTTCTTTATATCCATCAAACCCACACATGCTTTCAACACGAAAGAAAATGTGAATTTGTTGGGAGAAGTCCCGTATTCTTGCATTTGAGAGAAGTACTTAATGGAATTTTCACAATGACCTTGAAAAGCAAAAGCTGAAATCATCCAATTCCATGCAAAAACAGTTGGTTTTTGCATGGATTGGAAGAGTTTTATTGCTGATCTCACATCTCCACAACCAGCATAAACTCCTACTAATTTTGAGTTTAGAGAGTCGATTTCCATTTCCATATCGATTCCAGTAACTAATAAGTGGGCATGGATTTGCTTGCCGGGTTGCAAAGCTTTCCCTTTCATGCAACCTTGCAGCAGTGTCAGTGTCCCCAAACAGTTATTTTTGGGTGACATAATTAGTTGGTTTCTCATTCTATGCTTGTGTTACAGCTATTTTGCATCACAGCCCCATTGTCAGCATGGGCGGCGCCAGGATTTTGCCCATGTGGGAGCAGCCAAGAGTAGAAATCTTTTGTGGTGCAAGTAAGATTGTGAAAAATATAATTTGTGAGGGTAATAATGGCTGATTTTTTTATCCGATCTCCTAAACTCTGTCGTATTAACTCACTAATCTTTATACTTTGAAAATTCTTACGAGAGGAGGGGGTATTAAGAGAAACTCAATAAGAAAAGAGAAGATACACTCAATTTCTCTCCACCATGTTTGGATTGACAAGCGAGAATTTGGGACAACTTTGAAATTTTAAAATATCTTAAAAGAGATTAAGGGTAGAGTTGGAATTATAAAATCTTTTAAAAGGGTTTTTCTTCATTTCTCTCCTCTTCTCTCCAATTCTTTTCTTTTCTCTCCATACTTAACAACAAGAGAAATGAAGAGAAACTCATTTATTTTCTCTTCTCTTCATTTCTTTCAATCCAAACACAACATAAATCCACCCCTGATTGTCACTTTCTTAGTAAATTCGTGCATTATAAAAGCAAGTAATATACAAACCTATAAAAGAATTAGGAATACATCTTATTAGTCTTAATATTACAGAGGACAAAATTCTAACAACTTGAAAAAAAAAATTTCACAGTTGAATTTTAGTTTTAAATTTGAGAGTTCGATAGTGATCCATTTTCAACACTTTGGATTAAGCTAATATATATGGGAAATGTTCAACACCCTAAGCTTTACCCTACATTTTAACAAACGTGTTTTGTCCTACATGGGTTAGAAGTTTTGGAATGGGCTGATTTTTTGTGAGGATGATCTCTATGATTAGAAGATCATCCTCACCAAAAATCAGCCCATTCCGAAATTTTTAGCCCCATGTTTACAAGTTGAAAAATCGTAGGCCGTCCATTTTTTGTAAATAATTTTTGATGGGGTTACAAGTTTTGGAATGAGCTGATTTTTGGTGAGGATGATCTCCTCACCATAGAGATCATCCTCACCAAAAATCAGCCCATTCCAAAACTTCTAACCCATGTAGGACAAAACACGTTTGTTAAAGTGTAGGGTAAAACTTAGGGTGGGGAACGGGACCCAATATATATATGTTCTTGATTTACCAATTTGATAATCCATGTGGGCCTAATGTTTAAATCTTACTAAGTTAGTTATGCTAGTTTGAATCATAAAGTAAGGTTTGTTTGATAACACACTTGATAAAATAAGGGAGTTGTTTGCCAGTAATAAATCTCTCTTAATTATTATATGATAGTGGATGCGGTACGGGGTGAGGTGAGTTGAAGATGATGGTAGTTTAGTAATTTTTAAGTATCATGCAGCGTTAGATACATGTAAGTTAAGGGGGCGATTGATTGCGCTTCAAAACGCGGATTTTCCAGCGTTTGCGTTAAAAAACGGCGTTTGACGATATTTTGCGCGTTTGATAACGCTTTTAAATGCCGCGTTTTGAAATTTTTAACGCGATTTACGAAATATAACCGCTGTTTTGAAAAGCGCACAAGAGACGCTTCGCGCAATCGCGTTTAAATGCAGTCAAGTGAAATGACTATCATACCCTTCAGCATTATTAGAAATTACTTCTTATGTCCGCGATATTTACTTCGTTCATCAAAAGGGTTTTTCTTACCCATCAATTTCCTCAGCAGCAGTCGACTGAACTCATCGACGACGACCACCACCAGCACCGATCTAACATATCGACGACGCCGACGACGACGCTAACTTCATTCAAGCGAAACCCATCAACGACGACGGCGGTTAAACCATTTGAAATGTAAAAAACCATATCGATCGACACCTTTCATCGTTGAACTCAACCCCGATCAAGACAGCGACGAAGATCGACGGCATTGACGACCCCGTTTGCTATCGACGGCATTGAAGACGAAGACTCGAAATCAATCCCTCCGTCTACCCCTTTTTCCGATCGGAACCCCTTTTTTCCAATCTCTGTGAGCTCTCTCTCTCTCTCTAATTGATTTCAATTTTTGTGAATAATTCTTGCCGAAATTTGTGTGAATGATTCTTGATGAAATTGTGTATTAAAGCTTGGATTAACAGAAAATTTTCTGTTAGGGTTCTAATTTCTTGGTAGATTTTTATTAAAAAATATTAGCTTAATAGAAATTTTATTTGTTAGAAATTAATAGAAATTTTATTTGTTAGAAATTTTAATACTGAGCTCTTTTACGTCCAAAGTTTCTGTACTTGAAATTGGAGTAATTATAATGTCATTCATGAAGTTCCTAATTAACTAATTTTCATTTTTTTTCCAACTTATTTTCTTTTCCATTTTAATATTTTTCCATTTTCCATTTCTATATTATGGATAAAAGTGACAAGTTTGATGACTCATTGGATATTGTTTCCAACTGCCTTTGCTCCATGTTTAAATTTTTTTGCTTCAAGTATGATATTTTTAATAGACCATGTTTTGAGCTTGTAACTATAATCAATGTGGAGGAAGTTCATAAAATTATTTGTTTAGTATCAAAACTTAAAGAAACTCATCTTACAGTTATTGAGACGTTAGTTGTTAAAAAAAAATTGATGATTTTAGTTTTTTATTTTTCAGTAATCCAACTATCATTAATCTGAACAATTTTCTACTTTCTAAACTAGGAGTAAAAATTAAGATGATTGTGATTTTTTTATTTGACCATTGATTCCCCATAAGTTTGAGTTGGATTTTTAATTTTTATCAACCCGTGTTTGTATTTAGGAGAAAAATAGTTTGAGTTGGGTTTTTTAATTTTTATCAACCTATGTTTGTATTTTGGAGAAAATAGGATTACTTCAGATTTGGCATTGATCTTTGAATAGTAGGTGGCATGGTCCCAAAACTTTGTACAGTACTTACATTACTTTCTAATATAGACTCAATTGCTTAGCCAAGAAGAAGAAAGACAACAATTCAAGATAATAAACATTATGATATTTGAATTTTAGTTGATGTTTAAAGTAATTTTTTTTACTTGAATGGCAAATTACAGAACTATGATAATTGAATACCCTTCCACTTGCCTTTGAGTAATTTGCTTGAGATTATAATATTCGTAACAGAACTTGTTTGAGGTTGTAGCTAGATTTTATTGAATGTGGGAGTTCATAAAAATAAAAAATAGGGTTTTTATGAGGCTATATTTTTCTGTTTTTGAATGCTTCAAGTTTGATGCCAATGATCTCAAGATTGTACAATTTGAAATAATTTGAGTGAGCTTCATTCAAAAAGCAAACAAGATGCAGAATTATGGCGGAATTATCTATATGGTTTGTTTATTTTCGTTGGGATTAAATAAAAAATTAGAAACCTTGGGTATGATGTTAATTTAGGAAACTTTTAGGAGTTTGATATTAATTGTTTTACATCCTTTTTTGAGGACTATATGTAATTTCTCACCAAATAGTTCTAATTTTATGAATTTATAGAGTTGTTTCTTTCCTGGTTCAATAATTTTGGAGTTGAAAATTGTCTAAAGTGGTCTTCTTTCTCTGTTCAGCCACTTTAGAAGAATCATAATTGTTGATAATTTATTATATTTATCTATATTTAGTGTAATATATATTTATAGGGGTTTTTAGTAATTTTTGATGCATTCTGCGTACATTATGTTGGATTGTGTATTATGCAGGTATTTGTTTATCAGGAAAATTTTATATGTCTATTTTTAAGAGGAGATGCTGCCGAAATTTTTATAGAATTATAAAATTTTCTATAATTTTTTATAGATTTATAAACATTTTAAAATTAAAATAATTATTTTTTTAATTTTTTATATAATTTTATTATATTTATATATATATATTTAGTGTAATTATATATGTATAGGGGTATTCTGATAATTTTTATGCATTCTGGTTGCATTATCAACCTTAAGGGCATTCTGGTCATTTTACCCTACTACAGCAATTTTAGAAGCTGTATCAAACAGTCCACAGTCAGATTCTAGTCAACAGCACAGCAGTTTTTAAAAGCTCTATCAAACAAGTTTTTCAGCTTTTCAGATTCTGACAGCAGATTCAGACAGCAGATTCTGACAGCAGAAGCTGACAGCAGTTTTAAGAAGCTGAATCAATCGCCCCCTAAGTAACCTACAAAATAAAACAAATTTTTTTGAGCTGTTTGCAATTTTTATTGTAAAGTATAGATTTCAGACATTTAGAATAATGCATGTATAATTGAGAAATATTGAAATTATTGTTACATGTTAGCTGTTTAGTTATGAATATGTAATAAAACACTATGAAGGGTCAATTTTGGTTTTGATGCTCAAATTAATGGAATAAAAATCAGAATCAAAATTAGAATTTATATCATCAAAAACTTCTCTTTAAATTTTCTTGATTCTTATTGGTTTTGATTATCAATTAGTTTGATTTTTAATCTAATTCTAATCCATTCTACTTAAGTTGGCCCTTTTTTTCAACCCCTAGGATTAAAAAAAAGGGGTAATAAAATGGTTACCATAGTTTAACTAAAAAATAAAAATAAAAAAAAGCAATGATTGAGTCGAGGCATGTTTTTCTTACTAGGACTGCTAATTGGGTGGGCCAAACCTGAACGAATGGGTTCAATCAGACCTTAGGACAATTAACTAGGGTTTGGGAAATTTTTTTTTTAGGTTTTTTGTTTTTGACCAAGTCAATTCGGGTGATTCTAGTCTAGACATTGGATTGCTTGAACCCAAACTTTATCCCATCCAACCGAACCCAAACATAATATGATTATAATTTAAAAATAATTTTGTACCTTTCTCAAGCACAATTCATATTTCAAACTTTAATTAATCATCATCATATTTTTTTAGGATAAATAATTGTAAATTTTATAATTTTTTACATGCAAATTTTTTTTTTTTTTGATTTCGCGCCCCCTGTCGCCCAAATTCCTTGGGTACAGGCAATACTCAAGTCCTCTCCCTTTTTGGAGAGATGCCTTGACCATTATACCCAACGCTTGTTGCTTTATATAAATCATTATATCATTAAATTATCTAGTATTAATAAGGAGTAAGTCAAGCCAATCAACCCGACTTGGTTTGAGCATTTTACACTCTGGACAGAGTTAGCCGGGCATGGGTTGGTGTTGTCAAGTGTGGGTTGGGCATGGGTTGACCCTCAACCCGACCCAACCCATACGTGTTGCAGCCTTAGTTTTTACATGAAACCTAATTGCTAATTGTCAATGTTAGGTTGAGTGGGAAACTCATAGGCCCTACATCACGGTCACATGTGAAAATCCTCATCAAATAAATAAACATCCAAATATGAAACGGAATGAATTTCAAAGTCACCGCAAGATGACTCATAACAAATATCTTTGACTTGTTCATTGACCTTCACATGCACACATTAATTCCACACGTTATGCAATTGTCGCACGAGTGGGCAAAGAAGTATCCATTACAAAGCTCAAATCATGTCAAATTCAAATTCTTCCTCGATATCAACATCATACGCGTAGTTTTCAACTTACACAAGTCCCATTTCATTGAATTATTCTCTTGTATCCATGGTTTTAAAATTTGGTTTCGCGTCTCATCTCAACCGGGGTCCGATACTAATTATCGCAGATGAGTTTTTCGATACGTTTGAGACTTCTTATTCAAAAAATCAAAAAATTGAACGTGAGGTATTAAATTCAGGTAAAAAAAGTGACTTATGAGTTGGTCTCGTTCAGTTCTGATACCAAGTTAACTTGGGCGATACGTCTCGATTTCGAATGAGTTTTTAAAACCATGCTTGTATCTCGAGAAAATTAAAAGGGAAAAATATAAAAACCCTGAGTCTATACTGACTCGTCCGATTCAATTTGGAATCGTTCGAGTTTTACAAAAGCAAAATTGAGAGGGACAAAGTCAAACACGCCACTCTTAAAAAAACTCAAGTCTCCCAAGTTTCAACTATTGCGAGGGAAATCTAACGAACCGCCTAAAAACAATACAAATTAACTCTCTCTGCCTTTCTCAGTCGTCCAAAATTAAAAGGCAATTTCTATTTCTAGAAAGTAGAAACTACTCAGAGAGAGAGAGAGAGAGAGAGAGAGAAGATTTCACTGGTTCAATGTATCCAATATCCAAGCTCTGATCTTTAACCTCAAATTCTATCCTTCAAACCCTAACAACTCTCTTAAAGCCCTAACACTTTAACCTCTCTCTCTCTCTCTCTCTCTTAGTTCTTCAGAAATAATGGCGACGAAGACCTTCTCTTCACCTGTAACCGACCTACAGTCTTCCTTCCTGGGTAAAAGCTTGAAGAATAGGACGAGTATTGATGCCTTACGTTGCAGAACCGATCGTTACTCTGTTACTGTGAGTTTTTCGTCATTTTTTTCTTATATTATTTGTGATTTTCTCATTGAATTTCGTTTTTTGTTATTATATTTATTTGAATTTTTTTTCCCCCTCAATTTTTTAGTTGTAGAGCTATGCACTTGTTGCCATATTGTTTTGGGACGGTGGGACGGGTTCTCTCCTCAGACAGAGGAGAGAAGAAGTCTGCAGGGTTGTTTCTAATTTTGTCTTTCTTAGTTATTCCACTCATCCATCTCAACATCAACATCTCTGTTATTCTCAATTTATTAACATGATCCTCGAAAATTCAACTCCATAAAGCATTGTCAGTCTTACCACCATCTTATACAATTTTCCTTTTTAATCTGATTGGTAAGCGTTTGACTCATAGTACTCCAGAAGCATACTGTGGAGGGGTAAAATTGTCATCCCATCTGGAAAATTCAATCGACACGTATCTTGAGACACTCATATGTGTGGGATTATTTGGATTAGATCCTATCTAATTAGGAAACAATTCCAATATAAGAGGATTCTTTCCCTAGGATAACTATTATATTTGCTTAAGGATGAATGATCTAACAGTTAAAATATGAGGAAGATTATGATTACTTTTTGGGATTAGAATTTTTTTTTTCTAATTAAAGGGAAAAATCTATTGTAAAAGGGGAGATGAAAAGTGGGAAGTCAAAGGGCTAACTGCAACCATGTAATATTGGAAAACAAAATACAAAATATAGTGGAATGGTTCCCGTGGATGTAGGCATTTTTGCCAAACCACATAAAATATTGGTGTCTCTTTTCCTCTTTTCTTATTATTATTTTTATATGATTTCTTGTTGGAGTTTTGATCCAAATCATAATCTCGAGGTGGGTGTGGATTTTTGCATCCACATGTACCTCCACTTACTATCCAGCTCTGATTAGATGGTATCACCTTCCTCAAGCTCGTCATCCGTGTGTATCATAGATCCAAGATAGCATAAGTGGTTGCTTTGGGTAATTTCTAGACCATCTATTTTCACTCGACATTTCTCCTCTTCGGTGTTAGTACTAATTTTACCCTCCACATATTCGAGTTTGATCCTACTTTCTAAAGACCTTGGACTCCAACACCTCTCTCCATAATTCTAATTTTGCATTTACTTTCTTGTTTATTAATATTACGTCATCGGCAAATAACATTCACCTAGGTATGTGGTATTTAACATGAGTAGTTAATTCATTTATGGGTAGAGCAAACAAGTCCGGCTGAAAGCCAATTCTTGGTTAGACTTATTGTAATTGGGAACTCATTCATCTCCTATCCATTTTTCCTTACACGGATGACAACCTCAGAATACATGTCCTTAAATTTGTCAATATATTTATTCAAGGCTTCTTTCTTTCCCAGTACTCATCAAATTAGCTCTCTTGGTACTTTTTTTGATAAAAATCTTATGACGATTCTCCCTCTTTTCTTTGTACTTTTCTATTATTTGGTCAAGATTGCCTCGATGGTTGATGTACCTAGCATAAAATCAAATTGATTATTTGATATATTCGTTTTTTGTCTTAACCTTTGCTGAATCATGCTTAAGTTTAATATCTCAAGAGTATAGCACAATACATGAAGCTTGGAAATGCAATATTTGGATGGGAGATCATCGAGTATGAGCTAGTTTGCCACATTGGTCTCGAGTTTGTGCACATTATATGGTTGTAACCATGGATAACAAGCACAACTAAAATTATGCCAAAAACTTGTAACTTGGTAGTTTATGAAGTAAAAATTCTTAAGGATATAGCATATTGGTGATACGACTAGGCATATGATTTATAAGAAATATGGAGGTGCGAAAAGCTTCAACCTAGTACATAGTTGTCATGTAGATCTTGAGCAAGCAATGTGAGATCCATTTCCACAATAAGGAAATGTTTTCATTCAGCCATTCAACTATATTCAGATGTATGAGGACATGCTAACTGATGGAAATCACCATGTTTAGTCAGAAAAATTTGACATTTTTGACTAGTAAACTCACCACGTCTATTAGTTTGTATGGTCTTTATTTTACAGTAAAGTCTTTTACCTACTTTGGATTTGAAACTAGAAACATCATGCGTTGATCACAAGGGAAAGTCCATAAATGTTTTGAGAAATCATTGGCAACACAACATAATGATACAATCCATTTAGGGAATTAACTGGTGTAGGGTCTCAAATATCCGAATGTACTATTTCAATGCTTTAAAATAGATAGTCATGGAAGGAGGCGTATCAATCAAAAAAAACTATTGTTCTATCGAGATATAGACACCCCGATCGATGTGAGAGGAATTATTTTATCGATGTGATTGCATGATACTTTGAATAAATACGACCTCTTTTCAATTGGGTTGTGGAAAAGCGTCTTCAATCCTTTTTATTGGTGTGATTTTATAAGGAAATGGCTTTGATGCACTTGATGGGCGGTGCAATACGTTGATATTGTTGGATGGAGAAGTCTATGAGGACAATCTCATGGGTTCAGTTCACTAAAGCCTTATGAACGCTAGTGGAACCACCCAAAAGTGCAGAACCGAGTGGGCTCTATCTATGTTGATACAAACTACTACAGTTCAAGATTACCAATCCTAGTTCAAGCAACAAGCCAATCCCTTTACTCAAATCTTTACTGGTTGAGTGTTTCCTATCAGGCTTAAAAGATGACATCGAACTCAATGTGATGATGTTCCAATTGGTAACATTTTGTTGGCCCTTGCTTAAGGAGGAATCAACCATAAACAATTAACGATTCAGCCTCCCCCTTCCTTGTAAGCAACACTTAACATTAGCACCAACAATTTCACGTTTCCCACAAGGAGGGAGGACCAAGTAAAAAATATTGACACTGGCATAAATGAAGGAATGTGCAAGAGAGGTTTATACTTAAATTGCGATGAGAAGTATAGTTTTGACAGTCATTGTAAGGCCCTATTAGCTATCATCGAAGGGCTTAAGGAGACGAAAACTAGATCACCATCCAAAGTAGAAGATTTTCATCCTTGGTATGAGGGCATATTGAAGGGAAAAAGAACCTTACAACCATACTTCTTGTGATTGATTGGTTTAGTAAGGTGGGTTAGAGATTGAATTGGGTAAGATTTGGTATTATTTTTTAATTTTGGTCAGACCTTAATGAAAAGGGCTCTTAATTGGGGGTGAGGAGTGGTGGAATGTAATTAGAATATGTAGTGCGTGTGTGTATTTGATATGCATAAATTTTATAAATAGTGGAGGCTGGATAAGATGACTGGCAAAATATGCAAATAGCACACCCACACCCCAAATTATAATTCATAGTGTTGATAAATTATAGGTCATTAGCTTTTGGCTTTATAAATATGGGGATTTGTAGCCCTGAAAAGGGCACATTTTCTTATGGATAAAAATACATTAGTTACTTTGGAGGCATAGCCACCTTGAATCGATCACATCTTTATCTTCTCATGTTATTTTAATTAATATGATCCATTAGGATCGACTATTTTATTTATATTCCCATGGGTCACTTAACTCTGAAAGTGCTCTGTGCCAAAAGTCTTTCCTTGGCTGATATTTACTTTTGAAATTGACCATAATATACCACAAATGCCATCATGCCTACGAATTAATGGGAATTTGGAAACCCTTTTGATCAGGGGATGATTTAACTGTTGGGTGTTTCGATACGTCTCGAGGTGCATTTGCACCCTCATTTTTTGTGTTTTCTTAAACGTCAGCCGTTGTCCCCCTAGATTTGTTCAGGTCTTGTGGTTGAGATTCCTTGTCCTTGATTTTTGATTAATGTTTATGCGAAGTTGTATTAGAACTGATCACATTTTTTTTTTGTTTGCTTTTTTAATTTTTTTGTTCTTGAGCTTGTAGATGTGTTCGTTTTTTTATGTTTCTGGTGGTTTCTTGCTTTTGGCAGAGTTGCAAGTTGAATAATTCATTTCAATGCTGTAATGGAAGAGTATTTGCATCGGTGCTTAAAGATCACAATGTACTTGACTCCTTAGCTATGCAGCCTGAAGCAGAAGTGCTTCAGAAACCCAATAAGAGACTTCGCATATTCTCAGGCACAGCAAATCCTTCACTTTCACAGGTCTTAATTGTTCTTCTTTGCGCATTTATATTGAATTTCAATTGAAAGGTTTGAAGTTTAAACTTAAGAAGACATTGCCCGAACTTGAATATGGGAAAAGCAGACAAGAGTAGGATGAATATCTGATCGATCAAAAAAGAGTAGGATGAATATCTGTTTAGGATTGTAAATCAACTTTGCTATAGTTAAGAGATGAGGCTGTTTTGTTCCATTGCTTAAAAAATTCTTCCTTGAATGTGAGGCCTACATGTGTGAGGATCAAGGTCCTGGTCTCAAAGCTTCTTGACCACTTTTTAAGAGGCTTAAGGCTCCATTCTTAAGGTCTGGGACCTGAGAAAGCCTTGAACTGTGACTCTACAAGTGCATACATGGGTACAGATGAATGTATACCCCTTTTATTTATTTTAGGATTTTGTTAACGTGTTCCCTAAGGGCACACATTAAAGTGCAATAAATATGCTTTGGAAATTGAATCTGAGGGTATTTCGGTAAAAAGCATTTTAAGATATTTTCGGTACAAAATTCAATTTCCAAAGTGTATTTATTGCACTTTAACGTGTGCCCTTAGGGAACATGTTAGCAAGACCCTTTATTTTATATGCCAAGTAAAACTTTAATAAAGATGCTTTAATTCATCTTTTTTACATACAAGTAAATCTGATGTACATGGCTTCAGGTGCTTCAACTAGAAGTGCTTATAAGTTTCTATTATGGAAAAATCAAAATCAATCGTGTGGAACTAAAAACTTGAGCTTTATGTGAAAATGAGGAACATTCTTGTGATGGAAATTGATGGATTTCCAAATAAGTCATTAGCCATGATTTCGATGTCATTATGTTTGCTAAAAGAAAGTCCTTGTTTACTTTGTTGGTTCGACCAATTGAGGGAAAACACTAGATTAGCTGTATAAAATATTGAATTGAAATTAATATATAGAAAATATAATATGGGAACATGGACCTTGCATAATAAATAGCAAGTGTTTTAAATATTGTGCCTCAAGGTGCATGATTTTTATGGTATAAGAAGTAGAGCTCCTAAGTTCGTTTCTTATTTCTTTCTTTTATTTTTGCATCATTAACATAATTTTTTAGTACTTTTTGTGGATTTAAGTCTTTTTAAATTTCAAGGCTGACATCTCATACGGCCTTAATGCTTAAGCCTTGCCTCATGTACGCTTTGTGCTTTACAAAACATTGATTTTGGCAATGTGTTCTTTAAAGGAGACTGAATATAATATAGATGCCATCTACAATCTTCACCTAATCTTCTAAAAGGTTTATAGAAATTGTTTTCTTTTTCATCATGTTAAAATAAGCATAACTTATTTAGTTTTTGCAATTTATTTATTTATTTTTATGGAAGCTGAGATTAAACTGACTCATATTTGAGTTTTATGGCAACTGTACTGATTACTAATTCCTTACGAAGTTCATAATCTTATCGTTGGTTATGTTCACTGATTTCTTTATGCCTTTTTAATTTTCTCTCCAAGGAAATTGCATGCTACCTGGGTTTAGATCTTGGAGGGATCAAGATAAAGCGATTCGCTGATGGTGAGGTTTATGTCCAGTTGCAAGAGAGTGTAAGGGGCTGTGATGTATTCCTGGTGCAACCAACATGCCCACCAGTAAATGAAAATCTAGTAGAGCTTCTTGTAATGATAGATGCATGTCGAAGGGCCTCCGCAAGGAGTATTACAGCTGTTATTCCCTATTTTGGGTATGCCAGAGCAGATCGAAAGGTATATCTCCGTGCTGCTTCTATAAATTCTTGTTTGCTATGGAAGTTAGAATTCTTACCCAAAGATGTCCCTGAATATCCAATTGAGGCTGCATGTAGGCCAACTTAGCAACTAAAAGCAATCTCATTGCCTTTGATATGATGGAAGCCTATAATCCTCTCAAGCATTTAGAAATAAAATATAGTATTTTGGACATTAAGCAGATGTCCATTGTCCTTGACTTTAAGGAGCTTCATAGTGTTGAGTTTATACTTTCCTCCACTGTTGGGTGTGTCATACAAGTTAAGTCCTGTGACTCTCTTATATTCATTGTTCTCCCCCTCTCCAACAAATCGGTCTTTTGGAGTAGTTGGTTGGTTAACACGTAGTTGCTGCTTTGTTTTGGGTTAATGAAGCTCTCACTACCCTTCCTCTCGAATCCTCTATATTCTTTCTTTTTTGCAGTAAAATTCCTTTTTTATTGATAATTTTTTTTTTCCTCTCTCTCTAACTTATGTTCTGTTTCTGGCATTTTCAGACTCAAGGGCGAGAATCTATTGCTGCCAAACTCATTGCAAATGTAATCACTGAAGCAGGTGCCAGCCGAGTCCTTGCTTGCGATCTTCATTCAGGGCAGTCACTAGGGTACTTTGACATTCCCATTGATCATGCATTAGGAGAGGTACTTTACTGTTGTTTCTTGGGATGGACTATGTTTGACTTGTGCAAATTTTCTTTGTTCACAGCATATTTCTGGAGTAATTTTAGGTTATGCGATTGAGAAATTGTCTATAAAGTGACATAAATTCATTTCCCTCATGTTGTAGCCTGTGATACTGGATTACTTAGCAAGTAAGAGAATTTCTTCAAATGATTTGGTGGTTGTCTCTCCTGATGTGGGAGGTGTTGCTCGAGCACGTGGCTTTGCCAAGAAGTTATCTGGTGCTCCACTAGCTATTGTGGATAAAAGACGTCAAGGGCATAATGTTTCTGAGGTAGTCATGCAACTTTCAAGATTGAAGCTCTATTTATTTGATGATTTAATTCTTTTATTTTAAGTGCAAAGGGTAACATAGTAGTTTCTGACTCAAGTTAGCAAAATGCAGGTTATGAATTTAATTGGTGATGTCAAGGGAAAGGTCGCAGTCATGGTTGATGACATGATTGATACTGCTGGTGAGCTGTTATCTGTAATGTTTCCTATACGGCTGTCAATGGATTGGATCAGACCTGAAATCAGATCTGATAACTTCGGGTCTGGATCGAGGATTTGGACTCAGATAAGGATCCGTTCTGATATCTTATTGGATTGGATCTGGAATGACCATGTCCTGATCCGATAAAGTGTTAGAAATTATAAAAATTATATAGTATATTTGTATAAATATAGAAAGTTTATTAAGATTTTGTACATCAAATTGAGTTTGGACCGATCCGGACCCAATTTGATTGTTATTGGATCTTAATATTGAGATCGATAAAAACCCAATCCGTTAGGAGCCTGATCCGATACTTATCGGATCAGTTCCGGATCTGATCCTTGTCGGATTGGTACCAAATCCATTGACAGCCCTAATTTTTTATGCATGCAAGATAGTTTCAGACAATGTCTATATTAATATTTATATCTTGCTTCAATGGTATGTTAACACCATGGGAAATGCAGGGACTATTACTAATGCTGCTGCCTTATTACACCAAGAGGGCGCAAGAGCTGTTTATGCATGTTGTACTCATGCTGTTTTCAGGTATTTGTCTCTTCCATTTTGTCACCAATATAATTATTTTCATGAACAAAACTTCACCTGAAAACTAAGTTTCAAATGATTGCTAGTCTCACAGCTGTTGGAACTTAATAATCACAATTTACAAAGACACGAAGAATCAAATGCAGTAGATGATTCATCCATTAACAAATGATTATTGCATTGATAAATGGCTATAAGGAATTGTGGCTTAAACTAGAATGGATGCTTTCTCGAACAAACATTGAATGTGATAGATCTAGGATATGAGTGAGAAAAAGGTTAGAAGCTTCTGGTGTGCATCAGATTTCAACCCAAACTATTTAACCCTTATAATCTTAAAAGAATCAACTAAATCTTGAGAATTTCTCTTAGTTTATTGCTAAATAAAAACATGAAAACTAGATAGATTTCAAGAAGAAACTTGTCTACTTTTAAAAGCATGTAGAGTTCTTCAAGTACTATATTTTGGTCTTCATTGCATGGACACTTCTAAAAGGGTTAAGTACCTGCATTAGTTTCCAACACTCTTCGAACTCTTGTGCGACACTTCTAAATTTGTTTTCTTCCCTTAGTCTCCTACTCCTTGACATTTGTCCACCTAGTAATGTTCTTACCAGGCCAATGTTGGATGCTTTCAGCTTATATCTCCAAATTGTACTATCCTGTCGACATATTGGGTTTGTGGAGATAAGAGTATCTGATACTTTGTATTAGTGTCAGACATGACAAAAGGTGGCCATATCAATGTTACATAGGTTATTATGAATGTTTAAAGTTTTCTAAGAACATACCTGGTTCCATCCAGGACGAGAACCTTTGAATTATGTCCTCTTTGAAATGTGGTTTCTTTTTCTTTTCTTTTTTCTATCTCCCAAATAGAAAGAGAATCCTTCAAATGAAGAATACTTAGAAATTAAAGGCAACTGTTGTGGGTGGGTGGTATTATAGGGATAGCGGAATATTTTATTTATTCATTTCTTTTTGTAAGGAAAAAATAGATGAGCTTCGAATATTGATCTTTGGGCAGGCTGAGCCTGACTAGATTTTGTCTAGACTTGGCTTTCTTGCTTACCACCTGTATAAAGAAGCCTCTCATTTCTCCCTCAAATTAATCACGCATTCCATTTTATATGTGGCATTCCCTGAATAACCCGATAAAATTGTCTGGCTGAGCTTCACAGCTGCCTCAGTTTCTATCATAAGACAATAGGTTTAGTTGGAGGTAGAGGGAATGGGATGCTAATAATGCTTATCCTTCGCTAATGAGTAGAACATGAAAAACATGAAAAAAATAAAAAAGAGATCAGTATTGTTTTTATCTATTAGCCTATGCTACACTTTTGGGGTGCACTGATTTTGTAACCCCAGATTACCTGAATGGATAACCTGCTGTGGAAACAAAGTACAGTTCATTTGTTCCCCAAGCATTTAGTTTTCCCTTAAATTGAAGCAATTATTTCTCCCAATTTGATTCTTGAATATGGTTTCTATTTGTAGCCCCCCAGCAATTGAGAGGCTGTCTGGAGGACTCTTTCAAGAAGTCATAATTACAAACACAATTCCAGTAGCAGAAAAGAATTACTTTCCTCAGCTGACTATACTCTCAGTGGCAAACCTGCTTGCAGAGGCTATTTGGCGTGTTCATGATGATGGCTCCTTGAGTAGCATGTTTCGGTGACTTTTGTCTCGTGTTTTTTTTTTTTTTGGCTAATTCATTATAGTGTCTCATTGCATTATTTCTCTTTAGTTCAGAATCGGGCTTTGACCAACAACCCATTTCATGAATATTAGAGAAATAAAGTTTTGGGGTATGTTATGAAGTCTTGTTTTTTTGTTAAAGGAATGATGAGCTAGAATGAGAGGGAACAGGTTCTCAAAGAATATATTTTGACAGTGTAGGTTCTTGGCCTATGTTTTCCAATTGTTGAAGTTAAACTATGGACAGTGTATTTAATGTTATATAGTTAATACTTCAATACAATTGTTGTTGTGTGCGAAATTCTGTCTCTTCTGAGCAAATTTCACATGTGATGCTCTTCTATTATCATATTTATCGAGACTTGTTCCTCCCTTTTGCTTATAAATTGTGTAATGGTTTATCATCAATTATGAAAAAGGTTTTGTTTTTTTTTTCTTCTAATTATTATCAAGGCAGTACATGGAAGGTCACAACTACATAGAACCCAACATGTGATTGTTGGTTTGTGAATCAAATCATGAAATTGAAGGTAACATAATTGTATGAGCAGAATTAATTTTGAATAAAATCACTGACTCAATTGTGTTTTCCTAAGTAGTTCATTCAAGACCATACTAACTCGACTATAGATGATTAAACAACAGACTCACAGACATATTGTTCCAACATGTCTAAGTAACCTTCAACATATAGATTATTAGGACCTTGAATTCCCCATATCTAGGTGCACACACATACATATAAAACTGTTGTTTCAACTTTCAACCAATTGAACTAATGAAGGATGAAGGGTCGGGGGGCACAGAAACTTCGACGGATCCTTCCATCATTTGTGTTACTTTTTTCATTGTAGGTCTAAGCGATGGCTCCTCCTGAATGCACCAAATTGCTATCATCACAAGCTTTTCCAATCTCTTCATGTTGTCCATGGCCTCATCTTCACTCTCCACTAACATATCCAATCTTCCTTCTTTAAAGCAATCATAAGCCCAATCCATCAATATCACCTTGTCTTCATCTTCGAGATCTATTTCAATGTTCTTCCGACAACAAATGATTTCCAATAACAAGATTCCGAAGCTGTAAACATCCACTTTCACTGTGATAGCCATGTTTTTGA
The DNA here is from genome assembly GCF_017979445.1 of Akebia trifoliata. Lineage (NCBI taxonomy): Eukaryota > Viridiplantae > Streptophyta > Magnoliopsida > Ranunculales > Lardizabalaceae > Akebia > Akebia trifoliata. The sequence continues at coordinate 408,503 of NW_028236971.1, forward strand.
ACCATTCAGGGGCAACATACCCTTTAGTCCCCCTAATACCCGTATTAGTACGAGACTGATCAGATTTCAAAAGCTTTGCTAATCCAAAATCGGAAATCCTGGCAGTAAAAGAGTTGTCAAGAAGTATGTTTTGAGGCTTAATGTCGCAATGAATGATTTGGGTGCTACACTCTTCATGTAGGTACGTGAGCCCTCTCGCAATTCCAAATGCAATCTGCATTCTTTGGTACCATTTTGGCCTTGATCTTCCAAAGAGGAAGCTCGCCAAAGAGCCGTTGCTCATGAACTCGTATACCAGAAGCCGGTGTGGTCCGTCATTGCAGAATCCTAATAGTTGGACTAGATTCTTGTGATTGGTCCGGCCGATCGCAGTTACTTCAGCTTTAAATTCTTGCTCACCTTCTTTAACCTCGTCTAACTTCTTAACCGCTACCAAGTTTCCACCATCCGATGCCATCACCCCTTTATAAACTGTTGCAAAAGCACCACTACCTAATTCTTCTTTAAATCCATCCGTAGCTTTTTCAAGCTCTTTGTACGTAAAACTTCGCAGATTCATCCCTGACGTGATTTGGCCCGGGTGAATTTTCTTTGATTTCTTACGGTAGGTGAAGAAAACGAAGAGAGAAATCAATGACAGCGTGACGAAGTTCAGAAACACCGAGCCTCCAAAAAGAAGTGACCCAATGAGGATCAAAGTCGAACGATCTTTCTTCATTAAAATTATAACCGGAGATACCGAAGAATTATCTTTCCTTACTTTGATCAGGACTTTGCCTTCAACACTAGACTTAATCCTCCCATTTGAGAGTGGGAGCTTCAACTTCCAACAGTTTCGATTTTTAAATTTGGCTGCCGCGCAGAAACAATCACTCAAACAAGCTTCTCTGCACCAATCCTCATTTACCGATTTATACCTTTCAGAGGCGGAAGTTTGCCATTCGGTGTTCATTATTTCCTTCATGTCAAATAGAGACGATTCTTGTGATCCCTCCTCGCAGCTTTGCGAAGTGAAATTTTGTTTGCATCCATTTAACTTGTTATTATGATCCAAGTAGGTATACCCGGGTGGGCATTCACAACTAGGTCTCTGATTCTCGTCTAATCTGCAATAGCTGTTAAACCCACAAGCCCCGCTTCCCCTATTCCCCATAATTTTTGTACAAATATTTGAAGGCACGTACCACTTGGTGGACCATCCTCCATTTCTTGCGCGGCTGTTTTTTGGGTAGACATATTGCCTAAAAACTCCATCATAATCAAGTGTTGCTCTTTGGTAGAAATCATTTGTTGAAATCGCGCTAGATGCTGTGTAGTCAAATACGGTTCCATTTGTTGGCATAACGTAAATATAGCCGGACTCATTGAAGACCACATGAGCACCCGTTTGTAGAGTCATGGTTGCCCAGTAAGGTTTGTAAACATCGTCAGTCGGGAAAGCAGTTGGGTAAAGCACGAGATTACCATCGTTTTGTAACCAAAGCAGAAACCTCCCACTCGAGTAATCATCGCTTTCGGTCTGACGAGAAACAAGTCTGCTTCCTTGATCGAATGTCTGTGTAGGCAATATGGTGTCAGTGGGAACATTAAAGCTTTCCCATATATTAATATTGTTTCGGCTCACAATTACTAAATTCCCCGTGTCGAGCATAGCTGCATAAGCGGCTTTGCTTCCTTTGAATTCAGCTTTCCAAATCTCTCCATCTTGAGGGTCGCTCAAAACGAGTTGACCATCAGTAGTTAGCTCAACTTTTGATCCTCTGTGCACCAAATTTGCTCCATTTGCAGACCAAACTATGGTCTTGTCAGGTACTTTGTTGAACCAGATTGCAAGCAAGAAACCTTTGATCCCTATGGGTTGGAACCCAAAAGCAAAATCTCTTGAAGGTGATATCCAATAAGAGTTGTCATTTAAAGCAGATAGAGATGAGCCCAAGCTAATGTTTTGGTAAGTCTGAGATATGGTAAATAGTGGTAGGTGAAGAAGAAAGAGAAACAACAAGTGGAGTATACGATGATGAATGGCTGAAACCATTTTGAGGAAGCTAATATGTTTGAACTATCAATGGTAGGAGAAACAAAACTTGGATTTATAGGCATGAAACTTGGATTAGAACTTATTGTAAAGATTGCAGCACTAGAGGCAGGTAGTGAATTCTCATCAGTGCTATAAAAAACAGATGTTTGACTTCCCCAACAATTGACTTCTATAGTTGATTTTGTTTTCAAGTATTTAAGGTATCAAAAAGACCCAATTTTCTGAAAATCTTTCAAACAAATGACCTGTTTAGCCATATCTCATTGTCATAAAAAAAATTTGGAGCAAACATCCAAAATGATTTTTATGGGGAGTGAGTACTAGAGACATATATCGTTGTTGACTTGTTGCAATTAGGATAATGTAACAAACAACTCAATCTCTATAAAATAAAAATAAAAGGGTAAGTTACGCTTTGACCATCTGTAATTTGTCTTAATTTTATGTTGATCCTCTAATATTTTGATAATTGCACTTACCTCCTCTTTTACTAATAGTGTTAAAATTCAGATGTTATTTTACCATTTAACAGTCATTTATTTTTTATTACAAAAAATAATAATTAAAATTGCCTCAGTCTAAGATTTCACACTTTAATTGTTTATCAAGAAGACTAATATTTTAAAAGGTAAAATGGTCTTTATAAAAATAAAAGAAATCATTTTTAATTGTTTGGTTGACGACAGGTAGATACAAGTGGGGGTAAGTGAGCCCCTTCGATAAGTATAAACGAGGTAGTTAGGGGTCAACATAAAATTATGCCAAACGGCAAGGGGTAAAAGTATAATTTACCCCTAAAAAAAACAAGGAAAAAAGAACATCATCCTCTATGGTGTTTGTCAAATCAGGTCATGAGCAAAGTATTATTTGATAGGGATCAATAGGTCCCTATGATAGTGAAATTATGAGCCGGCAATAATTTTGTTTTTTAGATAATTCAAGGATCTTTATTAATAACATGGTCGAGGAGACCATAAAGCAAAGTACAAATAAGAGAAAACAAAAAAGCAAAGGAAAACAGAACCAAACACAAACTACAAATCAATACTACACACCTAATTTCCTTGGATTCATCGAAAATCTTCCTCTACAAAGAGATGGACCTCAAGATAGAAAAAATAATGTTTTGGATTGAATATTCCTTTTATTCAAAACTCATAAGGGTCCTTTACTTCCAAATCTCTCGGCACATTGCAAAAGGAGTAATGCTCCATAGTTTTTACTTAAATGTCAAGAAGCCCTACCCTATGACAAACCATTCTTCCACTAAACTCCAGAAAGAACTCGGTACACACATTTTCACCCCTACCTACTCACCATTCTCCTTTCAAAACCCACTAAAGTTAACGAAAATTACACGTCTCTTCATTACATTGTCCAATGTCAACACTTTACCTAAGGACATCACTCAAGCTAAGAATACAACTTTGGAGGGAACTTTCAAACCCCCATACATTAACCACCACAAAGCATACCACTCTCATTAGCTTGCAATAGAAAGATTTGACCGAGAATACCTTGTTCTTACTTGGATCCCAAATACAAAAATCCTCATCCGAGAGTCTGCAATAATAAAGTGGTCACAAGCATAGTTAATTATTCTTCGAATAATTCGCGAATCATAATTGTCTTTTCCAACTGATACACAAAACGATTAAAGCATCCATCCGATTCAATTCCTATTAAAAATTCTCGACTTTTTGAACATTGTTGAATCATTCACAATTTATTCTTTTTTAGAATTAAACAAATTAAAAAAACTTTCTACGAAGAGGGTTAAAAATATAAATTAACCCATATTTTTATTATAAAAAAATTCTATATTTTCATTATTCTCTCTTTACAGTTAAAGGTTTTATCATTAGACAATCACTAATTGTTATCGTACTAATCATTGTTTGTTATTTAATATCATGATTATCTGTAACACCCCGGATTTTCAACTCATATCTCGAGGAAATTAAATGGTGAGATTTGGAGGAAAATGTCGAATGAGAGATTTAGAGTAAAATACTCGAATATTGCTATGATTAATTTTGAGGAAAAACCGACTTCGCCATTAGATTCAAAAGGATCGGAATATACACATTAGCCTGTAAGCAAGTTCAAATTCGAGTTCGGATAGAGAAGTTATAGAATCCTCGAATTTCGTGTTAAGTGGGACCCAAAACAGTGGAATTTCGTTAGAGCGAGAATCAAAAAGATTTGATGACACCATTAGATCCGAATCGAAAAATTATTCGAAATGGTATATTCGTTTGTCGTTTTCCGAGTCCGAATAGTTAAGTTATGATCGAAACTAGAAATGAGGAAAAATTACAAGTATGCCCTTAGCTGTGTTATAAAAGAAAAATCTAATTTTTCTTTTATTTCATTTTTCACTCATTCTCTAAGAAACCCAAACGACAGCCACTTTCAATCCAAGGGTTTCGACCCATTGCCATCAAGTTTGTGCGCAAACGAAGCCGAGTTGAACCTCAACGAAGAAGGCAAAGTTGTCGGCCACGACGAGGGCTACAACTTCACCACCTTTGGTTGATCATTCTTGTTCGTTTTCTCCATCCTCCATCAAAACCAGCCCGGTAGCTCGAGTAAACCTCCACATCTTCCGTCCGAGGGCTTCATCGAGTTAGGAGCTAGGTCTATACTTCATTGTAGAAGCGAAGGAGAACGTCATTGTCGGATAGCTTGCAAACCCTCGCTCGTTTCGCATCCAAGTCAGCCCAACCTCGACTCTTGAGCCATCCAACCTTGAGTTGTAGTGCTAGCTTGTACCCTTGGCGTCCACAACCAAGTAAGGGACTTCCAATTCTTATTGGTAGCTTTAGATTTCTCAATGTGCATTTAGGGTTTTGAAACAAAACGTATTGTTTACTTTTGAATCGTAGAAGGTTGTTGTTTGATTTCAAATTCATGGTAGAAGTAGGTGTTTTGTTTATGTTTTATCGAATTTTGATAACAAAATCGTGGGTGGGTTGAATGATTCGAAGAATGGAAGAAGAATCCGAAACATGGATCGAAAACTCGAAGGTTCGAGTAAGGTTCAGGCTGTAGGTGGGAAGGGTCGGTGCCACCGGCACCTACCGAAGGCATTCTGTCGGTCCCACCGACAGAATGGAGCTTCTGCCACCGACGAAGCTAAACAGCCCGAGAAATTTTACACTGTCGGCAGGACCGTCGGTCCCACCGACATCTGCCGATGTGTATTATGTCGGTTCCACCGACAGCATCTTGTTCCTGCCGCCGACAGCCACCGACAGACACAGTTCTCTTCAGAACAGTGTTCTGACTCTTGGCTTGACTTCCTCACACCTTATACACTATTTCTCACCCTTTATTTCATTAAAAACATTTAAGTAAATGTCCTCTTTAATTTTTACTTTCCATTTACTTTAAGTTCTTTAATGAAATTAAGGTTTTACCCCCCATTTTGGAACAATGGGAATGGTTTTAAGATCCAAATCTCAAAGGATCAAAATCCGAATTTTGGTTTTAAGAACAAAACGTATTTTTCGACGTTTTCGGCAAGTTTTCAAAATATAATAACTTTCGTATTACTTTGAATTATATTACGAAAACTATATGGTTGCGAATCTCGTGATCGAGACTTTCATTTCGAAAAACCCGTTTTCAATTTCGAGAACTTTGAAAAAATGAATTTTTGACACTTAGCCAAATTTTCACCAGCTTTCTCTATTTTTAACAGCCTTGGTCCCGAGCATCGCTGGGACTTTATTTTTAAATAAACTTTGAGGGTTTTTAATGGAAAGACCAAAAGAATGACTTTGAAATATTGAAAATGGATGATTGATTTGAAAAGACGAAAAATGAGAATGTTGAAAGAATGGGAAAGGGATGAAACGGTAAATTGTCAGAATCACACCCGAGGGGTGATGTCTGCCTTTTACATTGTATGTTGTGTGTAGGTTGGTGAAAGGATATCCAGATTATTAATGAAAGGGTTGCATGTTTATTTCCGATTATGTTAGCGCTTGCGTTGAGTACTGTTATTTATTTTTAGGCCGCGTGGCCACGGTTGCATGGTAGGAACTGGATATCCGTTCTCAACCCTGTTCTGTTAATTTCTCTTTTGTTTTAAATGAAAAATCATATATGTACGTAGCTATTTTGTGAGCTGTTAAAGGGTTTGTGAATGCCTGAAGGGATAGTGTGTCACATCATCCGGAGGGGTGCACTATCCTGGGATGTACGGTAGGGACCACCAAACTCATACGTGGTATGGGACGCGTATGAGAGTGGAGTCACAACTGGAATCCGGGTCCATTCCTTTCTTATCTTTACCAGTGAACGTGTTTTGTAAAGGTGGTCGTATACGAGTGGAGTGTCTTTTGGGAATCATATGCACGCCTGATAGGCATAGACGAAGATGATTAGTCAGTGATCACTAACAATCTAGTAGTAGTCGAACGTTCTGACACATCGAAAAGAGACCCATTTGCTTACGGTCACGTCAAACGGCCAGCCTGAGCCGGATAAATGGTCACCAGTGTGGTAAGCGCAGCGACCGGCCACAAAATCAGGAACTAAAAGCCAGATTTATGTTGTAACATCATGTCCCGACTGGGAGCGATCCAGTCGTGAATCCCAACTCTTTAATTCCAATACTCCACCACTTGTATTATGTATCTGTTGTTATATTTCGAATTATAAACTGAAAAGCATGTCTATCGTTTTAATATTGTCAACGGTATTTGCATAGAATGGAAAATGTATAATGAGTATGGATGATTGATGCCATGTGTAATCTTTAAACTGTTTAGTTGCTCATCCCTGGCTATATGTACCAGTTGATCGTATTTTATCTTGTAAAACCTTGCATGTATTAAAATGTTCAGTATGCTTTATTCGATCATACTTAGGAAGGGTTATTAGTAGGAATTGGCTGTGGACTTACTGAGTAGCCATTGTTACTCACCCTTTGCTTCCTATTTTTTTAGTTTCAGCACTTGCAGCTGTCGAGGCAGGCGTAGAGGCAGTAATTGAGGAGTATCTGGTCGATCAGATCGACGATCAGATTTTATTGCCTAGTGAGCACTAGGGCTACATCCGTTAGAATTGCCAGTTTCATCCAGGATGTATGTAGTTTTTGGATTGAGAGTTTAGGCCTATGTTAGAGAGAGTGTTTTGGTAAGCCTGTATATTGATAAATCTTCCGCACTCTGATCTACTTACATGTTAGATGTAATTTAGTCTTCCGCTGTTCATTTCCCGTATTTACAGCTTTATATACAGGTTGTATTATAAATTGGTTTATCAGGTTTGAGTTCCGTGAAACGTTAACATAAACAGAGGAGACCATGCCAAAATTTCGAGGTGCCACCTAGTACCTTGGGATTTGGCATTGGGATTTGTGTTAGCGTTTGGCGGGGCGCCACATTATCAATCAACAATTAGGTGTTTTTTGTTAAACTAAAAAAAAATAAGTGCTGAAAAAAATAAGCTCTGATTTTAAGTGCTGGAAAAGTTGTTTGTTTAGATGTCAAAATAATGTTGAATTCATTAAAATTAAATTCACATAATCATGTTTATTACATATTGCTGAAAATTGGTAAATTGCCCTTACAATCATATTATACATTATTTGCATATTTCAATTGCCTATTTCTTATCAAACACAATAAAATATTTTATTTCATATAAAATTAAAATACAATTCATTTTTAAATAATAAAATAATACTAATTTTCAATTTCTAAATAATAATTTTTATTTCTAAAACCCCACAAATTTCAAATTAAAAATAATAATGTCATATAAGTCATCAAAATTTGAAATTAACATTGTCATATTATCCATCAAAATTGAAAATCAATATTGTCATACCTAACAAAATAATATCATTTCATATATTTACACCACTAAGATGATTTGCAATTTGATCTCGTAAGGTATTATTCAGATTGTCCGAACAACTTTTCCACACCAAGATGAGTATCTCCCCCATTAGTTATTTTAAGAAGAACATCTTTATCATCGTATTGATGAACAAGTTCATTAGTTATCAAAATTTTACGAAGAAAAATTATGAATTGTCATATATGTAATCACTATATTTCTCTGAGTAAGAAAATAGTATGGTGCCATCTTTTTTAAAATTAGGAACCGCACTTTCAAAACTTCGAAAGCCCTCTCAATTACATTTCTCAATCTATTATGTGTATGGTTAAATATTTTTCTCTTGCATCTACGACATTTACGACAAAAATCAGGTAACCAATAACGCATATTGTGATATGGTGTCATAAAACCTTGTATGTACTGTAAGCATCATCAACCAAATAATATTTATCTACATCAAAATGAATACATTGTTAAATAAGAAATATATATAGATATTATATTTATTACTAAAAAAACTATAGGAAATACTAATAATATTAGATGAAAGAATTGGAAATCTGTTTGCAAGATTACGGATAGTCTTTATTAAGACCCTTGAATCATGCGTTACTCCTTCCCATCTAGCTTGTACGTTTATAAATATTATATCAAAGTTACAAATAGTCATTACATTTTAATAGCATTCAGACATTCTCCTTCCTCTGTAAGGAATTTGTCCATCCGATGGAATGCAAGCATAGATGAGTGTTCCATCAATTATACCAAGAGCACCCTTGTTAATTAACTAAAAGAGTACATTACTACTGATAAAAAATATAAATATAAATATAAACTATCATAGGTAGAAAGTTAAGTACCTTAAATATTTGTCTAAAATGTCGATGAGTTTGAATTTCTTCAATTTGGTTGATCTTGTTTTTTTGTTAAAGGAATGATGAGCTAGAATGAGATGGAATAGGTTCTCAAAGAATATATTTTGACAATGCAGGTTCTTGGCTTATGTTTTCCAATCGTTGAAGTTAAGCTATGGACATCATAGTTAATGTTATAGAGCTAATACTTCAATACAATTGTTGTTGTGTGCAAAATTCCATCTCTTCCGAGCAAATTTCACATGTGATGCTCTTCTATTATCATACTTATCGAGACTTGTTCATCCCTTTTGCTTATATACTGTGTAATGGCTTGTCATCAATTATGAAAAATGTGTTTTTTTTTTTTTCTTCTAATTATTATCAAGGCAGTACATGGAAGGTCACAACTACATAGAACCCAACATGTGATTGTCGGTTTTCGAATCAAATCATGAAATTGAAGGTAACATAATTGTATGAGAAGAATTAATTTTGAATAAAATCACTGACTCAATTGTGTTTTCCAAAGTAGTTCATTCAAGATCATACTAACTCGACTATAGATGATTAAACAACACTCACAAACAGATTGTTCCAACATATATAAGTAACCTTCAACATAGATTATAGGACCTTGAATTCCCCATATCTAGGTCCACACACATACATATAAAACTGTTGTTTCAACTTTCAACCAATTGAACTAATGAAGGATGAAGGGTTGGGGGGCACAGAAACTTCGATGGATCCTTCCATCATTTGTGTAACTTTTTTCATTGTAGGTCTAAGCGATGGCTCCTCTTGAACGCACCAAATTGCTATCAGCACAAGCTTTTCCAACCTCTTCATATCGTCCATTGCCTCATCTTCGCTCTCCACTAACATATACGATTTTCCTTCTTTAAAGCAATGATAAGCCCAATCCATCAATACCACCTTGTCTTCATCTTCGAGATCTATTTCAATATTCTTCCGACAACAAATGATTTCCAATAACAAGATTCCGAAGCTGTAAACATCCACTTTCACCGTGATAGCCTTGTTTTTGAACCATTCAGGGGCAACATACCCTTTAGTCCCCCTAATACCCGTATTAGTACGAGACTGATCAGATTTCAAAAGCTTTGCTAATCCAAAATCAGAAATCCTTGCACTAAAAGAGTCGTCAAGAAGTATGTTTTGAGGCTTAATGTCACAATGAATGATTTGGGTGCTACACTCTTCATGTAAGTACATGAGCCCTCTCGCTATTCCAAATGCAATCTGCATTCTTTGGTACCACTTTGGCCTTGAACTTCCAAAGAGGAAGCTCGCCAAAGAGCCGTTGCTCATGAACTCGTATACCAGAAGCTGGTGTGGTCCCTCGTTGCAGAATCCTAATAGTTGGACTAGATTCTTGTGATTGGTCCGGCCAATCGCAGTTACTTCAGCTTTAAATTCTTGCTCACCTTCTTTAACCTTGTCTAACTTCTTAACAGCTACCAAGTTTCCACCATCTGATGCCACCACCCCTTTATAAACTGTTGCGAAAGCACCACTTCCTAATTCTTCTTTAAATCCATCTGTAGCTTTTTCAAGCTCTTTGTACGTAAAACTTGGCAGATTCATCCCTGGCGTGATTTGGCCCGGGTGAATTTTCTTCGATTTCTTATGGTAGGTGAAGAAAACAAAGAGAGAAATCAATGACAGCGTGACGAAGTTCAGAAACACCGAGCCTCCTAAAAGAAGTGACCCAATGAGTATCAAAGTCGAACGATCTTTCTTCATTAAAATTATAGCCGGAGATACCGAAGAATTATCTTTCCTTACTTTGATCAGAGCTTTTCCTCTAACACTACAATCAAGCCTCCCGTTCGAGAGTGGAGCCCTCTTCTTCCAACAGTTTCCTTCTCTAAAAATGGCTGCCGCGCAGAAACAATCACTCAAACAAGCTTCTCTGCACCAATACTCGTTTACCGATGTATACCCTTCAAAGTCGGAAAATGGCCAATCAGCGTTCATCATTTCCTTCATGTCAAATAGAGACGATTCTTGCGATCCCTCCTCGCAGCTTTGCGAAATGAAATTTTGTTTGCATCCTTTTAATTTGTTATTAGGATCCAAGTAGGTATACCCGGGTGGACATTCACAACTAGGTCTCTGATTATCATCTAATCTGCAATAGCTGTTAAACCCACAAGCCCCACTTCCTATATCCCCCGTAAGTTTTGTACAAATATTTGAAGGCACGTACCACTTGGTGAACCATGACAATGGCCATGTATTTCTTGCGAGACTGGTTTTTGGGTAGACATATTGCCTAAAAACTCCATCATAATCAAGTGTTGCTCTTTGGTAGAAATCGTTTGTTGAAACCGCACTAAATGCTGTGTAGTTAAATAGGGTTCCATTTTTTGGCGTAACGTAAATATAGCCGGACTCGTTAAAGACCAGGTGAGTGCCCATTGGTTGAGTATAGCTTGCCCAGTAAGCAGTGTAAACATCGTCAGTCGGGAAAGCAGTTGGGTAAAGCACGAGATTACCATCGTTTTGTAACCGAAGCTGAAACCTTCCACTCGAGTAATCATCGCTTTCTGTCTGACGAGAAACAAGTCTGCTTCCTTGATTCAATATCTGTGTAGGCAATATGGTGTCAGTGGGAACATTAAAGCTTTCCCATATATTAATATTGTTTCGGCTCACGATTACTAAATTCCCCGTGTCGAGCATAGCTGCATAAGCAGCTTTGCTTCCTTTGAATTCTGCTTTCCAAATCTCTCCGTCTTGAGGGTCGGTCAAAACGAGTTGACCATCAGTAAGCTCAACTTTTGATCCTCTGTGCACCAATTTTGCTCCCTTTGCAGACCAAACTATGGTCTTGTTAGGTATGTTGTTGAACCAGATTGCAAGCAAGAAACCTTTGATCCCTATGGGTTGGAACCCAAAAGCAAAATCACTTGAAGGTGATGTCCATGAAGAGTTGTCATTTAAAGCAGATAGAGATGAACCCAAGCTAATGTTTTGGTAAGTCTGAGATATGGTAAATAGTGGTAGGTAAAGAAGAAAGAGAAACAACAAGTGGAGTAAGCGATGAATGGCGGAAACCATTGAGGAAACTATATATATGTTTGAACTATCAAGAGTAGGAGAAACAAAACTTGGATTTATAGGCTTGAAACTTGGATTAGAACTTATTGTAAAGATTGCAGCACTAGAGGCAGGTGGTGAATTCTTATCAAGTTCTATAAAAAACAGATGTTTGACTTCCCCAACAATTGACTTCCATAGTTGATTTTGTTTTCAAGTATTTAATGTATCAGAAAGACCCAATTTTCTGAAAATCTTTCAAACAAATGACCTGTTTAGCCATATCTCATTGTCATAAAAACAAATTTGGATCTCATCATCACCGTAGCAAACATCCAAAATGATTTCCATTGGGAGTGAGAGTGCCAGAGACATATATCATTGGTGACGTTGTTGTATTAGGAATACAATAATCAACTCAATCTCTATAAAATAAAGTAAAAATGGTAAGTTACAGGTTGACCCTATGTAATTTATCTTAATTTTGTATTTATCCCCTAATATTTTGATAATTGCATTTACCTCCTCTTTTGCTAATGTTGTTAAAATTAAGATATTATTTTATGATTTAACCCTGTCTTTTATTTTTTATTACAAAAAATGATAATTAAAAATGTCCCAGTCTAAGAATTCACTCACGTGTGAATCCATTTCTTTCACGAGCATATTATAATATTTTAAAAAGGTAAAACAGTCTTTATAAAAATAAAAAATCATTTTTGACTGTTTGGTTGACAGGAGGTAGTTAAAAGTGGGGGCAAGTGAGCCCCTTCGATAAGTATAAGCGATGTAGTTAGGGGTCAACATAACATTATGCCAACGACAAGGGGTAAAGTGTAATTTACATCCTATATGGTGTTTGTCAAATCAAGTCACGAGCAAAGTATTATTTGACAGGGATCAATAGGTCCGTGTGATAGTGAGATTATGAGTCAGTAATAATTTTAATTTTTTTGATAATTCAAAGATCTATATTAATAACATAGTCGAGGAGACCATGAGGCAAAGCACAAACAAGAGAAAACAAAAAAGGAAAGGAAAATATAACCAAGTACAAACTACAAATCAATACTACATACCTAATCCCACTTGGTTATGAAGTCTTCAAAAAACACCCCCTTCAATCTATTGAAAATCTTGCTTCACAAAAAGATAGGCCCCAACATGAAAAAAATAATGTTTAGGACTGAATATTCCTTTTATTCAAAAGTCCTAATGTTCCCTTCCTTCCAAATCTCCCAGCAAATTGCGAAAGGAGTAATGCTCCATAGTTCTCTCTTAAATGTTGAGACGTCCTACCCTATGACAAACCATTCTTCTACTAAACTCTAGAAATAACTCGATACACACACCTTCACCCCTACCGACTCCCCATTCTCTTTTCATAACCCACTAAAGTTAACAGAAATTACACATCTCTTCATTACATTATCCAACGTCAACATTTTACCTAAGGACGTCACTCAAACAAATAATGCAACTGTGGAATGAACTTTCGGACCCCCACACATTTACCACGGGAAAGGAACAAGCATGCCACCCCATTAACTTGCAATAGAAAGATTTGACCGAGAATACCCCATTCTTACCTGGATCCCAAATACAAAAATCCTCATCTGGGAGTCTGCAATAATAAACTGGTCACAAGCATAATAGTAATTTTTCGAATGATTCGCGAATCATAACTGACTTTTTCGAATGATACACAAAACGATTAAAACTTCCGTCCAATTCAATTCCTATTAAAAATTCTGGACTTTTTGAACATTTTCGAATCTTCACGATTTATTCTTTTCTTGAATTAAACAAATCAAAAATACTTTCTACAAAGAGGGTTAAAAATATAAATTAACCCATATTTTTATTATAATCTTTTTTTTCATTATAATCTCTTTACAGTTAAAGGTTTCATCATTAGACAATCACTAACTGTCATCGTATTAATCATTGCTTCTTATCGAATATCACGATTATCAATCAACAATTAGTTTTTTTCACTCCATTTATATATCTTCTCTCTCCTCTTAGAATTTTTGAACATAAGTCTTGGTAACTCAATTAATTCTGATAGTATGTGTTTTGCATTAAGAAGATTTGTGTTAATAGTATGGTTAATCATAAGAAAAAAAAAATGTTCTTAGTTTTAACCTTTTTTTTTTCTATATATGTTATTTTAGAATAACTATTAAAATGGAATATGTGTAAAAGTATCCAAGTGTTATTTATTTGTAATAAGACTAAAGTGTTTGATGTATATGCATAAAAATATCATATGCTCTTATTTTACCAAGGATGAGTTCAAAGATGAAGGGTACTGATAGTGATTTTGAAAAATTAGATATAAAAATAATAAATCTTAAAAAGATAGCAAAGTTTTCTAAGTGTGTGTTTAGTAACACTTTTGAAGTCCGAATAGATTCAAACTTCAAAAACTTTATTTTTATTTGTTCAATTCAGATTTCAGAACCCAAATTCAAAAGTTTTGAACTAGCGATGGGGAGGTGTTGGATGAAAACTTTTGAAGTCTAAATTCTAGTTTTAGACTTCGAAAGTGTTACCAAACATACCATAAATATTTGGATATGAGTACTATGAAAATTTTAATATGTATACACAATTTTTTTAAAATTTTCTAGAGTATTGAAGTTGAATTATACCAAAATCATCCTCGTATTGCATTATTGTTGTTTTTCAAAATTTTAAATGAACTACTAAATATATATTCTAAATTGTACTCAAATTAATCCCGTAACGTTTTTTTTCGTACACGGAATTGCTAACTATGGCCACAAGTGCATGGTGAAACTGTAATCTGATTAGTATTATCTTTGATATTTAATTAGGAATTAGGTTTAGATTGACTATTTTGATTATTTTAATATTAGATTTTTATTTTTTATGTAATGTTCTTAGACTTAATACAGTTTAATCTAGAGGTACAATATAATTTTAATATTTTATTACTTTCAGTGATAATTAATAACTAGCCGGCTTCAAAAGTTTGAAGAAAACGTCCATGTATTTTACTACTTATTTTAAATTTATAAACATACTCCTCCACGGTTTGGTGAATATTTGAGTTATCCCTATATTTTCAAATTGATGACATGCCCCCTTGACTTCCTTGACCTCTATCTTCCCTATTAGACAAATAAAAATGATCTAAATGCCCTTGTCTACAACCCTCAAACAAAAACCTTGATGTTTTTTTTAACAAAATTAGTCATTTTCAACCACTTGTGTAAATTATTTTACTCTACTCTTTAAAAGGGCTAGCAACGGATCAGTATTAATATCACTACAATACTGATCCAATTTTTTTAAAACATGTACCCGATCTGATCAAAATAATGAATATGTGAATCGAATCCGATCTATTTCATTTCATTCTTAATCCGAAACGATCCGAATACATGCCTTATTTTAAAATTATCAATGCTCATAAATTTTTTTTTTTTTTTTTTTTAAATTTACTTTCCAACTACAAATATAGAGGGAAACCAAAAGGACTAAAACGTTTTATCTATATGTATTTATATAAAATTAAGAGTAATAAAAAATTATAAAAATATATTCGAATCGGATTATTTTCAAAGCGGATTGGGGTACATCTATCCGAATCCGATCCGAAATTGTTTCAGATCTAAGATTTCAATCCGATCCGAAAATCTAATTTTTCATGTTTTTCGGATTGGATCGGGGTTCAAGCTAGTTCAAACGTTGGGTATATTTCGGATCATTGCTAGCCCTACTCTTTAACCTTAAGAGTCTATCCACTTCAACCTTAAAAAGGTTATACGATGAAAGATTTTACATATAAGAGGTTGAACATGATTGGTTTTGTTGGTTTTGTTAAGACGTCAAGGGCATAATGTTTCTGAGGTGGTCGTGCTACTTTCGAGATTGAAGTTATATTTACATAATCTTCTAGAAGATGAGTGACAAACATAGAGTAGATTTCATCAGAGAGTTCATTAGTTCTCCAAGTTATTGGAAAGATTGCAGCACTATAGTGATTTTGTTTTCAAGTATATTTTCTGAAAATCTTTCAAACAAATGACCTGGTTTAGCCATATCTCATTGTCATCAAAACTGTATCACAAAAAATTGGGTCTCATCATCCCCAGTGATTTCTATTGGGAGTGAGAGCACTAGAGACATATATCATTGTTGACTTGTTGCATTAAGATAATGCAACAGTCAACTCAATCTCTCTATGAAAAAAAAAGCAAGAGTATGTAGGGTAAGTTACACTTTGACCCTCTGTAATTTGTTTTAATTCCATGTTGATCTCCTAATATTTTGATAATTGTACTTACCTCCTCTTCCCCACTAATGGTGTTTGTCAAATCAGGCCACAAGCAAAGTATTATTTGATAGGGATGAATAGGTCCTGTGATGGTGAAATTATGAGTCAACAATAATTTTGTTTTTTTAATAATTCAAAGATCTTTATTAATAATATGGTCAAGAAGACCAAGAAGCAAAGTACAAACAACAGAAACCAAAAAGCAAAGGAAAACAGAATCAAGCACAAACTTCAAATCAATACTACACACCTAAATCCACTTGGCTATGAAGTCTTTTAAAAACAACCTCTTGGATTCATCGAAAATCTTACTTACAAAAAGACAGACTCCAAGACAGAAAAAACAATGTTTTGGACTGAATATTTCTTTTATTCGAAAGTCCTAAGGTTCATTTCTTTCCAAATCTCCCAGCAAATTGCAAAAGGAGTAATGCTTCCTAATTTTTTCTTAAATGTCTAGAAGCCCTACCCTATGACAAACCATTCTTCCACTAAACTCCAAAAAGAACTCGATAGACACATCTTCATCCCTACCGACTCTCCATTCTCCTTTCATAACCCACTAAAGTTAATGGAAATTACACATTTTTTCATTACATTGTCCAATGTCAACATTTTACGTAAGTATATCACCCAAACAAAAAATGCAACTTTGGAGGAAAATTTTGGACCCCCACGCATTAACCACCGGAAAGGAACAAGCATGCCACCTCATTAACTTGTAATAGAAAGATTTGACCGAGAATACCCCATTTTTACTCGGATCCCAAATACGAGAATCCTCATCTGGGAGTCTATAATAATAAAGTGGTCACAAGCATTGTTAGTAATTCTTCGAATAATTCATGAATCATAACTGAATTTTTTGAATGATACACAAAATGATTAAAACTTCTGTCCAATTCAATTCCTATTAAAAATTCTAGACTTTTTGAACATTTTTGAATCATTTTATTGTTTTCCTGAATTTAAAAAAAAAATCTAAAATACTTTCTACAAAGAGGGTTAAAAATATAAATTAACCCATATTTTTATTTTAAAAAATTCTATATTTTCATTATTCTCTCTTTACAGTTAAAGGTTTCATAATTAGAGAATCACTAATTGTTATCGTACTAATCATTGTTTGTTATCGAATATCACGATTATCAATCAATAATTAGTTTTTTCACTCCTTTTATATATCTTCTTTCTCCTCTCAAAATTTTTGAACATGAGTCTTGGTAACTCAATTAATTCAGATAGTATTTGGTTTGCATTATGAAGGTTTGTGTTAACAATATGATTAACCATAAGAAAAAAATGTTC
Organism: Akebia trifoliata; assembly: GCF_017979445.1. Taxonomy (NCBI): domain Eukaryota; kingdom Viridiplantae; phylum Streptophyta; class Magnoliopsida; order Ranunculales; family Lardizabalaceae; genus Akebia; species Akebia trifoliata. The sequence goes on from NW_028236971.1 coordinate 425,940, forward strand.
TTAGTTTTTTTTTTTCTTTTCTTTTTTCTATATATGTTATTTTAGAATAACTATTAAAATGGAATATGTGTAAAAGTATCCAAATTTTATTGATTTGTAATAAGACTCAAGTGTTTGATATACATGCATAAAAATATCATATGCTCTTAATTTACTAAAGATGAGTTCAAAGATGAAGGGTACTGATAGTGATTTTAAAAAATAAGATATAAAAATAATAAATCTTAAATAGATAGTGGAGTTTTCTAAGTGTGTGTTTGGTAACACTTCTGAAATTTGAATGGAGGTGGTCCACCTTTAAAATTCAGACTTCAGAAACTTTATTTTTATTTGTTTCAGTTTAGATTTTATTTTTATTTGTTTCAGTTTAGATTTTAGAACCTAAATTATTCAAAAGTTTTGAACTAGTGATGGGGAGGCGCTGGATGAAAACTTCTTAAGTCTAAATTCTAATTTCAAACTTCAGAAGTGTTACCAAACATACTCTAAATATTTGGATATGACTACTATGAAAATTTTAATATATATACCCACAATTTTTTTAAAATTTCTTAAGTATTGAAGTCAAATTGTAATCAAACCATTCTCGTATTGCATTTTTATCATTTTTCAATTTTTAAACGAACTACTACATATATATTTTGAATTGTCCTCGAATTAATCCCGTAATGTTTTTTGCCACACACGGAATTGCTAACTATGGCCACAAGTGTGTGGTGAAACTGTACTCTGATTAGTATTATCTTTGATATTTAAATAGGAATTTGGTTTACATTAAGATTGTTTTGACTATTTTACTATTAGATTTTGATTTTTTTATGTAAATGTTCTTCGGCTTAATATAGTTGAATCTAGAGGTATAACATAATTTAATATTTTATCACTTTTAGTGATAATTAACAACTACTGCCGGCTTCAAGAGTTTGAAGAAACCTTCCATGTATTTTACTACTTATCTTAAATTTATAAGCATACCCTTCCACGGTTTGGTGAATACTTGAGTTACCCATATATTTTCAAATTGATGACATGCCCCCTTGACTTCCTTGACCTCTGTCTTCTCTATTAGAAAAATAAAAATGATCTAAATGCCCTTGTCTACAACCCTCAAATAAAAACCTTGATTTTTCTTCCCAAAATTAGTCATTTTCAACTACTTGTGTAAATTGTTTTACTCTACTCTTTAAAAGGGATACAACGAATGGGTATTGGATCAATACCATTGCAATACCGATCAATTTTTTTTTAAAACATGTACCCCACTACGTGAAAACTGGAAAATTTGACAGAAAAATTGACAGGCCAAGGGTCACAAATTTTAGAAACTGAATTTTGACGGTCTAAGACCATCGAAATTCTTGATGTTCCCAGATTTGACGGCTTAGAGCTGTCGAATTTCTCCCATCTTTCATTAATTTGATAGTTTCGGACCGTTGAAAAAAAAATTTGACTATGAAAAATTCGAAACCAATTTGACCTCTTGGTCCGTCGAATTTTATGAAATTTGACGGCCCAAAGCCGTCAAATTTGGGCTTTTTTCACATTGTGCCCGATCCAATCAAATTAATGAATATGTGAACTGAATCCAATCTATTTCATTTCATCCTTAATCCAAAATCGATCTGAATACATGCCTTATTTTAAAATTATCAATGTACATAAAATTTTAAAAAAATCTACTTTCCAACTACAAATATAAAGGGAAATTAGACAGATTAAAACGTTTTATCTATATGTGTTTATATGAAATTAAGAATAAAAAAAATTATTAAAAATATGTTCGAATCAGATTATTTTAGGAGAGGATTGTGATACATCCGAATCCAATCCGAAATTGTTTCGGATCTAAGATTTTAATCCAATCCAAAAATCTAATTTTTCATGTTTTTCGGATTGGATTTTGTTCAAGCTAGTTCAAACGTCGGGTTTATTTTGGATCATTGCTAGCTCTGCTCTTTAACCTTAAGAGTATATCCATTTCAACCTTAAAAAGGTTATTTGATAAAAGATTTTACATATAAGAGGTTGAACATAACAGGTTTTGGGAAGAAAATTTCAAGGGTTTTTTATTATAGGTTGAAGAGAATGAAATTTAGCCCATTTCTTAATGATATATTATAGAAGTTCAAGGTTACAAATAAAACTCCTAGAGAACATCCCAACATGCTTAAAGCCAAGAGAGACTCAAAATATGAAATAAGGTTTTTTTCGTACATCTTTTACCCTATTATCAAAATGTGATGCCAAATAATTCCCCTCAAGCCCTCGGTTGCTTAATTTTGATTAAGTCATGTTACTTCAATGTGACATGCAAATAGTCTACAAATATTAGCCTCTACTTCACAATATGGTCAATAATGACTAATAGCACAATGATTATCTACCAAACCAATATACTCAAACAATAGGAAAATAGGGTTTCATTTACTTATGTAGGTAAAATCAGATTAAAACAATACATATAGGGTTTAGGGTTTAATTTCACTATAAATTCTTAACCTAAACTTATCAATGAAGTTTGTAACCATAGCATCTGATCGAAAGTTCGAACTAGTGACTTTCTTAGGTCATGTAATTATGTTGGACCTAGGAATCATGTTTAATTCCTATGAATATGATGAAACTGAAAAAATAATCGAAGCGAACAGATAGACAAACAATCACAATCAAAATTTATTGCTTCCCTACTTATTTTTAATAAAATCAAGACTAGCCATGATCATACTAGACTACGTCCAACCCATGACAAGGTCATACCTTATTTATTGGTAGAAAGTAATGTTTCAAAATCTTAGGTAACATGTTGAATGATAAAAATGTTTCGATTTCATCTTGATGTTTCTGAAAAATATCAAAATGGAATGAAAATTTGCACCTTTCAAGTGACATTTAACAACTCAAGGAATTACAAATCAAAGAGAGTAGTCGTATCCAAGAAGGAATTATATTTCCTTAAGAGCATTATAATTAAGGCCACCTTAAGCCTACAAAGCTTAAAATACACACAAAAATCGAATTTAAATCTATAAAATTCATGTTGTTTTAAGAATGTGTACCTTGATCAATGTTAATTGGAGATGTTGTAAGTTGTAATATTAATTAATGAAAGTAGGGCTGTCAATGGATTGGATCATACCCGAAATCCGATCCATTCCAGTATGATAACTTTGGGTCTGGATCAATTATTAAGATTTTAATATCTTATTGGATCGGATCTAGATTGACAATGTCTCGATCCAATAAGGACCCGTTCGATAAAATGTTAAAAAAATTACATAATTATATTATATATTTGCTGAAGGGTTAGGATCCTTTGACTCATAAAAAAAACACGTGATCGCAACCATTTAAACACAAAATCAAATGGTATAGATTTATCTTCGGGATACATATCTCCTAGAATTGTGTTATCAAGATACACATAAATCTCAACTGGATTTTGTATCTAAACAGTTGGGATCATGTGTTTTCTCATGAATCAACAGATCCAAACCCTTTGCTTAAATATGTAGAATTGATTTAGTTTCATTTATATCAAATAGGATCCCGATAGAATTACCATACTTCTGTATAAAAAGTTGTCTTCAAAGAGGCATGACCTCATCTTCCTAAGGATTCTTCTTGAAATCACAACTCAATTCATGTGGTTGATAATTTCTTTTTTCAATATGAGGCCACCAACATCAACTAGAAGCATTCCAAGACAATCCCAAACACAAAATATTTTATGGTCAAATGTTTCATTCCAATCTAATATGTTCTAACGAAACATTTCAATGGCATAAAATTTTCTTTGTATCGCCTTCTTTCAAGCAATTCAATTGCCATCAAAACATTTTGGATGGTTGAAGCTAATTCTTGTATGATCGGATTGTTTAGATATCCCAATTTAATAAAATACATTATACATTGAGTCGTGATAATATGAATGCCTTCCATCACATAACCGTAGATCTCTTACCTCGGGATATGCAAAACCACAAATCTTTTTCTTGTATATCCCAAGGTATTTGATCTATGGTTTTATAATGGGGGCATTTGTCAGAGGGGAGTGTCATATTATAGATTAGAGAGATGAGAAAAGAAAAATGATTCCTCTTTTATCACCAGAGCAAGAACCAAGTATTTTAATCTTATATAAGAAAACTTCAACCATCTCCATCGAAAAGCCATTGTAAATCTAAAGATTCCTGAACACATAATAAATAAAAATCAAATAAGAATATAGCATAAACAGCCCAACATCTACAAAAAAGAGAGAATACGGTGTAAACTCATAAATAAATAAATAAAAACGTAATAGAAAGTGAGAGAATAAGAACCAGGAGGTGGGTTAGAAAACATCATCTAGTTAATTGGAAACAAGTTTGTTCAGACAAGAAAAATGGTGGTCTTGGGGTTAGGAGACTCGGGATAATGAACATGGCTTTGAGGGGGAAGTGGTTATGGAGATTTAGATTCGATGAGAATAGTTTGAGGAGAAAAGTCATACAAGGAAAATACGGAGCAAGGCGAACGGGGTGGGAGAGTGGACCAGTTAAACATGCTCATGGTTGTGGGATGTGGAAAGGCATCATGAAGATCATTCCTTTGCTCAAGTCGAGAATCAAATTCAAAGTAGGGCAAAGGAATAAAGTAAGATTTTGGGAGGATATATAATACAACAATCAGCCTCTTATGGAGGTATTCCCTTCCTTGTATTTCATATCCTTAAAAAAAAGGTTCCCAATCGCATCTTTCTAACGAGATGTAGGTGGAGAATGGGCTTGGGACTTTGGGTTTTGAAGAGGTATTGACGACTTGGAGTTGGTAGAAGTTGGCAGATTAATTGATGAAGCTTTGAATATCGACCTTTGCTTGGGTAGGGAAGACGAGAGAGTGTGGATGACAAGTTTTCGATACGTTCTTTCTACCATCCTTGTGTAATAATGGAGATAATTCTTTCCCTTATGTCTCAATTTGGGGACCAAAGGTGCCAAGTAACGTTGTTTTTTTTTCACTTGGACGGCATCGTTAGGAAGGATACAAACGGTGGGTTTTTTGATGTGGCGTGGGTGGTACAGGGTAAGTTGTTGTGCCCTATGCATGAATAATGGAGAATCCTCAAATCATCTTCTCCTTCATTGCAAATTTTCTCATGGTATTTGGGCACATTTCTTTAAGTTGTATGGAATCCTAACTTGTCTACCAAAAACAATAAAGGACCTTTTCACGTGTTGGTCGTCGATTGGGTATTCTGTTAAAGGCACGAGGAGATTGTTGTGGAGCATTACACCTTTCGCAATATGTTGGGGGCTGAGGTTGGAGAGGAATAGACACATTTTTGAGGGGAAACAAATGGATGGCATAGATATGATTGTATCTATTTTGGGTATTTTGTCTTGTTGGTCTAAAGTTTATAAAGAATTTAGAGGGCTGTTTTTCGAGGATTTTATTTACAATTAGGATGGGATTCATTGTGTTTCTCGTGAGTAACGTCTTTTGTAAGGTCTTGCTAGATTGGTCATCTCGACTAGCCTAGCTTTGATTCATGAATAAAATATTACTTATCAAAAGAGAATAAGAACCAGAACCTCAAGGACCACCACTTTTGTTTAGGAAACAATAAAGAACCACCAAATCTTTTCATAAGAAGAATTTTTAAGAGATGGTATGCATTCAAACTAGTTTTTCCTATTTTTTATGAACCTAGGTAAAACCAATGAAGAGGAAAGAAACTGCCCCCGACATGTGCAATTACTGTACTGTGTCTCTCCTTCTAATTGCCCAAGACATCACGAATAACCTCTGTAAATGTTCCATTGTATTACTTATAGCCAGGACAAAGAGCCCAAGCACAAAATAAGTCCACAAAACCATGGATGTTTCATCTCTTCTACTAAACAAGAAGCAACAGAAACATTATCGTAGTATTTGCAACAAAATTAAAAGCTTTAGTGGTAAAAATGGCTTAAATTAGAAACCAGCCCATCCAGTAGGCTGAGAAGCTTGTTTGTTTCCTTCGCTCTTTGGGTCTCCAAATCGCTGAGAGTTATTCCCTTGAACTAGAGTTTTCGATATCTGAGAGCTAGCAGGGACTGCTCTGAAACTATCTGATTCGAAACCCCAAATGTCAATAGTTCCAGAACTAAAGCCAACTGTGGACTTGTTCTGCTGCCCATTCATTGTTTGAACCGATGACTCTTTGGAGTTGTTCTTCGATAAAGGTGGTTGTTGACTTGTTGTGGTTTGGGTTCTACCGCGAATGCCTGCCATGGCTTGGAGTCCGGGTATGGGGAAATGTTTCCGAATATTCCCTGCTGGAGTTCCCCTATGGTTCCTTCATTCTTCGCCCTTGGCTGTGACAAGGAATACAAATATACACACTGTTAGAACACAATTTTGAATTAAATCTTGGACAAGACCAAGATGACTTTGACAGGGTGAATTAGCCACCTAAGTACCACATTCAAAACCAGAGTCATCTTGTCTGCGATTTTGAAAAACTAATCCATTTTTGAATACTTAAGCTACCTTTTTTTTTTTTTTTTGTAATGGGTTTAAGTGTGAAGGAGAGGTTTTGGTCCCATGTATGTGGAATTAGTGTATTACCACATTAAATTTACCACTATAGAAGAATTTAACAATTAGAAGTGAAAGTAGGTTGAGAAGGCATACCAATAGCAAAATGGAAAAATTCTAGACTTAATTATCCTAACTATAAACTGAATCCCACCTAAACAAGAATTCCTTTAAGAACACCCTCTTTAAAGTCCTTCAAAACTTTACACCACTAAAATAAATATATAAAAATAAGAAGTAAGAATACTAATGATGCATGCAAGATAGTTTCAGACAATGTCTATATATTAATATTTATATCTTGCTTCAATGGTATGTTAACATTATGGGAAATGTAGGGACTATTACCAATGCTGCTGCCTCATTACACCAAGAGGGCGCAAGAGCTGTTTATGTATGTAGTACTCATGCTGTTTTCAGGTATTTGTCTCTTCCATTTTTTCATCAATTTAATTATTTTCATGAACAAAACTTCACCTGAAAACTAAGTTTCAAATGATTGCTAGTCTCACAGCTGTTGGAACTTAATAATCACAATTTACAAAGACACAAAGAATCGAAGGCAGTAGATGATTCATCCGTTAACAAATGAGTATTGCATTGATATATGGCTATAAGGAGTTGTGGCTAAAACTAGAATGGATGCTCTCTCGAACTAACATTGAATGTGATAGATCTAGGTTATGAGTGAGAAAAAAGTTAGAAGCTTCTGGTGTGCATTGGATTTCAACCCAAACTATTTAACCCTTATAATCTTAAAAGAATCAACTAAATCTTGAGAATTTCTTTTAGTTTATTGCTAAATAAAAACATGAAAACTAGATAGATTTCAAGAAGAAACTTGTCAACTTTTAAAAGCATGTAGAGTTCTTCAAGTACTATATTTTGGTCTTCATTGCATGGACACTTCTAAAAGGGTTAAGTACCTGCATTGGTTTCCAACACTCCTCAAACTCTTGTGTGACACTTCTAAATTATTTTTTCTTCCCTTAGTCCCGTACTCCTTGGCATTTGTCCACCTAGTAATGTTCTTACGAGGCCAATCTTGGATGCTTTCAGCTTATAACTCCAAATTGTACTACCCTGTTGACATATTGGATTTGTGGAGATAAGAGTATTTGATACTTTGTATTAGAGTCAGACATGACAAAAGGTGGCCATATCTATGAGGTTAGTATAAATGTTTAAAATATGTCCTCTTTGAAATATTGTCCTTCTTTTTCTTTTCTTTTTTGTATCTCCCAAACAGAAAGAGAATCCTTCAAATGAAGAATACTTGAAATTTAAGGCAACTGTTGTGGATGGTATTAGAGGGATAGTGGAATATTTTATTTATTCATTTATTTTTGTAAGGAAAAAATAGATGAGCTTTGAATATTGATCTTTGGGCAGGCTGAGCCTGACTAGATTTTGTCTAGACTTGGCTTTCTTGCTTGCCACCTGTATAAAGACGCCTCTCATTTCTCCCTCAAATTAATCACCAATTCCATTTTATATGTGACATTCCCTGAATAACCCGATAAGATTGTCTGGCTGAGCTTCACAGCTGCCTCAGTTTCTATCATAAGACAATAGGTTTAGTTGGAGGTAGAGGGAATGGGATGTTAATAATGCTTATCCTTTCGCTATTGAGTAGAACATGAAAAACATGGAAAAAAAAAAAAACAGAGATCAGTTTTGTTTTTATCTATTAGCCTATGCTACTCTTTTGGGGTGCACTGATTTTGTAACCCCAGATTACCTGAATGGATAACCTGCTGTGGAAACTAAGTGCAATCCATTTGTTCCCCAAACATGTTGTTTTCCCTTAAATTGAAGCAATTATTTCTCCCAATTTGATTCTTGAATATGGTTTCTATTTGTAGCCCCCCAGCAATTGAGAGGCTGTCTGGAGGACTCTTTCCAGAAGACATAATTACAAACACTATTCCAACAGCAGAAAAGAATTACATTCCTCAGCTGACTATACTCTCAGTGGCAAACCTGCTTGCCAGAGGTTATTTGGCGTGTTCATGATGATGGCTCCTTGAGTAGCATGTTTCAGTGACTTTTGTCTCGTGTTTTTTTTTTTTTTGGCTAATTCATTATAGTGTCTCATTGGATCATTTCTCTTTAGTTCAGAATCAGGCTTTGACCAACAACCCATTTCATGAATAAAGTGTGACCAATTAGAGAAACACAGTTTTGGGTTATGTTATGAAGTATTGTTTTTCTTGTTGAAGGAATGATGAGCTAGAATGAGAGGGAACAGGTTCTCAAAGAATATATTTTGACAAAGTAGATTCTTGGCCTCTGTTTTCCAATAGTTGAAGTTAAACTATGGACAGCATATTTAATGTTATATAGCTAATACTTCAATACAATTGTTGTTGTATGCGAAATTCTGTCTCTTCTGAGCAAATTTCACATGTGATGCTCTTCTATTATCATATTTATCGAGACTTGTTCATCCCTTTTGCTTACATATTGTGTAATGGCTCGTCATCAATTATGAAAAAGGTTTTTTTTTTGTTTCTTCTAATTGTTATCAAGGCAGTACATGAAAGGTCACAACTACATAGAACCCAACATGTGATTGTTGGTTTGTGAATCAAATCATGAAATTGAAGGTAACATAATTGTATGAGCAGAATTAATTTTGAATAAAATCACTGACTCAATTGTGTTTTCCAAAGTAGTTCATTCAACACCATACTAACTCGACTGTAAATGATTAAAGAACTGACCCACAAACATACTGTTCCGACATATATAAGTAACCTTCAACATAGATTATTAGGATCTTGAATTCCCCATATCTAGGTCTACACACATACATATAAAACTGTTGAACTTTCAACCAATTGAACTAATGAAGGATGAAGGGTTGGGGGGCACCGAAACTTCGATGGATCCTTGCATCATTTGTGTAACTTTATTCATTGTAGGTCTAAGCGATGGCTCCTCCTGAATGCACCAAATTGGTATCATCACAAGCTTTTCCAACCTTGTCATGTTGTCCATTGCCTCATCTTCACTCTCCACTAACATATCCAATCTTCCTTCTTTAAAGCAATCATAAGCCCTATCCATCAATATCATCTTGTCTTCATCTTTGAGATCTATTTCAATGTTCTTCCGACAACAAATGATTTCCAATAACAAGATTCCGAAGCTGAAAACATCCAATTTCACCGTGATAGCCAAGTTTTTGAACCATTCAGGGGCAACATACCCTTTAGTCCCCATAATACCCGTATTAGTATGAGACTGATCAGATTTCAAAAGCTTTGCTAATCCAAAATTGGAAATCCTCGCAGTAAAAGAGTAGTCAAGATGTATGTTTTGAGGCTTAATGTCACAATGAATGATTTGGGTGCTACACTCTTCATGTACGTGAGCCCTCTCGCGATTCCAAATGCAATCTGCATTCTTTGGTACCACTCTGGCGTTGAACTTCCAACGAGGAAGCTCACTAAGGAGCCGTTGCTCATGAACTCGTATACCAGAAGCCGGTGTGATCCGTCGTTGCAGAGTCCTAATAGTTGGACTAGATTCTTGTGATTGGTCCGGCTGATATCAGTTACTTCAGCTTTAAATTCTTGCTCACCTTGTTTAACCTTGTCTAACTTCTTAACCGCTACCAAGTTTCCACCATCCGATGCCATCACCCCTTTATAAACTGTTGCGAAAGCACCACTACCTAATTCTTCTTTAAAGCCATCTGTAGCTTTTTCAAGCTCTTCGTATGTAAAACTTCGCAGATTCATCCCTGGCGTGATTTGGCCCGGGTGAAGTTTCTTCAATTTCTTACGGTAGGTGAAGAAAACAAAGAGAGAAATCAATGACAGCATCATGAAGTTCAGAAACACCGAGCCTCCTAGAAGAAGTGACCCAATAAGGATCAAAGTCGAACGATGTTTCTTCAATAAAATTATAACCGGAGATGCTGAAGAATTATCTTTGCTTACTTTGATCAGGACTTTTCCTTCAACACTAGAATTAATCCTCCCACTTGGAGCTTCAACTTCCAACAGTTTCCATCTCTAAAAATGGCTACTGCACAGAAACAATCACTCAAGCAAGCTTCTCTGCACCAATCCTCGTTTGCCGATTTATACCATTCAAAGGCGGAAGGTAGCCAATCGCTGTTCATCATTTCCTTCATGTCAAATGGAGACGAATCTTGCGATCCCTCCTCGCAGCTTTGCGAAATGAAAATTTGTTTGCATCCTTTTAACTTGTTATTATGATCCAAGTAGGTATACCCGGGTGGACATTCACATCCATGTCTCTGATTCTCATCTAATCTGCAATAGCTGTTAAACCCCACAAGCCCCGCTTCCTTTATTCCCCGTAATGCTCGTACAAATATTTGAAGGTATGTAGCACATGGTGGACCACGACTGTGGCCATTGTGCCTAAAAACTCTATCATAATCAAGTGTTCCTCTTTGGTAGAAATCGTTTTTGTTTGTTGGAATTGCGCTAGATTCTGTGAGGTTAAATAGGGTGGTTCCATTTGCTGTCGTAAGGTAAATTTGGCCGGACTCATTGAAGACCATGTGAGCGGCCATTTGTTGAGTCCAGCTTAACCAGTAATAATTGTAAAAATCGTCAGTTGGGAAAGCAATTGTGTAAAGCACAAGATTACCCTCGGTTTGAGACCGAAGCTGAAACCTTCCACTCGAGTAATCATCGCTTTCTATCTGATGAGAAACAAGTGTGCTTCCTTGATTCAATATCTGTGTAGGCTATTGGGTGTCAGTGGGATCATCAAAGCTTGCCCATATATTAATACTGTTTCGGCTCACGAGTACTAAATTCCCAGTGTCGAGCATAGCTGCATAAGCGGCTCCGCTTCCCATGAATTCTGCTTTCCAAATCTCTCTGCCTTGAGGGTCGTTCAAAACGAGTTGACCATCAGTAGTTAGCTCAACTTTTGATCCTCTGTGCACCAAATTTGCTCCATTTTGCAGACCAAACTGTGGTCTTGTCAGGTACTTTGTTGAACCAGATTGCAAGCAAGAAACCTTTGATCCCTATGGGTTGGAACCGAAAAGCAAAATCACTTGCAGGTGATGTCCATGAAGAGTTGTCATTTAAAGCAGATAGAGATGAGCCCAAGCTAATGTTTTGGTAAGTCTGAGATATGGTAAATAGTGGTAGGTGAAGAAGAAAGAGAAACAAGAAGTGCAGTATACGATGAATGGCGGAAACCATTGAGGAAACTATCAAGAGTAGGAGAAGCAAAACAAAAGCTATGGAATTACTTGATTTATAGGCATGAAACTTGGATTAGAATCTCACTAGAAGATGAGAGACAAACATAGAGAAGATATCATGAGAGAGTTCATTAGTTCTCCAAGTTATTGGAAAGATTGCAGCACTATATATAGTGAATCCTTATCAGTGCTATAAGAAACAGATGTTTGGCTGCCCTAGCAATTGATTTCTATAGTTGATTTTGTTTTCAAGTATTTAAGGTATCAAAAAGACCCCATTTTCTGAAAATCTTTCAAACAAATGACCTGGTGAACATAGTCCAATAAGAAAATCTTTCCTTATTGGACAATTTTGAGCTTTTTTTTCTCAATGTTTTAGAAATGAGTGTCATGTCATCTTCATTGACGCACAAAATGAGATCAAAGCAAGTAACAGACCAAATGGCCCTGGTGAAGATAGTGTCAGACTAAACCCTTTAATCCGAAGTATAAATCAAACAAGAACACAAGAATCTCACGCGACACAAGATATACGTGGTTCGGTCAAAGCATCAACCTACGTCCATAGGCGTAAACGGCGATTTTACTATATTAACCAAAGAAGAACTAGGTTACAATTTCTCTCTGTCTCTCGTATATGTCTCACCACACTTTCGGGTTTCATCTCTTACCTTTTATATACTTAGAGTTATAAAGATATTAAACGGGTCAGATCCAAAACCAAACCAAATGGGCCCAATGTTAAACGGGTGGGGAAACCCCACACATTACCAATTAAATAGGTCATGCGGGTTGTTAACGGATTATTAAAAGATTCGGTTTGAATCCACGACAATCCCATATACAAGAATAGAAGACATAACCCAACACATAGTGATGTTGAAATGTTAAGGGAGTGTTTGGATCGAAATGCAGAACCTAATTCCTGATTCTGATTATGGATTAATTGTCTTAAGTGAACTATAAAAACTGATTTCCATAATCCTAAATCTCCTTCGTTTACACTTTTTTTGAAATTTGATTTTACAATTCGAAATCAGAAGCTCGTTTGGTTAAAATTGTTTTTGAAAAACTAATCTTAATAGAAAAAATTACTTCATTAATTTTCAATAAAATTTCATGGTCAATAGGTATGTTTAAAGAGTCGTGATGGGGTGACATTGGGATTTATTAAGATTTTCACCTTTCTGACATAGGGTGCGCACATAACCGTAGTTGTGTTCCTTGAGATATGAGTAAAAGCATCCACGGTCATGTGTGCAACTTCACGTCAGAAATGTGAGAATCACAGTAAATCCAATGTCACTCCAACATTAGTGATGTTTAAATTATCCAAAGAATTATGATGATTTTGTAATTTTTATTAGCATAAATGGTCTAATTAGCATTTTCTCAACAGCGTCGAAATACTCAAAGGATGGAAAGCTAAGATTGCCTTGATTAGTGTAACAATGATGGGCTGTCGAAGCATTGAATGCGCACGGCAAACAAAAGAATGATACAAACACGCGTGCACAACCAACCATCCAAAATGTGATAAGTGTACACGGCGCATAAATGCCCCGCAACCGACACACACGATTATCAAGACTTGATAGTTGGCAGTGCGCTGCAAGAAGAAGTCATTAATAGCACCGCCATGGAAGTTTGAATGGTCAGACTTCAAATTTAATGCCAAAGGCAGAAGGCAAAAGGAAAAGTGAATGTTAACGATCCAATGGGGGGCTGCCACATGTCGATAATTAATAATTTGGTCTCGATCCCTCGGATCAAGATCCGAAACATCGAGAGGGAGTATTATGGAGGATATTTTTCAGACACTGACACATGGTAGTTATGAGATGATTCTATCGAGTCACATGTGAAGAAGATTTGACCAACCAGTAAAGATAAAAAAAGGGAGATCGAGTAATACGGGAAGAGAATCTTAAATCGAGATTTCGAGATTCTGAGGATCGGAGATATAGTTCGGTCACATCCTATCCATGAAAATTAGGAATTTAACCATATTTGCGACAATCAAGGGAAGTCTCTAAAAGGGAGGGAATGGATAAAATGGAAATTAAAGAGAAAATTAAGGAGGAAGTTACCAAATGATTGTCCCAATTAACCATATGTTGACTCTATCATTGTATATCTATAATACTCTATTTTGTAATATAAAAAAATTGAGCTCTTCTTCCAGTAAATCAGATTCAATGAATCATCAAAGAACGAGGGGTTCTCGTATCACACTTTTGTCGTTCTCATTGCTAAATGTATGCCTGTCATTCAAAAATTCCAAACTAAAATCACAAACTAAGATGAGAGTTTTGAGAAGGAGAGGAAGAGAAAAAGGGAGAGTCTTTCCATTACCTTAGGGTTGAAGCCGATTGTGAGAGAGCTCAGACAGAGAGAGCTCATCTCCTGTGTTTAGGGTTGAAGCCAATTGTGAGAAAGAGAGAAGATAGAGAGATAGTGGTCTTCGTAAGGTGTTCTTAGGGTTGAACCCGAGAGAGAGAGAGAGATCGTTCGAAAGTCTGGTTTTTCTCTTTAGGATTGAAGATGAGAGAGAGAAAGAGAGATTGAATGATAGGGGGTGATTCTTTTTTCTGGTTTGAAGAGTTTCTTTTTTCATTTAAATTTTTTTTGGAGGGAGGTGTTGCAATTACCTGATTTGTTTCAAATAAGAAACGTGTTTATAATAATTATAAGTCATGTTTTCACATTGAGCCTTGATCTGACCATTGAATTGCTCAACATCCAACGACTCGACCTCATCAATTTCATGTTTGTTGTCACATCTGGGCGTGGAACCACTCTCAATGATATTTTCTTATAATTCCCCAACCCCACAAATTACATTGCGTTTGGATAGAACTTCTTGAAGACTTCTGCTCCTACGGAGAGCTAGTAAACGTTTAGATAGGTTTTTACTCTTGCGCGGAGAGGTTTTTGTTCTTGCGGGGAGAGATTTTTTGCTCTTTGTTGAGAAGCTCCAAGAATCTGCGTAGGTGTTTGGATATGACTCCTTGGCTACTTCTGACTCTTGCGGGGAGTTAGAAGTCGTTTGGATGCGTTTGGATGAACAACTCATTCGAAGAGTTACTCCGTGCAAGAGCAAGAAATTACTCTTTGCGAAGAAGTCGAGAAAACCTATTTCTCAAAATTCATCTTGCGGGGAGTCAATATCTAACGGTTTGTTTTACCAAAATACCCTTAACTTTATGAATATTAAATTTTTTTTTTTTTTAATTTTGAGTATAATGGATTTAAACACATTATATTAATATTTAATATTTAAAATATTATATTATATTATATTAATATTTATAGTTAAAATGTCAAAAATAATATAGTTTGAAGGCATATTATGACACTAAAAGACAGTCTGTCAATTTTTTTTTTTAAATTTTGAGTATAATGGATTTAAATACACTATATTAATATTTAATATTTAAAATATTATATTATATTATATTAATATTTATAGTTAAAATGTCAAAAACAGTATAGTTTGAAGGCATATTATGACACTAAAAGACAATCTGTCAATTTTTTTTTTTAATATTATGTCATATTATGTCAAAAATAGTCTGTCATTTTTTTTTTAAATTTTGAGTATAATGGATTTAAACATATTATATTAATATTTATTATATTAATATTTATAGTTAAAATATAAAAAACAGTATAGTTTGAAGGCATATTATGACACTAAAAGACAAAAAACAGTAACTGGTATAATATAAGGGTATTCTGGTCTTTTTTCTAGAAGTCATGAGAAGTCAGTATGGTTCCCAAACAAACTTCCAGCACAAAAGTACTTCTGCCAGTACTTCACAGCCCTTTCTGCACAGAATTACTTTTTCAGCTTCTCCACAGAGTACTTCAGCTCCTGTTCTTTGGAACAGTAGTTCTGCTCTTGGTATCCAAACAGGCCTTTATTCTTATTTTCTTTTCGACATTTCCTAAGTGCAATCAAATGCTTGGAACAATTTTTCCACGAAATTTAGTTTCACTTCCTTGAAAATAAATACCCTGCAAATCATATGAGCCCTAGTGTTAAGAAAACAATTTTTCAACAACCATGGTTGAATGACAAAGCAAACCCAACCAAATCATAATTTTCACCAAATAATTTATTTTTCCAAGCAAGATATAAGAGCCTTTTTTTAATTAACTAAAATAACGGTCAAGTCTTAAATGTGGGAAAGCCCCCTCAACATCACAACAATTATATAATGGACGAGAAGATGTGAAATAATTAGTCAAATCGTGTGAGCTGAAAAAGTTGTATGAATTTGTCAGAGTTGTCTCAAAAAAAAAAAAAAAAAAAAAAGGCACAAAGTCACCTGACTTCAATTAAACCTTAAAAAAGTCTTTCCATCTCAACCACGCATATACATATGGGGAGGCGTTTGGAGGCCCTAAAGAGAGCCTAACATTGTGCCAAACATTTTTCAATGTATGGGTTAGAGATTTCATAATGGGCTGATTTTATGTAAGGATGATCTTTATGATGAGAAAATCATCTTCATCAAAAATCAGTCCATTATGAAACTTCTAACATTATCAAAAGTGGTTTATAAAAAACGGACAGTCCACAATTCTTCAACTTGTAAACTAAGGTTAGAAATTTCAGAATGAGCTGATTTTTGTTGAGGATGATCTCTTCACCATAGAGACCATCCTCACAAAAAATCAACCCATTATGAAACTTCTAACCCCTATCTTAAAAAATGTTTGGCATAATGTTTGGCTCTCTTTAGGGCCTCTGAACACTTCCTATATATATATATATGGGTAGCGTTCAATGGCAAACTTTTTAGCAAAACATTTTTCAAAACATGAGTTAGAAGTTTTGGAATGGGCTGATTTTTGGTGAGGATGATCTCTACGGTGAGGAGATCATCCTCACCAAAAATCAGTCCATTCCAAAACTTCTAACTTATGTTTACAAGTTGAAAAATCGTGGACCGTCCATTTTTTGTAAACTATTTTTGATGGGGTTAGAAGTTTTGGAATGGGTTGATTTTTGATGAGGATGATCTCCTCACCGTAGAGATCATCATCACCAAAAATCAGCCCATTCCAAAACTTCTAACTCATGTTTTGTCAAAAAGTTAGCCATTGAACGTGACCCTATATATATATATATATATGGGTCCCGTTCAACACCCTAAGCTTTACCACACACTTTAACAAACGTGTTTTGTCCTACATGGGTTAGAAGTTTTGGAATGGGCTGATTTTTGGTGAGAATGATCTCTATGGTGAGGAGATCATCCTCACCAAAAATCAGCTCATTCCAAAACTTCTAACCCCATCAAAAATGGTTTACAAAAAATGGACGGTCCACGATTTTTCAACGTGTAAACATGGAGCTAAACATTTCGGAATGGGCTGATTTTTGGGGAGGATGATCGTCTAATCATAGAGATCATCCTCACCAAAAATCAGCCCATTCCAAAACTTCTAACCCATGTAGGATAAAAAACGTTTGTTAAAGTGTGTGGTAAAACTTAGGGTGCTGAACATTTCCCTATATATATATATATATAGGTCCCGTTCAACAACAAACATTTTGGTAAAACATTTTTCAAAACATGGGTTAGAGGTTTTGGAATGGGCTGATTTTTGGTGAGAATGATCTCTACGATGAGGAGACCATGCTCACCAAAAATCAGCCCATTTCAAAACTTCTAACCCCATGTTTACAAGTTGAAAAATCGTGGACCGTCCATTTTTTGTAAACCATTTTTGATGGGGTTAGAAGTTTTGGAATGGGCTGATTTTTGGTGATGATGATCTCCTCATTCTGTCGCAATTAAAAAACCACTCTTTTTAAAACGATCCCATTTGCAACTGTAGCGGGAGTCGTTTTTTTGAAAAATGACTGTTCTGGATAGTCGTTTTTTTGAAAAACGAATGACGTAGTGCATCACCCCTTTATAAACTGTTGCGAAAGCACCACTACCTAATTCTTCTTTAAATCCATCCGTAGCTTTCTCAAGCTCTTTGTATGTAAAACTTTGCATATTCATCCCTGACGTGATTTGGCCCGGGTAAAGTTTCTTCGATTTCTTACGGTAGGTGAAGAAAGCAAAGGGAGACAGCGACACGAAGTTCAGAAACACCAAGCCTCCTAAAAGAAGTGACCCAATAAGGATCAAAGTCGAACGATCTTTCTTCATTAAAATTATAATCGGAGATATCGAAGAATTGTCTTTCCTTACTTGGATCATGACTTTTCCTTCAACACTAGAATTAATCCTCCCGTTTGAGAGTGAGAGCTTCAACTTCCAACAGTTTCTATCTCTAACAATGGCTACTGCGCAGAAACAATCACTCAAACAAGCTTCTCTGCACCAATCCTCATTTACCGATTTATACCATTCAAAGGCAGAAGGTAGCCAATCGGTGTTCATGATTTCCTTCATGTCAAATAGAGACGATTCTTGCGATCCCTCCTCGCAGCTTTGCAAAATGAAATTTTGTTTGCATCCTTTTAACTTGTTATTATGATCCAAGTAGGTATACCCGGGTGGACATTCACAACTACACTACGTGAAAATCCCCAATTTTAAGCGAAAAAATTGATGGGTCTCGCCCGTCAATTTTTAATACTTAAATTCCGCGGCCTTTCGACCACGTTTCCCGTCTCTCGCACGATTTCACTCACTCTCACTCTCTTTCTCATGATCTCATCTCACTCTCTTTCTTTCTGTCTCTCTCTCATTCTCATCGATCGATTGATCGATCGACCTCTTCATCTCTTTCTCACAGTCGTTCTCTTGATCGATCGACCTCTCCATCTCTCTCTCTCTCTCACACACACAGTCTCTCCCTTGGTAGATCTCATCTCCCACTCTATTTGATCGATCTCTCTTTCGATCTGCTCCCTCAATAGATCTCTCTCACTTCCATGTCTCTCTGACGCAATCGCAATCGCAATCGGATTTGAAGTCTCTAGGGTTTCGATTTCTCTCACGCAATTGGATTGTACTCTCTAAGGTTTCGATCTTTGTCACAATCCGTCGTCTTAGATTGGAAGCTGAGTTTCTGCTAAGGTGTTCTCACTCTTCAAGGTATGATCGACTGTAAATCTTGATTTGAAGAGAATCGACTGTAAATTCGATGATGATTTGTTAGTTTACTAGTGCGTGTGCGTCTTACGATTAAATCTATCTTCGATTCTTTTAATGATTCATTTTGTATTATTTTGATGTTTTAATGGTGGATTCTGTGAAATTGATTTCCAAATGTTGAATTAGATGGTCAGATCCTTGAGAAATCATAGCCATGTAGATTATAGATTGGACTTTTGTTATAGGAAGCCAGCATTTGTTCTTGAAAGAAAAAAAATCTAATTTAGTCATACAGGAAGTTCAATTATTATTGATAAGGTCCCAATAATATCATTTTGGGACCGTAATTTCACCGAGATTACCATCGTATAAATACTAGTTCCCTTAAAATAATAATAAATTTTATTAAATCCCAAATTAATGTGGCTAATAATAGTTTGTTACTAATTTCAGGTAAAAAGGGCACATTCGGAAACCAACAAAAGAAATAACAATTACTGTTACAACATGCAAGCAAAAAGGAAACATCCGGCAAAATCTCGAGGATTTTGGACGTCACGTCACCGCGCCGCGGTCCTCTCGAGGAATTTGTCCTCGAGATTTTTGCAGAAGCTTCCAATTGCTTCGGTGGTTGTAACTGAATGGGTAGTTCGAAGCGAATCATCCGAAAAGTTGACCCGATTACCCGAATACGAATGTTATAAATTGGAGGGTTGATTTTAGAGAAGGGGTCTTCTCCTCTTCTCTTCTTCCATAATTTTTGGTTTTTATTCTTTTAATTTCTCTGTAATTTTTCCTTTTGGTGAGATCTTGAGTGTAGTGAGAACATCAAGAGGAACCATTCATTGTTTGTGTAATTGTTGGGAGAGCTATAAAAGAAGCAATTCGGATCGATCATCTTCTTCACCCATGTTCTTTGATCTTTTATTAATTTCTGCAATTTTAATTCTTGCGATGATCGGCTAGACCTTCCTTAGAGAGGTCAAGAATGCCAGAGCAATTTCATCCTACCAATGTTGTTTGATTCTTTATTTCTAGTTTACATGTTAATTCTGAAAATCCTCTTAGGATAAGATTAGCAAACTTATACATTCAAATCAAGCTTAGATGATTGTTACTTAGATAAGTTCAAGAACAATCATGCTATGTGAAGGATTGAAGTATAAGTCAGCTACACTTGTTTGAAGTTGGGATTTTCATGAATACTCTTCGGTTACCATCAATGTTTAATTCGATTTATCATCCGATCCACGAGCAATGACTTGCTACGTGGATTGAGTTATAATTAGAATAAATCAGCATTTTGGATGAATTGCAATGGTTTGATTGACTTCTCTAATCCCTCTCTCTTAGATTTTCAATCTTTCTTTTCTGTTTTTAATTTCAATTGCAAGTAATTTTCATTTCATTTGTGCAACAAATCAATTTTGTTTTTAAGAAAAATCTGTTTTCTAATTCTATTTTTGTTTCTAACCGAATGAATCTTTGAATCTTCATTGTCCCTGTGGAACGAATTCGACTTGCCCAAAGTTTTAATTCACATCTTAATCTCTGCATTTATTTAGCAAGATCTACAATCGATCAATTATGCTTAAGGTTCACTTTAAATCTTTCACACTTTTCTATTGATTTTTGTTTATTTGCTTTTAGCGAATTGGAGTGGATTTCTTCTCTGTTGGTATTTATCTCAAATCTCTGTAATTGTTCAGGTAGACAAGATGACACGTCTGAGAGACTCAATGCTCTTTTTGAAAGATTCATGAATCAGCCATGAGCTTTGGTTGGCAGGTCCTGAATATGGAACTCATAGAGGTAAAATCTTTTATTACAAAATCTACTTGAAAGCTTTTTTTCCCCTCTTTTTATCTGCTTTGGCTACGGTTCTTATACTTTTCTTTCTCTAACTGTTCCCTCAAATTTGGCCTTGATTTTGTGTAATTGTTCCTCCAATTTGGCGCCTGACTTCTGCACTCAATCTTTCATTATAAAATATGAATGTACACCCAAAGGTTTCCTTGAATATATCAATCAATCAACTGTCCCTGCACTATGGAATTTACTTTTCACAAGTGAACTAGTACTCCATTAACATTGTCTGTATTTCTTTTTGCAAATTTACAATATATATCATTGTCTGTATTTCTTTCTGCACTTTTGATGCGGACATACTTTGTTTTTTCTGTGCTATTCATGCGGACTAATTCTTGGGTAGCTACCAAACAGGTGCACCGTGTACTGGTAGACATAGTTTCTGCTTCTGCAAATTCGACACCGGGTCTCGGAAGATATCCTCCATTTAAGAGATAGATAGTTATGCATTATATGGTTGGGAATTTCCATCGATGCTTCTTATTTTTGCTGCATTGGATGTGTTTAAGAATGAAGCAAAGAAGATGGTGGTTGCACTAGTTGATATGGAACGTGCTTTTGTTCCTCCCCAACACTTCATCCGTTTAGTGCAGAGGAGGTATGCTCAATAATTATTTTTTTTATATATATAAATCCATACTATTTCATGATAATATCACTTTGATTTTTTATTTTTTTAGTCAATTCCATGTTGATAGTTTAGTGTTGACATGATCCCAATTGACACAGATAATTGTTCCAGGATTTTTAGCTATGTTGACAGGGGCCATCTAACATACCTTAAGCCACATTAACACATAACTCCTAAAAAAATTTCACAAGCTTTCCATAACTTTCTTGGTTTTTGTTCATTTGATGATTAAGTTATTTGAACTTATCATTCCTTTTGTATTGAGATCATTTACTTAAATGGTAAAATCATAAAAAATAAAAGATAAAAAAATAAGGGGAGTCTAGGGAAAAACATCTCTCTTAAAATAATCTGCAGAAGAAAAATCTGAATCTTGGAATGATTGGAGTTGTGGATTGAATGAAGAAATATGAATGTGAGTTGTTCATTTCGTCTTCTGTACAAGATGCGCCAAAGAGATGTTAAGGCTTTTTGTTTGAAAGTGGGTGCACTTAATGAAAAGTCAAGGACATTGATGTAATTTTTGTTCTTTGTTGTTGTTGTTTAAGGTGGTGCACATACGTCAGATTGTAGGTGCAAATAGAACAGACATTCTTATGTATCAATATTGGCCTACTAGTTGGGATTGGTGCATGCCTTTCTGCACTCGCCTGATTAATCAACTCGTCAACCCGATCGCAATGATTCCCAATGATGGATGCGTATTCCATTGCTTTATTTTGTTACCAGATGTGTTTCAGAAATCCGGATGAGGTATCTCGAATTGACAAAACCTTAGAAATCACACTACGCTAGGAAAATACGACCCCAGAAACATAGAAATCATCATCTTGCAAATCAAAAAGAAGCTTCACGATAAAAATCACTAAAAATTGACCAAATTACCAAAATACCCCTAACCTCAAAATAACCCTAGAGCCTACGTTAAGCTTAGGAAATCCCATTCAAACACATAAAATAACAAATCGAAACCAAATAAATCATTTCGCCAATTTTCACAGAATTCGACAAAATTACGAAAATGCCCCTCATAAAGTTCATGAACATTTCGCACAAAAAAATTTCATAAATAACAAAAACTAATATTTCCATTGAATTCCTTACGAAAAATTGATTCTAAAACATCCTAGAACATTAAAAACCGACTTAAAACGTGAAAAGTCCTCTCCGGGGGTAAAACGATAATTTCACAATTTTTCATAATTAAAAATTCCGAAATTAATAAATAAAATATTAAATAATTAAAGTGAAACATTGATGAAATTAATTTAAAAATTTGAATTAAAAAATCGATCAATCGAGCTTTCAAGTAAAATTGTTGAGGGTTCGTGAGATATTTCTTTAAGGACCCCTCCATTTGGGGGTCCAAAGAATTAAAGATATTTTAGAGGGGGGTTCTTCAAAAATTAAAAGTAAATCAAGCAAGACTGAAGTCAAGGTATTAAAGTCAATCAAGTGAGGCTGAAGTCAAAATTAAAGTCAATTAATGAAGACTGAAATCAAGATATTAAAAGTCAATCAATTAAGACTGAAGTCAAAACATTAAAAGTCAATCAAATAAGACCAAAAGTCAGAATAGAACTCTAATTAAATAATAACTCTATCTAATAGAGTTCTAACTTAAAAATAATTCTACCTAAAACAAGTCAAACTAAAACACAACTCTAATTAAAAGATCTCTAATTAAACACTAACTCTATCCAAATCAACCCCTAAAAACATCTATAAATAGAGGTGCTCACACCCTATTTTCGTATCAAATCAAAAACCCTAAGAGAAGTAAGTCTAGAAGCTCCCCTAGCCCCCCATAAACCTTAGTTTTGGAGCCCCAACTCCTTACCTAACATCCCCCCTTCAATTTTAGTCTAGAAAATC
This sequence comes from Akebia trifoliata, assembly GCF_017979445.1. Classification (NCBI taxonomy): domain Eukaryota; kingdom Viridiplantae; phylum Streptophyta; class Magnoliopsida; order Ranunculales; family Lardizabalaceae; genus Akebia; species Akebia trifoliata. The sequence goes on from NW_028236971.1 coordinate 449,149, forward strand.
CCTAAAATCCCTCCAAAAACACCCCTAAATCCGCAACAAACTTGAAGAGTTCAGATTCAAAAACAAGGAGATACCTTAATCTAGGAGATCCGAAGTCAAATCCGGAGACAGAACGACGCAAGGGAGTACAGTACAAGGAGCTCTTTTTATCAGATATGAGGGAGCAAAATCCTTGCTATCGGAAAGGTATGAAATTTTTTATTTTTATTTTTATCTAGGTTTTTAGCAATGTGATATATTTGGGAAGTTAGTAGAGACCGGCTTTGGCCGGGCGGGGTTGGTGCCTAACACCTTCCAACCCCGTAACATGATCCCCGAATTCAGATTTTTTTATGGTAGATTAGTTCTTTTTATCCATGTTAGAGTCAGTTTGGTTCCTAGACCATAATAACTAGGTGGCGACTCCCAAACCTCAAGGGTCAAAAGCGGATCCGCGCACCCCGCGGATCGAGGGCGCTTTCACTTTCTAGAGATCCATTATCTAGGGAATCACCAATTAAATCTGAATCACATTAGACACCAAAATTTGATTAATACTGAGTTTTTCCCCCGTAAGGGTCACTTTCTTCTGCTTTTCTACCCATTACTAAGAGATCACACATCAAGATTTTGTTCAAAGAAGTCTTTCTGGGGCATAAATATTATACAACCAGGTGCTTTAAAGTACATATAATACACACAATTCTATTCTTGTATACCTAATAAAGCTCTTCATATATAAAACACACAACACTAGAACACCAACAACAACAACGATAAAAATAGATGGTTTAATCTACGCTTTCTTTTTTTCTTCAACATTTACTTATTGTTGCACTTTCACACCAGAGGCTGATTTGGGTGAAATGAGGCTTCCCACATGTGGAAATGCTAGAAATGAAGTAGCAAGGTAATGATACAATCTTTGCTGAATCTCAACTTGTACACTTTGTCATCTGACCTTTTGCCTTGTTGGGTGTGCTTGCATGGCAGGTCAAACAATCCCTTATAAAATATATATATTTTTTGTTTTGGAGGGGAGATTGCACGGGGCTTTTACCTGGGTTCTCCTCTCCTCTGTTGTGTGTGTTTTGCTTCTATTTTTACTTCTATGATATTTTTGAATTGTACATCAACAAGTAATAGGTTGTTTGTGATAATAATGCTCTATGAAGAATTGGCAAAGCATGATAAACACTATTTATTTCATAAAAAAGGAAAACAAAAAGAAAAAGAGTAAAGTACATACAAAACTAGTTCAAATTCATTTAATTATACATTTTTTAGATATATATTTGAACAATTTAATATTTTAATTCACATGTTTAGTAGACGTGATATTCATGGTTACTACCTCAATCTTAAAGTACTTGGTTAATCCTACATATCGGCTAAAGAATTTATACTTTTTGGCACACTCGTTACACATACATGTTTTCTATCATTTGGTTGAGATATTTTATGTATCCTCAGCATTTATATAATCCCTTTTATTATTATCTCTATTAACTAACTTCATAAGAGGCTGAAGAGTATACACTTGCAGAAACAACCAAATTGGCACTTTTTTTAAATCCTGTATAGGTGTTCTGCCAGGCATTGCTAACTAGGCTTCTTTGCTAGATTGGACTCTCGAGGGAATGTAGTATTGTATTTGTTTATTTAATTGGGTTATTTTATTTTGCATCATTTGATATTTGCCTCTATGAGGGATCCTAATGTCGTGGTGTTCCTTTGTGGATTGTGTGGCTTTATTGAACTTTTTTTCCTTTATAGTCTGATGTAGACGAAGTATATTAAAAGTTCTATGTAGTTTATTTACTTGGTTTGTGCCTCCATCTCACGCGCACTACTTGGGTTGTATTTCTCTTTAAGCTCTTCAATCATAGTTGTTCTAAATCTAGTCTTAAATAGTTCATGTCAGTCGATGTCCAGCATTGTTACCTAATTGGTAACACTCCATTAAGAATTTTATTAAACACAGATCTGATTGGAATCCGATTGGATTGTTATTTTTAATTCTAGACCAGATTTAATGTGATAATTATTGGTAAAATCTATGAGTATTGATGCCATGGACCTGGGTTCAAAAGGGTTCAGCCCCCATGAGGGAGCCAACCCTTCATCTAATCAATCACAAAGGTGGTTCTCCCACTATCTTTCACAGTTGGTAAATTTGAAGTAGGGAAATAGTGTTGTATGAGTTGATACGATTGTGCGATCCTTCTATTTTGGGTATTTTATCACTTTTGTTGACCTTGTGCTTGTGTTTTTGTCCATTTGTTACTTTCACTATGATTAATTAGTTTCTACCTGAATTGCTTAGTGATGCTTTGGTATTCTTTAATCTTCTACTGATATTTGTGTACTTAACCAATGTGATATTCTCAAATCAACTTATCTCTATATCATAAGTTCCGTGGTGAATGAATATGTAGATTCATGCTTTCGTTTGAGCATATTTTTTGCAACAAATAACCGTACAATAGTATTAAGTGAGATGTATGTAAGCTGTCATCTCTGTTTATTGTTAGATCTGTAAAAAATTGCAGCCAGATAATGCGTTCTGTTTTGTTGTGGTTTTGTTGCTCTAGGTTCCAACAATGGCGTAATTTACTTAAGTAGAGTTTAAGCAAGCACATCAATTTTGAATTGTCTGCATCTAATCCATTTATATTCCGAGCAATTAGATGCATGTCATCTTCCAAGCTATTCATTGGACCATCTGTTCTTTGGAATCCATAGACCATCTGTTCTTTGGTTCCTTGTTTTCTTCTTCTACATGGAAATCGACTTTGAGTTGGTTTAATAGGATTTTACCTCGGCAATGTTCGTTATGGTTGGTAGCCCTTCTTTTTTTCTTCTCTCTTTTGTATCCTTGAGCATATTGGATATTTTGTGTTGTGAAAGTGTGTATTGGGCTCGTTGGTTTTTATCTAAATAGTTTTTTGTAAGCAAATTTAATCTCGTCTCTCCATGTTTTTTGAGTGCCTTTTTGATTGGTTAAACTTTCTTTCATTTAATATTAGAGTTCTAAATCCATGCCTATACTAAGCAATGCCATAACTTTAGCAATACATGTTGTTGTGTGCCTTCCCTAGTCAGAATAACTACTACTTCATAGCTTAACAATATTCTCAAGATTCTACATCCCACCTCTCAATAAATTTTATTTATATAAAATAAAAACCCTACATCGTCCAATTTATGCATTTACAATCTGTTTTTAGACTTTTGTCCACAGTCTAGAAGCTTACTATTAAATGGCATATGATTGTTATAGTCACCGATAAAGGAATTTTTGCTTGTGTTGTGGAAAACTATGCCCTTGGAACTCTTGAAGGTGGTCTCCAACAAACAACAGGGATAATTGAACTTGGTAGGGCATTTGCTCAGGTTTAGTTTCCTTGTCTTTACGTTTTGCTCGATTACTTGTTCATATTTTTTTCTTGATTTTTGATTGGTATGAGTTTTGGAACGTTGCATTTGTAATATCTACTGTAAAGATAAACATATTAGAAGCTTAATCTAGTTGTTCCTTATTGACTATCCATTATGATGAATGGATGTTGCTAGTGTTGATCAGGATGGGAATACCGATGAATGCCGGCTCTATGGCATGGATGGGACCTTGCTTTGTTGTGATGGATGCCCTTCGGTTTATCATTCCAGATGTATTGGTCTAGTCAAAGTGCTTATACCGGAAGGTTCATGGTTTTGTCCTGAGTGTACAGTTTGTAAGATGGAGCCGGATCTTAGAATTGGAACAGGTCTAAGAGGAGCGGAATTCTTTGGCATTGATCCATATGGGCAGGTTTTCTCGGGTATCAACAACCACTTACTTGTGTAAGTCTTTCAACTTGTTTGCTCTTTTTTACTCGTTTTGTCTTATTCCTTATGATTTTGCTGGAATGCTTGGTGGTCCTTTGCACTATTTCTGAGCATTGTTTATTTGTAGTTTCTCTCACTCTCTCTCTTGTGTTAAGTATAAAAATTTATTGATTAAGAAGTCAACAGGAGACCGAGGTAGCTCCCAAACAAGGAAAATAAGAACCTGAAAAAGAAAAAAAAACACACACACAAAGGCCAATGGCCATAAACAACCCCAGCCAAAGCCTGTTACAAATGCATAAAGAGTCCCACTTCAACAAAAATCCCTCAAAAAAGACTCCTTTGAAATCTTTACATATTGCTCCAGTGGCAGAGAAGGCCCAATATCTCTAAAATCACATCTTGAGGAGAGTTTTCCTTTCCTTGAAACACGTTTTTGTCCCTTCTCTTTCCATAGCCTCCTACACACGGCAATTGGAAGAATAACCCATAAGTATCTTTTCCTATTGGAGAAAATATTGTGAGTCCAACCAAGAAAGAGGGGAAAGACTGGAAATCTGCAATAACCCATAAGTAGAGTCTCTCTCTCCCTCTCTTGATAAGCTAAAATTTTATTAGGGAAAAAAAACAGGGTCATGTACAAAAACTTATCAAAAGAAAAAAAAAAAAAACAATCGCAAGCCCCTAGTTCGCCTCCAAATTACAAACGTGCTCCCATCTAACAACAAAATCCTAAAAAAAGTCCCCTTGAATTCCTTAAAATAACAAACCCTAGGCAGCATGGATAGAACAAGTTCCTCTCTCTCTGTCTCCCACCCCAAGGCAGCATGACATTTACTATGAAGATTGCAGTTTTTTTTCTTCTTCCAATTTCTCTAAGGGCTCGCCACTGCTTGTTTATGGTGCTTTGAAATTAATGATTGCAGGGTCAAGGCATGCGAGTACTTTCTTCGTCTGTACAACATGCAACCTTGTACTCAAGTATCTGCAAAAGTATTTTACAGTACTGGGAAATACCTGAAGATACAATAGTTTTAGTTGCATTAGAAGAAAATCAAGTTTCTGAGGCTCATGCTTCATCTAACCCCAGGAAAATCGTCTCTGCAAAAAGTGTGCTTCAATTAAAAGCATTCTCATCAGCATCCCTTCTTTTCATTTGGCCAAATTCAGAAAAGAAACTAATGGAGGTCCCAAGGGAAAGATGTGGTAGGTGTCTTTCATGCAAGGCTCCCATTACAAGCAAGAAAGGGTGTTTATTAAACATGGCTGCCTCTAATGCCATAAAACGACCAGCAAGGATCCTTGTTGGCCTTCGTTCCTTAAAGAATGGAGAGGGAAATCTTCCTGGTATTGCAACATATATTTTATACATAGAGGAGAGTTTACGTGGTCTCGTAGTTGGGCCCTCTTCCTGAGTGCAAGTTACAGAAAACAATGTGGTAAACAAGTTGAAAATGCTTCAACTTGCACTACGATAAAGTTTCTCTTACTCAAGGTAAAGTTTTCCTTTTAAAACACTTTTCATTTTGTTTACTTTGTTCATACTTCTCAGTATTATTTGACTTCTATAAGTTGCGATTGCAAAATAAGTATTGTTTACTTGTAAAATGGAGATCATTGTTGAAAGTTTGTTTACATCATTTGTTATTGAGTACTCCCCCCACCCCCACCCACACCCCACAATGCATGATTGAGTATGCTTTGATACCATGTCATTTTTAGGTGTGTGGATAGTTATATCCGAAGTCTTTGCTCTCTGATAGAGGCGGTCTTGAGTTGATGCATATCCTACATTTCATTTGCTTTTTTGGGTTTATCATATATGTATCAGGAGTTAGTGAAATCGAAAATGAATGCACTTGAATTAGTAAAAGCATGGCTTTACATAAAAATGAATGCTTGCTTGTATCTTGAATCTTTTTAATGTTACACTGTCACTTCCACAAACCATTATGATGGTTCTGCTCTATGTCTCTTGGTGAAACATTAATTTCATTTACCAGTAAGGTAGTGATTGATCAATCCATTATTACCATTTACTTAACGGCTGTTCTGCATTCTTCCTTATAGATCATTATTCCATGTACATAATTTATTTGAAACTTCCACTGTTTAAGTGCCAAACTTCCAAACCATTCTTGTCGTCCAAATGCATTACATATTTGCACACATCCCTGAAATTCTGCAGAATAGGGGAAAACTTAAAGACAACATTATTACAATTCCAGTAGCTATTGTTTTTTGCCATCCTAGATACATGTTTAGGTGTCACCACAATTTTCTGCTATTCGAAAATGCTGTTTTTTTTTTTTTGCAGTGTTATTTGTGAATTTTAGAAAGTAGTTCAAAATGCATTTTATTGCATATCTCAATATATTTGATCATATTTGCCTATGTAATTTTCATCACCTGCTGTTCAAGATTTACTCTCTCATTTTTAGTATTGAGGAACTATACTCGTAAGTCATAACTTGTAAACTAGGCAATTGACGACAATCTCTTTTAAGCACTTGTTGCTCCAAGTGCCTTTTTGGGCTAGAGTTAACTTCTATTTAATCTCTATGATAGAATATAGTACATTAGTAATGATTTTCTAAATAAGTTTATTTTTTCATTTGATGCAGTAACATCAGTTATTATATGTATAAGATCCTTATATTTTCCTCTTTCAAATTTACTAGATTCTGCAATCACTAAGCAAGCAAGCTAGCACCTTGTTGTAGATTCTACAGCTAAAGAATTCAAATATAATTGTATAACTACTTGATGCACGCCTTTTGAAAATATAGTCCTTCTCAACCTTTCTGGTAAAATCTTTGTAGTGCATCTGATCCTACATGATTTGATCTGTCATTTGATATGAGAAAGTTAGTTTGGTTATCCATGACCTTGGATCTTTCTTTATGCTATTTATGGAGTAGTTTCTTCTTTTTTTTTTTCCCGAATTCGTGAAGAATTTGTACATGTCAATATTAATTAATTTGGACATTTATTGATTAGGCGAAGATCTTGTTTCTTAGATTTCTTGAAATTGGGTTTAGGCTGTTTGTTATTCTCAAATGACTTGTTCTTGTAGTCTCACTCAAGACTTTCCTTCAATAAGGTTAGTATAGTTCAATTTCTACATTTTGATGATTCTCACATTCCCAACATAGATCCATTGTAGTACTTTAGGCCACTCCCAACATAGAACCATGTTCTCGTATTTTTTATAACATAATTCTTATTTTTTAACATTTGTGAATAAAATCTAGTTATATTCTTTTATTACTTTGGGTTGATATCTCGATATATCAAATCTTTTTCGTGTAGGTACGAGAGCGCTATTAGGATTTCTTTCAGAACAGTAGCAATGTGGGGGGAAATCCAAACCTTGAGAAAAATAAGAAGATGTGATAGAGTGAAGAGAACCAGAAGAGATCAAGGGCATCACGACCATTTGCTTCTAACTGTGTTTTATTTCTAAATAATTATGTGACGTAATTTCATTTGTAACTGCCCAATTGTTTCAATTAGAGCTTGTTTAGTAATGAAATTTCAATATATAATATCAATTTTGAATTGTTTAGTTTAATTTGAAGCTTGTTTTATGATTTTTGTTTTGTTTGTTATTTTTCTGATTTGTTTATATTATTATTTCATTTATTGTGATTGGTGAATTAAAGGACCGCCTATTGTTTGTTAAACCTCCATATTTGACGGTCATATTCTATGGATTTTTTTTAAAGCCCATTTACAAGAAAATATTTGATAGTTCAGGGCCGTAAAAAAAAAATTCTACAAGAGAATATTTGACGAGCATATTTGACGGGAGGGTCCGTCAAAATTTGAGAAATTTGACGGGCTAAGACCGTCAAATATGAGCTTTTTTCACATAGTGTGAAGTGTTGGTTAAATTGCACAAACGTATATACGAAACTTACAATTATTTTTTCAAATCGTTTGAAGTTAAAAAATTTCAAACAACAGACTTTGTGAGCAAAAAAAAAAAATTGACTTAAACGAAGTGTTGGTTAAATTGCATTAACATATATACGAAATTTACAATTATTTTATCAAATCGTTTGATGCTAAAAAATTCCAAACAATAAAAATTTGATTCGCAAAAAAGATAAATTGACTTAAATTAAGTATTAGTTAAATTGTATAAATGTATATACGATACTTACAACTATTTTCTTAAATTTTTTGAGGTTAAAAAATTTCAAACAACGACTTCGTGAAAAAAAAAGACAAATTGGCATGAATAAAGTGTTGGTTAAATTGTATAAACGTATATACAAAACTTACAACTATTATCTCAAATCGTTTGAAGCTAAAAAATTTCAAAAAACAAAGACTTTTTGAGTAAAAAAAGAAAAATTGACTTGAATGAAGTGTTGGTTAAATTGCATACACGTATATACGAAACTTACAACTATTTTCTCAAATTGTTTGAGACTAAAAAATTCCAAACAACAAATACTTTGTTGCAAAAAAGACAAATTGACTTACATGAAGTATTTGTTAAATTGCATAAATATATATACGAAACTTACAACTATTTCTACAAATCGTTTATAGCTAAGAAATTCTAAATAACAAAGACTTTACGAGCAAAAAAGATAAATTGATAAAATGAAGTGTTAGTTAAATTACATAAACGTATATACGAAACTTACAACTATTTTTTTAAATCGTTTGAGGTTAAAAAATTTCAAATAACAAAGACTTTGTGAGCAAAAAAGGCAAATTGACTTCAATGAAATATTGGTTAAATTGCACAAACATATATACGAAACTTATAACTATTTTTTCAAATCATTTGAGGCTAAAAAATTTCAAACAACAAAGACTTTGTGGGAAAAAAAAACAAATTGACTTCAATGAAATATTGGTTAAATTGCACAAACATATATACGAAACTTACAACTATTTTTTCAAATCGTTTGAGGTTAAAAAATTTCAAATAACAAAGAATTTGTGAGTAAAAAAGACAAATTGACTTGAATGAAGCATTGGTTAAATTGCATAAACGTATATACGAAACTTATAATTATTTTCTCAAATTGTTTGAGGGTAAAAAATTTCAACCAACAAAAACTTTGTAAGCAAAAAAAATAAATTAAAATGAATGAAGTATTAGTTAAATTGTATAAATGTATATACAAAACTTACAACTATTTTCTCAAATTGTTTGAGGTTAAAAAATTACAAACAACAAAGATTTTGTTGCAAAAAAGATAAACTGACTTGAATGAAGTGTTTACTAAATTGGATAATCTTATATACGAAACTTACAATTATTTTTTCAAATCGTTTGAGGCTAAAAAATTTCAAACAACAAAGATTTTCTAAGTAAAAAAGACAAATTGACTTGAATGAAGTATTTGCTAAATTGCATAAACATATATACGAAACTTACAACTATTTTCTCAAATTGTTCAAGGGTAAAAAATTCTAAACAATAAAAACTTTATTAGCAAAAAAGATAAATTGACATAAATGAAGTGTTGGTTAAATTGCATAAACGTATATACGAAACTTACAACTATTTCTTTAAATCGTTTGAGGTTAAAAAATTCCAACTAACAAAGACTTTGTGAGCAAAAAGGGCAAGTTCACTTTAATGAAATATTAGTTAAATTGTATAAACATATATATGAAACTTACAACTATTTCTTCAAATCGTTTGAAGTTAAAAGATTTCAAATATAAAAAACTTTATTAGTAAAAAAGAGAAATTGACTTGAATGAAGCATTGGTTAAATTGCATAAATGTATATATGAAATTTATAACTATTTCCTCAAATTGTTTGAGGGTAAAAAATTTCAACCAACAAAGACTTTGTAAACAAAAAAAATAAATTGAAATGGATGAAGTATTGGTTAAATTGCATAGACGTATATACAAAACTTAAAACTATTTCCTCAAATTGTTTGAGGCTAAAAAATTACAAACAACAAAGACTTTGTTGCAAAAAAGACAAATGGACTTGAATTAAGTGTTTGCAAGATTGCATAATCGTACATACGAAACTTATAATTATTTTCTCAAATCGTTTGAGGTTAAAAAATTTCAAACAACAAAGACTTTCTAAGTAAAAAAGACAAATTGACTTCAATGAAGTATTTATTAAATTGTATAAACATATATACAAAATTTACAACTATTTTCTCAAATTGTTTAAGGGTAAAAAATTCTAAATAACAAAAATTTTGTTAGTAAAAAAGATAAATTGACTTTAATAAAGTGTTGATTAAATTGCAAAAATATATATACGAAATTTACAACTATTTTCTCAAATAGTTTGAAGCTAAAAAATTCCAAACAACAAAAACTTTGTTGCAAAACTGACAAATTGACTTAAATGAAGTATTAATTAAATTGCATAAACATATATACGAAACTTACAACTATTTTCTTAAATTGTTTGAGGCTAAAAAGTTCAAAACAATAAAGACTTTGTACGCAAAAAAGATAAATTGATTTGAATGAAGTGTTGGTTAAATTGCATAAACGTATATACGCAACTTACAACTATTTTCTCAAATCGTTTGAAGCTAAAAAATTTCAACAACAAAAACTTTGTAAGTAAAAAAGATAAATTAACTTGAATGAAGTATTAATTAAATTGCATAAACATATATACAAAATTTACAATTATTTCCTCAAATTGTTTGAGGTTATAAAATTTCAAACAATAAATACTTTGTGAGTAAAAAAGACAAATTGACTTGAATGAAGTGTTAGTTAAATTGTATAAACATATATACGACACTTACAACTATTTTCTCAAATTATTTAAGGTTAAAAAAATTCTAAACAACAAAGACTTTGTGAGTAAAAGACAAATTGACTTAAATGAAGTATTGGCTAAATTATATAAACATATATACGAAACTTATAATTATTTTATCAAATCGTTTGAAGCTAAAAAATTTTAAACAACAAAGACTTTTATACAAAAAAGATAAATTTACTTGAATGAAGTGTTGGTTAAATTGCATAAACGTATATACAAAATTTACAATTATTTTCTCAAATCGTTTGAAATTAAAAAATTTCAAACAACAGACTTTATAAGTAAAAAAGACAAATTGATTTAAATAAAATGTTGGTTAAATTGCATAAACTTATATACGAAACTTATAACTATTTCTTTAAATCGTTTGATGTTAAAAATTTCAAACAACAAAGACTTTGTGAGCAAAAATGGTAAATTTACTTAAATGAAATATTAGTTAAATTGCATAAACATATATACAAAACTTACAACTATTTTTTCAAATCGTTTCAGGCAAAAAAATTTTAAATAACAAAGAATTTGTGAGTAAAAAAGACAAATTGACTTGAATGAAGCATTGATTAAATTACATAAACGTATATACGAAACTTATAACTATTTCTTCAAATTGTTTGAGGGTAAAAAATTTCAACCAACAAATACTTTGTAAGCAAAAAAGACAAATTGAAATGAATGAAGTGTTGGTTAAATTGCATAAACGTATATACAAAACTTACAACTATTTTCTCAAATTATTTGAGGCTAAAAAATTATAAACAAAAAAGACAAATTGACTTGAATGAAGTGTTTGTAAAATTGCATAATCGTATATATGAAACTTACAATTATTTTTCAAATCGTTTTAGGCTAAAAAATTTCAACAACAAAGACTTTATAAGTAAAAAAGATAAATTAACTTGAATGAAGTATTTGTTAAATTATATAAACATATATACGAAACTTACAATTATTTCTTCAAATTATTTTAGAGTAAAAAATTTTAAATAACAAAAACTTTGTTAGCAAAAAAGACAAATTAACTTTAATGAAGTATTGGTTAAATTGCATAAACGTATATACGAAACTTACAATTATTTACTCAAATAGTTTGAAACAAAAAAATTTCAAACAAGAAAGACTTTGTGAGCAAAAATGACAAATTCAGTTGAATTAAGTATTAGTAAAATTACATAAACATATATACGAAACTTACAACTATTTTCTCAAATTGTTTGAGGCTAAAAAATTCAGAACAACAAAGACTTTGTGAGCGAAAAAGATAAATTTATTTGAATGAAGTATTGGCTAAATTGCTTAAACGTATATACAAAACTTACAATTATTTTCTCAAATCGTTTGAAGATAAAAAATTTTAAATAACAAAGACTTTGTGAGCAAAAAAGATAAATTAACTTGAATGAAGTGTTAGTTAAATTGCATAAACATATATACGAAATTTTACAACTATTTTCTCAAATCGTTTGAGGTTATAAAATTTCAAAAAATAAATACTTTGTGAGTAAAAAAGATAAATTGACTTGAATGAAGTGTTGGTTAAATTGTATAAACATATATACAACACGTATAACTATTTACTCAAATTGTTTGAAGCTAAAAAATTCTAAACAACAAAGACTTTGTGAGTAAAAAAGATAAATTGACTTAAATGAAGTGTTGGTTAAATTATATAAACATATATACGAAACTTACAATTATTTTCTCAAATCGTTTGGGGCTAAAAACTTTCAAATAACAAAAATTTTGTTAGCAAAAACGACAAATTGATTTGAATGAAGTGTTAGTTAAATTGCATAAACGTATATACGAAACTTACAATTACTTTCTCAAATCGTTTGAAGTTAAAAAATTCTAAACAACAGACTTTATGAGTAAGAAAAATAAATTTACTTAAATGAAGTGTTGGTTAAATTGCATAAACATATATAGAAAACTTACTACTATTTCATCAAATTGTTTGAGACTAAAAAATTTCAAATAACAAAGACTTTGTTAGCAAAAGAGAGAAATTGACCTGAATGAAGTGTTAGTTAAATTGTATAAACATATCGTATTGTTTCCTTAAATTGTTTGAGGCTAAAAAATTTCAAACAACAGACTTTGTGATCAAAAAAGATAAATTGACTTAAATCAACTCATTAATTCACTTTTCCTGACTTTGTAACGTTTGAAACAACTCATCTACAATTAGATTTACTTAGTTTGTTAACAAGTTCTTTTTTTAAATATTAGGTATTACTATAGATAAGAGACTGAGCCTATATTTAGGATTTGTCCATTCCATAGGCTATGGTCTTGTCTAAGGACTAATCTCAGGGAACATGCAATGCTCATGCATCACACGCACAAAATAAGTAAAGGTGTGTCCTCGCAGGTGGCTCTTAAGGAATTAATGCTTATATTGGATATCGACACATATATTTTGAGAAAATATGACTGAAAAGAAATTGGCTGATCTAAAAGTGTTTTTAAATATGATAGAAATGACCATGTTTGAAAAAACGTATTATTTGGATTTGAGATTTTTGGAGAGATGTGGCGAGCCCTTTTTTGATATAGACATCAATGTGACAACTCATTATGTTCGATTCAAGTATACATTGCTCAAAATGCTAGCTGCCTTAATTAGCAATCCTCCCTATTAAGTATTATTAAGTGTTTTGTAGCAAAAAAAACGTATATAGAAAATCATAATAAAAATATTTGAAATTCTTGGTATTAATTATTAGGTAAGGAACTATTGGTATCAATTATGTTTGAAATCCGAGAGTCAATTAAGTACGCCACATGGGGTAGTCATATTATCACAATACTTTTTAGAAAAAAACAAAGGGTGATAGACTTTGCAGCATTCCAAGTCTTTGGTAGGATTAACACATCTAGACTTTTAACATATAATTCTTCAACTCATTAATAGCATACCAAGACTCTAGCGGGCTTATATAGACTTTTAACATTTGAAACTTGAACTCATTAATTCACTTTTTCTAATTTTGTAACGTTTGAAACACGCACATCTACTATTAGATTTACTTAATCTGTTAACAAGTTAATTTTTTGAAAATCAGGTATCACTGTAGACAGGAGACTGATTCTGTATCTAGGCTTTGCCCATTCCATTGGTTATGATCTTATCCAAGGACTAGTCATAGGGAACGTGCAATGCCCGTGCATCACATGCACCAAATAAGTGAGGGTGTGTCCTCGCAGGTGGCCCTTAAGGAATTAATGCTCATATTGGATATCAACACATATATTGTGTAAAAAATATGAGTGAAAAGAAATTGACTAATCTAAAAGTGTTTCTAAACATGATAGAAATGACCATGTTTAAAAATGTGTATTATTTGGATTTGAGATATTTGGAGAGATGTAGCGAGCCCTTATTTTATATAGACATCAATATGACAACTCATTATGTTCGATTCAAGAATACACTACTCAAAATGCTAGTTGCCCTAATTAGTAATCCTCCCTATTAAGTATTATTAAGTGTTTCCTAGCAAAAAACATATATAGAAAATCATAATAAAAATATTTGAAATTCTTGGTATCAACTATTAGGTAAGGAACTATTGATATCAATTATATTTGAAATCTGAGAGTTGATTGAGTACGCCACATGGGGTAGTCATATTATCATAACTCTTTTTAGAGAAAAACAAAGGGTGATAGACTTTGCAGCATTCCAAGTCTTTGGCAGGATTAACACGTCTAGACTTTTAACGTATAATACTTCAACTCATTAATAGAATTCCAAGACTCTTGCTGGCTTATCTAGACTTTTAACATTTGAAACTTGAATTCATTAATTCACTTTTCATGACTTTGTAACATTTGAAACACACACATCTACAATTAAATTTATTTAATTTATTAACAAGCTAATTTTTTGAAAATCAGGTATCACTATAGACAGGAGAATGGGCTTATATCTAGGCTTTGCCTATTCCATAGGCTATTGTCTTGTCCAAGGACTAGTCCCAAGGAACGTGCAATGCTCGTGCATCACACGCACCAAATAAGTGAGGGTGTGTCCTCATAGGTGACCCTTAAGGAATTAATGCTCATATTGGATATCGACACATATATTGTGTAGAAAATATGAGTGAGAAGAAATTGACTGATCTAAAAGTGTTTCTAATGATGATAGAAATTGCCATGTTTGAAAACGTGCGTATTATTTGGATTTGAGATATTTGGAGAGATGTGGTGAGCCCTTATTTGATATAGACATCAATGTGACAACTCATTATGTTCGATTCAAACATACACTGCTCAAAATGCTAGTTGCCCTAATTAACAATCCTCCTTATTAAGTATTATTAAGTGTTTTCTAGCAAAAAAAACATATATAGAAAATCATAATAAAAATATTTGAAATTCTTGGTATCAACTATTAGGTAATGAATTATAATTTTTTTAATTAAAAATAATTATCTATCTTATTAGTTATTCAATGTTGGTAAAAATCATAAAAATGAGATAGAAATGTTTGGTTTTCTATATTAAAGCCTAACATTGGATTGAAGTTTGAAAAAGTTTGATTTTTCTTTGAGAAAGAACAAGGCCGTTTTTTATGATTGTATTTTTAAGTATATGTAAGTGTTTTCAATGTTGGTCTATTGAATTTGAAAATATTAAAATATCATCTATATAGACCAAAGAGAAGTTTTTGTAAGAATTGCATATATCATTCATCACATTCTGAAATTCGCTAGGGGCATTTTTTAGACCGAAGGGCATTAAATTCCATTTATAATGTCCCAAAGGTACAGTAAAGGCAGTTTTGTATCTGTCATTTTCTTGAATTTTTATTTGTCAGAATCTAGATTTAGGATCGAATTTCCAAAAGATGTTAGCGTTTGAGAGAAGACCACTACAATACCGATCCAATTTTTTTAAAACATGTACCCGATTCGATCAAATTAATGAATATGTTAACCGAATCTGATCTGTTTCATTTCATCCTTAATTCGAAATCGATCAGAATACATACCTTATTTTAAAATTATCAATGTTCATGAAATTTTAAAAAAATCTACTTTCCAATTACAAATATAGAGGGAAACCAAAAAGACTATAACGTTTTATCTATATGTATTTATATGAAATTAACAATAATAAAAAATTATTAAAAACATGTTTGAATCGGATTATATTCAAAACAGATTGGGATACATCCAAATCCGATCCGAAATTGTTTCGGATCTAAGATTTCAATCCGACCCAAAAATTGAATTTTTCATGTTTTTCGGATCGGATTCAAGCTAGTTCAAATGTTGGGTATATTTCGGATCATTGCCAGTCCTACTCTTTAACCTTAAGAGTTTATCCACTTCAACCTTAAAAAGGTTATACAATGAAAGATTTTACATATAAGAGGTTGAACATGACTGATTTTGGGAAGAAAAATTCAAAGGTTTTTTTAATTACAGGTTGAAGAGAATGAAATTTAACTCGTTTCTTAACTATATATTATAGACGTCCAACGGTACTAATAAAACTCCTAGAGAACACCTCGGCATGCTTAAGTCAAGAGAGACTCAAAATATGAAAAAAGGGTTTTTTTTTTATACATCTTTTACCCTATTATCAAAATGTGATGCTAAATAATTCCCCTCTTAATTTTGATCGTCATGTTGCTTTAGTGTGACATGCAAATAGTCTGCATATATCGGCCTCTACTTCACAATATGGTCAATAATGACTAATGGCACAGTGATTATCTACCAAACCAATATATACTCAAACAATAGAAAAATAAAATTATCCTAAGGATACATATCTCCTAGACTTATGTTATCAAGATACACATAAATCTCAACTGTTGGATTTTGTATCTAAACAGTTAGGATCATGTGTTTTCTCATGAGTTAACAAATCCAAACCCTTTGCTTAAATATTAAGAATTGATTTAGTTTCGTATATCAAATAGGGATTGGATCTTAATATTGAAATCCGATAAAAACCTGTTAAGAGTCGGATTTGATATTTTTAGCCAAATCCTTATCAGATTGGTACCAAATGGACCCTAATCCAATCTGAACCTGATCCATTGATAACCCAAGATGAAACTAGTGAGGCAATCAAAATAAAATTATTTTCTTTTTATAGATTTGTCATTGGAGATTAAGTATAATAAAGATCGAGTACATAGAGTGTAAATTTCGTATCAAAATCCAATAAGAGAAATGTCTAATAAAAATTGATGTTCTACAAATACTCCAAAACAATCATTTTTTTTCACTTTAGTCTATTATGTAAAAAAAAAAATGATAGAGGGAATGAAAGAAGTTGTTACTCATAAAATCAGAGTTTGATTATTAAAGAGATGTGCACTTATCAAGTGTTATGTGACCGACGACTCACACCAATCAAATTAAAATGAAAATTTTACGAGATGGGGAGTAAGGCTAATTATGTTTTATAGAGTGAATGTTTGGGCAATTGAAAAGAATCATGTCACTAATTAAATTGAATGCAGCACAGATGAGGATGTTGAAATAGGTGAATGGAAATCTAGGGAAGACAAAAGAACGGGTGCATTCAAGAATATAGAAGTAGCTCCAAAAAGAGAAACTAAGAGAAAGCCGATTAAGTTGGTTTGGGCACGATCAACAAAATCCCATTACTATCTCAATTAGAAGGAATATAGAAGTTGAAGATTCTAAAAGAGAAGAGTGAGAAGAAAGCCCCAAAAGAATACAAATATAAAATTCTAAATACACGATGACAATAATGATAATTATATGCCACATGACTACCAATGAAGAATTGGCGCATGAAGCTTATTATTTCTAGTAAATGGCCATCCCCATAGAATTACCATACTCTTGTATAGGAAGTTGTCTTCAAAGAAGCATGCCCTCATCTTCCTAAGGATTCTTCTCGGAGCATTCCAAGACAATCCGAAACACTTAATATTTTATGGTCAAATGTTTCATTCCAATCTAATATGCTCCAACAAAACATTTCAATGGCATAAAATTTTCTTTGTATCGTCTTCTTTCAGGCAATTCAATTGCCATCAAAACATTTTGGATGATTGAAGCTAATTCTTGTATGATCAGATTGTTTGGAAATCCCAGTTTAATAAAACACATTCTATATTGAGTCGTGATAATATGAGAACCCCCTTACAAACACCCTCCATCACAGAATCATAAATCATTTACCTCGGGATATGCAAAATCATAAATCTTTTTTCTTGTATATTGTAAAGGCATTTGATCTACGGTTCTGTGATGGGCATTTCTCAAAGGGGATCAAGGTTCTTATAGATTAGAGAGATGACAAAAGAAAAATGATTCCTCTTCTTTCAGCAGACCAAGAACCAAGTATTTTAATCTTACATAAGAGAACTTCAACTATCTCCATCTAAGAACCATTGTAAATCTAAATATTCCTCAACACATAATAAATAAAAATCAAATAAGAATATAGCATAAACAACCCACCACGTATAAAAAACAGAGAATATAGCATAAACTCATTAATAAATAAATAAATGTAACAGAAAGTGAGAGAATAAGAACCAGAACCTCAAGGACTCCTCCTCCTTTTGTTTAGGAAACAATTAATTACGAACCACAAAATTTTCAACCAAAAGCACAAAAAAAAGAATTTTAAGGAGATGGTATGCATTCAAACTAGTCTTTCCTGATTTTTATGAACCCGCGTAAAAAACCTGTTGAAATAATAAACTTGATTTATTATAGGTTGTCTCTAGAGTTTCTAGAATTTTCTTGTAATTGCTAAAATTTCTAGAATTTTCATTTATTTAGTAGAGTCTCTAGAAATACTCTTGTATTTTCTAGAACACTCATTTATTAATTGGTATATAGGAGTTATCTAGAATAATCTAAGTCATTTAATGGTGTATCTTGAATTGTCTATAGAGTCCTATAAATAGAGATGTTCTCCAACTATTTTGTATCAACCAAAAGAACAAGTTGAAGTCAATAATAAAAAACCTCTTCCATCAAAATATTCTCTCCAATCTTCTCTTTAATTTTCAACATATTGGTATCAGAGCTGCCAAGTTCGTGAAGAAAAATGGCAAGTGGAGGAATGGTCCCCTTCCAAGTTCTAATGCTCACCAAGAGCAACTATGACAATTAGAGCATCAATATGAATGCACTACTAGGAACTCAAAATGTGTAGGAAGTAGTCGAGAAAGGCCATAAGGAGCAAGACGATGTTGCTCTTTCCCAAACCCAACGGGAAGCCTTGAGGGATTCAAGAAAGAGAGACAAGAAAGCTCTCTATCTCATCTATCAAGCAGTAGATGAATATGCATTCGAGAAGATCTCAAATGCAACTACGGCCAAAGAAGTATGGGAAAAGCTTCAAACTTGCAACAAAGGAGTTGAGCAAGTTAAAAAGATTCGTCTTCAAACTCTTAGAGGTGAGTTTGAACTTTTATTCATGGAGGAATCTGAATTAATTTCTGATTATTTTGCTAGAGTATTGGCCATTGTTAATCAATTAAGAAGAAATGGTGAAGATATTAGTGAAGTGAAAGTTATGGAGAAAATTTTTCGTACTCTGAATCCAAATTTTGAGTTCATTGTACGAACATTGAAGAAAATGAAAATTTAGAAACCATGACCGTTGAGCAACTCATGGGTTCTTTACAAGCCTATGAGGAAAAGTAAAAGAGGAAAAAGAAGTAAAAAGAGACTATAGAGCAACTACTACAACTCAACTTGAAGGAAGAAAATTTTGGAAATAATAGAAATCAAAGAGGAAGAGGATGTGGCCAAGGACGTGGACGTTGACGAGGAAGAGAAGGAAGGGGCGGCTTCAACAACAACTTCAACAATTCCAACAACTCTAATAACTTCAACAACGGAGAAAGAAGTCGAAATCCACAAGCAACAAGAGGGCACGGAAGAAGCAACTCATGGTCAAGGAACGACAATCTCACATCAAATGCTATAATTGCAATAAGTTCGGTCACTATGCCTCCGAGTGTAGATCGCCAAGCAAGGTTGAAGAAAAGGCCAATTTCATCGAAGATAAAGGTAGAGAAGAAGGTACGTTGCTGCTAGTTTGCAAAGACAAAGATGAAGGCCAAAAAAATAGATGGTATCTTGACACCGACGCTAGCAATCACTTGTGTGGACAAAGAAAAATGTTCGTGGAGCTCAATGAAGCGGTAAGAGGGAATGTCTCCTTTGGAGATGAATCAAAAATACTCGTGGAAGGCAAAGGTAAAATTCTCACACGCTTAAAAAATGGAGGCCATCAATTCATCTCAAATGTCTATTTTGTGCCCAACATGAAGAATAATATTTTGAGTTTGGGTCAATTGCTAGAGAAAGGGTATGATATTCACTTAAAAGAAAATAACCTTTTCTTAAGAGACAATAAAAGTAATTTGATTGCCAAGGTGCCCATGTCAAAAAATAGAATGTTCCTCTTGAACATTCAATACGATGTTCCAATGTGTCTAAAGGCTTGCTATAATGACTCATCATGGCTATGGCATTTACGCTTTGGACACCTCAATTTTGGCGGGCTCGAACTTTTGGAAAAGAAGGAGATGGTGAGAGGTCTACCATGCATCAACCAACCCGATCAGCTTTGCGAAGTATGTTTGCTTGGGAAGCAATCCCGGAAAAGCTTTTCGAAGGAGTCATCATCAAGAGCCACAAAGCCGCTCGAGCTCGTACACACTGATGTTTGTGGACCAATTAAACCAAACTCTTTTGGTAAGAGCAAATACTTTCTCCTTTTCATTGATGATTTTTCAAGGAAAACGTGGGCTTATTTCCTAAAGGAGAAGTCAGAGGTGTTCGAGAATTTCAAGAGGTTCAAAGCCCTTGTTGAGAAAGAAAGCGGTCTTGCTATTAAGGCCATGAGATCTGACCGAGGAGGAAAATTCACATCAAACGAGTTCCAAAAGTACTACGAAGATCATGGAAGTCATCGTCCCTTAACGGTGTCGAGATCCCCCCAACAAAATGGAGTGGCAGAGAGGAAGAATCGAACCATACTCAACATGGCTCACAGCATGCTCAAGAGCAAAAGAATGCCCAAGCAGTTTTGGGCCGAAGCGGTGGCTTGTGCAGTCTACTTGGCAAATCGCTCTCCAACAAGAAGTGTATATGAGAAGACACCACAAGAAGCATGGAGTGGAAGAAAGCCTGGAATTTCTCACCTCAAAGTCTTTGGAAGTGTTGCTTATGTTCATGTGCCTGATGAAAAGAGAACCAAGCTCGACGACAAAAGTGAGAAGTACGTATTCATTGGCTATGACTCAAGATCCAAAGGCTACAAGTTGTACAACCCAATTACCGACAAAATTCTCATTAGTCGTGATGTAAAGTTCAATGAAGAAGATTCTTGGGATTGGAACACACAAGAATACGAGTATGATTTTCTTCCTTACTTTGAAGAAGAAGAAGAAATGGAGCAACCAAGAATGGAAGAGACAAGACAAGAACTTCGAGAGCCTACTACTTCACCGATCTCACCAACCGAAAACCTGCATGAAGATTCGTCATCAAGTGAAAGTTCTAATGAGAAGACGCCACGCCTAAGAAGCTTACAAGAACTTTATGAGGTAACCGAAAATCAAAATGATATCACTCTTTTGTGTTTCTTTGGTGATTGTGAACCTCTAATCTACCAAGAAGCGGTAGAAAATAAGAAATGGAGAGACGCTATGGATGAAGAAATCAATTCAATCACAAAGAACAACACATGGGAGCTAGCTATACTTCCACAAGGACATAAAGCGATCGGAGTAAAATGGGTATACAAGATGAAGAAGAATGTTAAAGGAGACGTGGAGAGATACAAAGCAAGATTGGTAGCTAAAGGCTATAGTGAAAGAAAAGGCATCAACTATGATGAGGTATTTGCTCCTGTTGCTCGTCTTGAAACCGTTAGATTAATAATTTCTTTGGCAGCTCAAAATAGATGGAAGATCTACCAAATGGATGTAAAGTTCGCCTTCTTAAATGGTTTCTTTGAAGAAGAAGTCTACATCGAGCAACCATTGGGCTATGAAGTAAAAGGACATGAAGATAAAGTTTTGAGGTTGAAGAAGGCTTTATATGGCCTAAAGCAAGCGTCGAAAGCTTGGAATACTCGAATTGACAAGTACTTTCAAAATAAGAATTTCACCAAGTGTCCATATGAGCATGCACTCTATATCAAAGTTAAAAATGGAGATATTTTGATTGTATGCTTGTATGTAGATGACTTGATCTTCACAGGTAGCAACCTGAGTATGTTTGAGGAGTTCAAGAAAGAAATGGTGAAAGAGTTCGAGATGACAGACCTTGGGCTCATGTCTTACTACCTCGGCATTGAAGTAAAGCAAAAGGACAAAGGCATCTTCATTACTCAAGAAGGCTATGCTAAAGAAGTGCTTAAGAAGTTAAAGATGAATTACTCTAATCTAGTTGGCACGCCGATGGAATGTGGAATCAAGTTGTCAAAGCATGATGAAGGAGAAAAGGTGGACCCAACTCTCTATAAAAGCCTTATCGGAAGTTTGCGCTACCTAACTTGTACTAGGCCGGATATTCTCTATGTCGTTGGAATCGTTAGTCGCTACTTGGAAGCTCCAACAACAACCCATTTCAAGACTGCAAAGAGAATACTTCGGTACATCAAAGGTACAACCAACTATGGCTTGTTTTATTCATCTTCTAACAATTATGAGATAGTTGGATATAGTGATAGCGATTGGGGTGGAGACTTGGATAATAGAAAGAGCACCACCGGATTTGTGTTCTTTATGGGAAACACTGCTTTCACTTGGATGTCAAAGAAGCAACCAATCGTCACACTATCAACTTGTGAAGCCGAATATGTTGTTGTAACGTCATGTTTTTGTCATGTTATCTGGCTAAGAAACTTGTTGAAAGAATTGAATTTACCACAAGAAAAGCCTGTCGAGATTCGTGTTGACAACAAGTCAGCACTCGCACTAGCAAAGAATCCCGTCTTTCATGAAAGAAGTAAGCATATTGACACTCGTTATCATTACATACGAGAATGCATTGGAAGAAAGGAAGTAAGGTTGGAGTTCGTGAAGTCTCAAGATCAAGTAGCAGACATCTTTACCAAGCCACTCAAGAGAGAAGTTTTTACCAAGTTACAAGGTATTCTTGGAGTCACAAATCAAGTTTAAGGGGGAGTGTTAAAATAATAAACTTGATTTATTATAGGTTGTCTCTAGAGTTTCTAGAATTTTCTTGTAATTGCTAGAGTTTCTAGAATTTTCATTTATTTATTAGAGTCTCTAGAAATACTCTTGTATTTTCTAGAACACTCATTTATTAATTGGTATATAGGAGTTATCTAGAATAATCTAAGTCATTTAATGGTGTATCTAGAATTGTCTATAGAGTCCTATAAATAGAGATGTTCTCCAACCATTTTGTATCAACCAAAAGAACAAGTTGAAGTCAATAATAAAAAACCTCTTCCACCAAAATATTCTCTCCAATCTTTTCTTTAATTCTCAACAAACCAATGAAGAGGGAAGAAACTGCCCCCAACACGTGCAATTACTGTACTGTGTCTCTCCCTCTGATTGTCCAACACATCACGAAGAACCTCTGTAAATGGTCCATTGTATTACTTAGCAGCCAGGACAAAGAGCCCAAGCACAAAATAAGTCCACAAAACCATGCATATTTCATCTCTTCTAAACAATAAGCAACAGAAATATTATCATAGTATTTGCAACAAAATTAAAAGCTTAAGTGGTAAAAATGGCTTAAATTAGAAACCAGCCCATCCAGCAGGCTGAGAAGCTTGTTTGTTTCCTTCATTCTTTGAGTCACCAAATCGCTGAGAGTTATTCCCTTGAATTGGAGTTTTCGATATCTGAGAGGTAGCAGGGACTGCTGTGAAAACTATCTGACTCGAAACCCCATATGTCAGTAGTTCCAGAACTAAAGCTAACTGTGGACTTGTTCTGCTGCGCATTCATTGTCTAAACCGATGACTCTTTGGAGTAGTTCTTCTAAAAGGTTTAAGTACCTGCATTGGTTTCCAACACTCCTCGAACTCTTGTGCGACGCTTCTAATTTTTTTTTTTCTTCCCTTAGTCTCGTACTCCTTGGCTTTTGGTCCACCTAGTAATGTTCTTACGAGGCCAATCTTGGATGCTTTCAGCTTATAACTCCAAATTATACTATCCTGTCGACATACTGGGTTTGTGGAGATAAGAGTATTCGATACTTTGTATTAGAGTCAGACATGACAAAAGGTGGCCATATCTATGAGGTTATTATGAATGTTTAAAATATGTCCTCTTTGAAATATTGACCTTTTTGTTTTCTTTTTTCTCTCTCCCAAATAGAAAGAGAATCCTTCAAATGAAGAATACTTGAAATTAAAGGCAACTGTTGTGGGTGATTATAGGGATAGTGGAATATTTTATTTATTCATTTATTTTTGTAAGGAAAAAATAGATTGGCTTTGAATATTGATCTCTGGGCAGGCTGAGCCTTACTAGATTTTGTCTAGACTTGGCTTTCTTGCTTACCACCTGTATAAAGAAGCCTCTCATTTCTCCCTCAAATTAATCACCAATTCCATTTTATATGTGGCATTCCCTGAATAACCCGATAAAATTGTCTGGCTGAGCTTCACAGCTGCCTCAGCTTCTATCATAAGACAATAGGTTTAGTTGGAGGTAGAGGGAATGGGATGTTAATAATGCTTATCCTTTCGCTATTGAGTAGAACATGAAAAACATGAAAAAAAATAAAAAAGAGATCAGTTTTGTTTTTATCTATTAGCCTATGCTACTCTTTTGGGGTGTACTGATTTTGTAACCCCAGATTACCCGAATGGATAACCTGCTGTGGAAACAAAGTGCAATCCATTTGTTCCCCAAACATGTTGTTTTCCCTTAAATTGAAGCGATTATTTCTCCCAATTTGATTCTAGAATATGGTTTCTATTTGTAGCCCCCCAGCAATTGAGAGGCTGTCTGGAGGACTCTTTCAAGAAGTCATAATTACAAACACAATTCCAGTAGCAGAAAAGAATTACTTTCCTCAGCTGACTATACTCTCAGTGGCAAACCTGCTTGCAGAGGCTATTTGGCGTGTTCATGATGATGGCTCCTTGAGTAGCATGTTTCGGTGACTTTTGTCTCGTGTTTTTTTTTTTTTTTTGGCTAATTCATTATAGGTGTCTCATTGCATCATTTCTCTTTAGTTCAGAATCAGGCTTTGACCAACAACCCATTTCATGAATAAAGGGTGACCAATTAGAGAAACAAAGTTTTGGGTTATGTTATGAAGTATTGTTTTTTTTGTTGAAGGAATGATGAGCTAGAATGAGAGGGAACAGGTTCTCAAAGCAAAGAATATATTTTGACAATGTAGGTTCTTGGCCTATGTTTTCCAATTGTTGAAGTTAAACTATGGACCGCATATTTAATGTTATATAGTTAATACTTCAATAAAATTGTTATTGTGTGCGAAATTATGTCTCTTCTGAGCAAATTTCATGTGATGCTCTTCTATTATCATATTTATCGATACTTGTTCATCCCTTTTGCTTACATACATCAATTATGAAAAAGGTTTTTTTTTTGTTTCTTCTAATTATTATCAAGGAAGTACATGGAAGGTCACAACTACATAGAACCCAACATGTGATTGTTGGTTTGTGAATCAAATCATGAAAGTGAAGGTAACATAATTGTGTGAGCAGAATTAATTTTGAATAAAATCACTGACTCAATTGTGTTTTCCTAAGTAGTTCATTCAAGACCATACTAACACTATGTGAAAAAGGCTCATATTTGACGGTCTTAGCCC
The DNA here is from genome assembly GCF_017979445.1 of Akebia trifoliata. NCBI lineage: Eukaryota > Viridiplantae > Streptophyta > Magnoliopsida > Ranunculales > Lardizabalaceae > Akebia > Akebia trifoliata. The sequence goes on from NW_028236971.1 coordinate 474,551, forward strand.
GTCAAATTTTGAGAAATTTGACGGATCCTCCCATCAAATATGCCCGTCAAGTATTCTCTTGTAGAATTTTTTTTTGACGGCCCTGGACTATCAAATTATTGGAGAATGGACTTAAAAAAAAAAAAAAAAAATCCATAGAGTATGACCGTCAAATTTAGAGGTTTAACAACAATAACATGGTCCTCTAATTCACCAATCACAATGAACGAAATAATATATAAAAAAATTCAGAAAAAGAAAAATCATAAAACAAGCTCAAAACTAAACTAAATAACCCAAAATTAATATACATGTAAACCTCTTTATTAAGATCGAAAATTCTGTCGAAGCTACAAATAACTGACAATAAAGCAGTATATGATATATATACAGCTATTTATGTCACACTCCTAATTTAATTTAGAACACAAAACACAAACAATTGAAGAAGCAATAATAGATTCTAAGAGATACCTAAGAGAAAGCCTAAGAAGTAACTGTATAGACAAACTGTAAGAGAATCAACTCTCCTCAATACTATATGTGGCCCTGCAATCTTGTTGTTGATCAAACTGTGAGTGGTTGTTGCTTGCCATTCCCATCATAAGGTTCGGTGGATGCCTCGGATTTCCTCTTCAGAACAACGATCCATGTCGTAACTTCCAACACTAATGCAATCCCACCCAATACACACAATACCACAATATAAGCTGTGTTCCACATTTTAGCTGGATCCAACATGTCTAGACCTTTAAACACGTTGACGATACCAAGAACAACGATGGAGTATTCAACAATATGGTGGTAAAAATTCCAGTAAATCCTGTACTTGTGATCCTTCTTTGACCTTAGGAACAATGCGAAAATCTGCACACACACAAAGAATGATAAACTCGTTATGATTGATTAAGAAAATGTGCCTAAAATAAGAAACAATGAACAAATTAGGAACAATTATAATTACCTGCAATGTTGCGAAACAAAAGAGAGTGATCCCAATATTTCGATGAGATTTGTATACCAAACCCTTCGAATTGGCCCCGAGCTGAAGACCAGTAGCCCATCCGGCAACTCCAATAACATAGGAAGAACTCTGACAAAAGATATGAAGATAAAACCAAGCTGGATCTGCTGACTTGAATGTCCTGAGATACCTAGCAAATATGGCTCCAATTGGAAACAAAATTCCCCAACTCACTGCATTCAGAATTCTATGAATCTGCCAAAAAAAAAAACAACACAAATTAGTTTTTTTTTTTTTAAGATCATATAACAAGGAAACCAATAAGTAACAAAAACCACAAATAAACAAAATTAAGCATAAAAAAACAACTTACATTCCTCTTTTTGAGATTTGAATTTCCTCTACTTTGGGTACTATTGCTCTGCCCACTCATTAAATCAAGTATTCCTTTCGAACCCAAATTATCGTCTCCAAATCCATGAACATTAGGAATTCCATTAGTGATAGATGACCCCACCTGCCACATTTGATTCACCGTCGCCCCCGCCATGTTCTTCGGCAATACCACCGTAGCATACCGCCTCATCACACCATCTACGTACTCCACTTCCATTTCGGGCATATCGAACGCTATCTTCGACCGTTCAATGTTCTTGTAAGAGGTCACATTGAAGGTTTTCACTATCATGGATCCATCATCTTGTTTACAGGCAATCAGAGAATCATCACTCATAAACAATCAACTTAAAGGAAATTTTAAGCATTTCGACAAAACATTCACCAATCTTTCTCACACTACCTCTTCTCATGACAAGTAAAACAAACTCCTCAAAAGATGCGAACAAGCTTTCCCATGGAACTCTTCAGGTACAAGCACCTCACCTGATTTCCAAGCACACCCACAATCATCGAATCAATTATTGATATTTTACTATAAAGTGATTTCAACTTCTTCTCATGTTCAATAGAAGCTAGAAAAAAATTAACCAAAACCAACGAATCTGAAATACAGAGGAAGGTAATAATACCACTGGATCCATTTCATAAGCAAGTGGCTCTAAAATAAAGTCTTCATTTTGGATGATACCATTGACCAACAAATTTCCATTGCGAACCTATAAAAGGAATCAAGTGCACAACTGAGCACAGAATAAAAAGAGTAAAACAAAAGGATCTTCTAGAGTAAAAGTGGTAGCTTATATTTGGAGGGGAAAGCTCACTTCAACACAATCTCCTGCCTTGGCTACAATTCTTTTGATCAACACATCAAAACCATTTTCCTGCACAAAGTAACTGAATGATGTCATTTCGAAGGGCTTTATCACATATATCGCACGAATAAGGCTGCATAGTAAAGTTGCATATTTTACAAATCCGACGGTTTTTTGGAAAACTCTATCTATTCTAGTGTGGATGGCAGGCATTCCTATATTTCTTGGTTTCAATAGGACTCATTACAAGTGTTGTTCTTTCTATCTACCAAATATTATCTAAAAATAATCAAGTTAGCATGTGGAGGTGTGCGCTAAAGAGTGGACTTTAGTTGACTTAGCCTTTTTCAATATGGTATGGAGGTGACTAACTTTAATGGTTTAATTAAATATTGTATGACAGAGGTACTTATGCTATCATATGACTTTTTTGGTAAGGATAGGATTCTTTGGAACTTTACTCCCACAGCCATTTGTTAGGGCCTATGTAAAGAAAGGAATGGATAAATCTTCCATGAAAAGGAGCAGTCCATGCAAGAAATCATCTTGGCCATGGTAGTTTTCTTTCTTCATCAATATTGGCTTGGCAGGGTAAGAGTTACCCTTTCCTCTCTTCCTTCCAGTCAGTGAGCTGGTGGGAAACATGACACAATTCATCTCTTGAATGGCAGTCTGGCATATAGGGCACTGATCTGTTGCTTGCTTTTAGTAGGGGCGGAGGTCAACCCAGGAGCTAATAGGTATCTTGAACTGTCACGCTTAGATTGGCTCCATCAATTGGATACCTATTTTTGAGGGAAGCAGTGGCTAAGCTGCACTTTTCTATTGTGGGGGTTTTTCTTCTACTGGTGTAAGGAGTTTTGAGAGTTCAGGGGTTCTTGTTTAGGTGGGATCTAGTGTGTAAACGGTGACCAATCTTAAGATGGGCAAACTACAATACCCATAGAAACATATGAGCGGTGCATGCACATTTATGCCAACAAAAACATAAATCATCAATATACATTTTGACAGGTTTTTTCGGTAATATTTCCCCCAAGTATTTTATTTATACAATTCATTATACTGATAAAAAAGAAAAGGCATATCCAAAGAAAAATACGTGACAAATGTAAGAAAGACATACAATGAAGCACATTTTGCAGCCATATAACAAAAACCTGAAGCAGGAATAAGTCTTTACTCATGTCTTGGTGATAAAGAGTCACATAATTGTAAATCTAAAAACAAGTCAAGTTGTATGTAACACCAAAAGGAAATGCACGAATCACATTTACTTATTATGGTTACCATATTAACTCACATGCACTGACTTTGATTTCCTTTCCTCTCTAGCTCATGCCTTCATCACACCTTCGTATGTACGAATTGAAGTTTTATGCCTAAACATCAAGCAATATATAGTGCAATATATCCTATTATCTTAGTAATCGAGTGTTGATACTAATCAGATATTTAGCTTACCAATATACTGAACACTACTGATATTTCAAGATTTGCCACCGAAGAATTAACTCATCAACGTTTTTCACCAAGTTTATAAAACAGCTATAGATTTATTGTAGCAATGAAGTAAAGAAGGATGCACAATGATGCCAAATGAAATTTGAATTACCCAAAATATGCATTTGTTTCCTAAGAGTTGAATTGAATAGGTATCAAGACATAAACTAAGAAAATAAGATGAAAAGTAAGGGAAGAGGGTTCCGTGCCCATCAATCAAGCAACAAAATGTCATAAGCTTTCCAAGCTTCAAATGTAGCATATAGTCGAGGAGGAAAGGAAAAAAAGACTTGGCAGTGGATTCTGCCAAAGGAAACCGGTTCGACTCCCTCAGGAGATAAGTCAGTCAATGTAAGGTCAAATAAGAGATGAGTTCATATGCAGTGTGTCATGTAGAATGGAATGGATGAGCTAGGCAAAGTCTAGCCACATTTGAAAAATCTCACTCCAAACATGAGCTGTGAGATCAAGCATGAGTGGGTTGAAATGAAAAAGGCACATCAGCAGTTGAAATCGAGCTAAAACTAGTTAAATCACCATCAATGGCACATGCATGGGGGAGGCAGAACTTTAAGTTCACCCTGTGTTACCACATCAATTTCTTGGATAAATAAAACAGTGCAAGTATTTAGCAACACAACTGATTACCAATGAAAGAAAACTAAAACATTTGAATTTAATGTGTCATACTCCCAATCTGACTAAAAGGGATGCTTTATCTTTCTCAATGCCTAAATTGAAACATAGATTTGATTTTTAGGATACAACTACGAACATAAAACATTAATAACAAGCTCTGTGACACTTGAGGGAACAAATGAACATTACCCATATAAATAGATGGCCATGAACACGGAAAGAAGAGCATAAGCATGAACACAAACATAGACTAGCCATATAAAACAAGAACCACTCTGAATATATGAAATAAGGGACTCGAATTACTTAAAAATTTTGAAACTATCAATATGTATAAAAAAAAAAATTGTACATTATTTCATGTTGGTAAGCTGTGATTATATGGGAACCACGAGACAACTACAAAGTTTGCTATAGTAGCCAACTATATCCTATAATGTATAAATGCAATCAAGAAATTAAGGGGGCATGAATATTCAATTACTTTTTAAGAGATAGTAACTGATCTACATACTGCAGCCCATTTCTATTCTCTCCAAATGTGCTTAGTCTAAAACCTTCATAGTAGAAGAAGCTTCAATGGTTAGAACATATATTGGTTATCTAAGTTCTAATAAATAATTGCATTGATCAAAAACTATTTGTTGGAACTAATTAGAAGTGATGAGCATAGTAAGACTGGTGATACTAGTCAAGCTTTATAAATAATACAAAAAATGCAATCAAACCGTGGTCATGGGAAGAATGAAAACATAACTGCTATGGACCATAGTAGAGTTATGATGTATTTTTCAAAGCAAATTTTATTAAATAAAGTTTGTTTACTTTCATAAAATTTATTAATTCAAAATTCAAAATTAACAAAAAAACATTAAAATCCAAAATCTGTACTGTTTTAGATCGTGCAACAGCGATCTTCCCCAAGCTGTTCTCTGTCTCGCATGCTTCCTGCAACATAAAAAAAGTAAAGAAAATTCAGAGATTGAAGAGCTCGAATGAGCTCTAGAAACTTCTCAATATCACCGTAGAATATCTACTTGAATCCAAGGAGAACGAAAAAAAATTGTGAGAAAAAATTCAGATCTAATCATATCAAAACATTCAGATCTATGAAATCATTTGGATCCTTAATCAAAATTTTCTTTGTTCTTAGGTTTTATTTCGTACAAAATTAACACATTTGGAAAATAAAAAATCAAAATTAATATATTTTGCAAATAAAAAGCCCTAGATCTCATCTTCAACAATCAGAATAGCGTTATAGATCCATCAACCTAAGAGATAGAGAGAGAGAGAGAGAGAGAGACTCACCTTAAAAAATAACAATGAACAACTTTATGGCTTCTTATTCACTCGATCGTTCCCAATGTTGAGAGATGGAGAGCACTTCATGAGATCAGATAGAGAAAGATTGTGCGATGAGATCGATCCAGACATGAAATCGAGGGAGATAAGGAGAGAGATTGAGACATTCGAGAGAGAGAGAGCCAGAGAGCGAGTGACTGAGAGAGTTTCCAATGTTGAGAGATCCAAAGCACTTCAAGAGATCAGATTGAAAGAGATTGAGAGATGAGATCGATCCTGAGATAAGATAGAGGGAGACAGGGAGATCGATCTAGAGATGGCTTCTTATTCACTCGATCGTTTCCAATGTTGAGAGATCAGATGGAGAGAGATTGAGCGATGAGATCGAGGGAGACAGGGAGAGAGATCAAGACAATCGAGAGAGAAAGAGAGAGCCAGAGAGTGACTGAGTGAGACAGTTTCATGTTAAGTGTGTTTGTGAACAGGAAAATCGTGGTCCAATGGCCGCGGAATTTCGGTACAAAAATTCGTCGGGCCAGGCCTAACAATTTTTTTCTTCAAAATTTGCGATTTTCACGTAGTGTAACTCAACTATAAATGATTAAACAACAGACCCACAAACATACTATTCAGACATATATAAGTAACCTTCAACATAGATTATTAGGACCTTGAATTCCCCATATTTAGGTCCACACACATACATATAAAACTGTTGTTTCAACTTTCAACCAATTGAACTAATCAAGGATGAAGGGTTGGGGGGCACAGAAACTTCGATGGATCCTTGCATCATTTATGTAACTTTATTCATTGTAGGTCTAAGCGATGGCTCCTCCTGAATGCACCAAATTGCTATCATCACAAGCTTTTCCAACCTTGTCATGTCGTCCATTGCCTCATCTTCACTCTCCATTAACATATCCAATCTTCCTTCTTTAAAGCAATCATAAGCCCAATCCATCAATATCACCTTGTCTTCATCTTTGAGATCTATTTCAAAGTTCTTCCGACAACAAATGATTTCCAATAACAAGATTCCGAAGCTGTAAACATAACTTTCACCGTGATAGCCAAGTTTTTGAACCATTCAGGGGCAACATACCCTTTAGTCCCCCTAATACCCGTATTAGTACGAGACTGATCAAATTTCAAAAGCTTTGCTAATCCAAAATCGGAAATCCTTGCAGTAAAAGAGTCGTCAAGATGTATGTTTTGAGGCTTAATGTCACAATGAATGATTGGTGCTACACTCTTCATGTAAGTATGTGAGCCCTCTCGTGATTCCAAATGCAATCTGCATTCTTTGGTACCACTGCGGCCTTGAACTTCCAAAGAGGAAGCTCGCCAAAGAGCCGTTGCTCATGAACTCATATACCAGAAGCTGGTGTGGTCCATCGTTGCAGAATCCTAATAATTGGACTAGATTCTTGTGATTGGTAATCCGGCCAATCGCAGTTACTTCAGCTTTAAATTCTTGCTCACCTTCTTTAACCTCGCCTAACTTCTTAACCGCTACCAAGTTTCCACCATCCGATGCCATCAACCCTTTATAAACTGTTGCGAAAGCACCACTACCTAATTCTTCTTTAAAGCCATTTGTAGCTTTTTCAAGCTCTTCGTATGTAAAACTTCGCAGATTCATCCCTGACTTGGTTTGGCCCGGGTGAAGTTTCTTCGATTTCTTACGGTAGGTGAAGAAAACAAAGAGAGAAATCAATGACAGCATCACGAAGTTCAGAAACACGGAGATCAGGACTTTTCCTTCGACACTAGAATTAATCCTCCCGTTTGAGAGTGGAAGCTTCAATTTCCAACAGTTTCCATCTCTAAAAACGGCTACTGCACAGAAACAATCACTCGAACAAGCTTCTCTGCACCAATCCTCATTTACCGATTTATACTATTCAAAGGTGGAAGGTAGCCAATCGGTGTTCATCATTTCCTTCATGTCAAATGGAGACAATTCTTGCGATCCCTCCTCGCAGTTTTGAGAAATAAAATTTTGTTTGCATCCTTTTAACTTGTTATTATGATCCAAGTAGGTATACCCGGGTGGACATTCACAACTATGTCTCTGATTCTCGTCTAATCTGCAATAGCTGTTAAACCCACAAGCCCCACTTCCTACATTCCCCATTATGCTCGTACAAATATTTGAAGGTATGTACCACATGGTGGACTACGACTGTGGCCATCGTGCCTAAAAACTCCATCATAATCAAGTGTTCCTCTTTGGTAGAAATCTTTTTTGTTTGTTGGAATTGCGCTAGATTCTGTGAGGTTAAATAGGGTGCTTCCATTTGCTGTCGTAAGGTAAATATAGCCGGACTCATTGAAGACCATGTGAGCGCCCATTTGTTGAGTCCAGCTTAACCAGTAATAATTGTAAAAATCGTCAGTTGGGAAAGCAATTGTGTAAAGCACGAGATTAGCATCGGTTTGAAACCGAAGCTGAAACCTTCCACTCAAGTAATCATCGCTTTCTGTCTGACGAGAAACAAGTCTGCTTCCTCGATTCAATATCAGTGTAGGCAATATGGTGTCAGTGGGATCATCAAAGCTTGCCCATATATTAATACTGTTTCGGCTCATGAGCGTGTCAAGCATAGCTGCATAAGCGGCTCCGCTTCCCATGGATTCTGCTTTCCAAATCTCTCTGCCTCAAGGATCGTTCAAAACGAGTTGACCATCAGTAGTTAGCTCAACTTTTGATCCTCTGTGCACCAAATTTGCTCCATTTGCAGACCAAACTATGGTCTTGTCAGGTACTTTGTTGAACCAGATTGCAAGCAAGAAACCTTTGATCCCAATGGGTTGGAACCCAAAAGCAAAATCACTTGAAGGTGATGTCCATGAAGAGTTGTCATTTAAAGCAGATAGAGATGAGCCCAAGCTAATGTTTTGGTAAGTCTTGAGATATGGTAAATAGTGGTAGGTGAAGAAGAAAGATAAACAAGAAGTGCAGTATACGATGAATGGTGGAAACCATTGAGGAAACTATCAAGAGTAGGAGAAACAAAACAAAAGCTATGGAATTACTTGATTTATAGGCATGAAACTTGGATTAGAATCTCACTAGAAGATGAGAGACAAACATAGAGAAGATATCATGAGAGAGTTCATTAGTTCTCCAAGTTATTGGAAAGATTGCAGCACGTACTATAGTGTATCCTTATCACTGCTATAAAAAACAGATGTTTGGCTTCCCCAACAATTGACTTCTATAGTTGATTTGGTTTTCAAGTATGTAAGGTATCAAAAAGACCCAATTTTCTGAAAATCTTTCAAACAAATGACCTGGTGAACATAGTCCAATAAGAAAATCTTTCCTTATTGGACTATTTTGAGGCTTTTTTTTTTTTTCTCAATGTTTTAGAAATGAGTGTCATGTCATCTTCATTGGCGCACAAAATGAGATCAAAGCAAGTAACAGACCAAATGGCCCTGGTGAACATAGTGATGTTGAAATGTGAAGGGAGTGTTTGGATCGAAATGCAGAACCTGATTCCTGATTCTGATTATGGATTACTTGTCTTAAGTGAACTATAAAAACTGATTTCCATAATCCTAAATCTCCTTTGGCTACACTTTTTCTGTAAATTGATTTTACAATTCGAAATCAGAAGCTTGTTTGGTTAAAATTGTTTCTGAAAACTAATCTTAATAGAAAAAATTACTTCATTAACTTTCAATAAAATTTCATGGTCAACAGGTATGTTTAAAGAGTCGGGCTAGGGTGACATTGGGATTTATTGAGATTTTCACCTTTCTGACATAGGGTGTGCACATAACCGTAGTTGTGTTCCTTGAGATACGAGTAAAAGCATCCACGGTCATGTGTGCACCTCCACGTCAGAAATGTGAGAATCACAGTAAATCCAATGTCACCCCAGCATTAGTGATGTTTAAATTATCCAAAGAATTATGATGATTTTATAATTTTTATTAGCATAAATGGTCTTTTTGGCATTTTATTTATTTAATTTTAGCTATAATCCTATGGGAAACGCCATCTCCAATCTCACCATCCTTATGTATAATAAAATAGATGTAGTGAAAGAGTCGCTTTGAAGTAATACCTAACTCCATCCCTTTAATTTTATTAGTATTCCCTCTCGATAGGTATCATTACTAAAGTTTCATGCTAAATACTATTTTATTTTTACTCTTATTCTTTTGTTGAAACATGGAGAAAAGAATGAGAAGGTCATTAATTATCTTCTTCTCTAGAATAAATCCTTGGACCCACATAATAAATCAAATAAGAAATTCTTTAAAAAAAAGTATTTGAAAAAAGAAAAGAAAAAAAAAATCAATTGATAATATTGAAGCACGATTCGCCCAACGACTAAATTTTTCATAGCTTAAAAGGAAAAAAAATCAATTGATAGAGCTCTGACACTTCAAAAATCTTGTGAACAGAGCTTCTACTGAATCTCACTAGAACTGAACAAGGAAGTGAGAGGGCAGACAAGAACTCTTGAGGTAAGAATTAGGAGAAGAAGAAGAATAGAGAATAAAAGTAAAAAAAGAAAACGAAAAGGAGGAGGGGGTATTTAGAGATCTCAGAAGCGTCGAGATACGCAAAGGATGGAAAGTTAAGATTTCCTTGATTAGTGTAACAATGATGGGCTGTCGAAGCATTGAATGCGCGTGGGAAACGAAAGAATGGTACAAACAAGCGTACACAACCAACCATCCAAAATGTGATACATGTACGCGTCGCATAAATGCCTTGCAGCTGACACACACGGTTATCAAGACTTGATAGTCGGCAGTGCACGAGGAAGTCATTAATAGCACCGCCATGGAAATTCGAACAGTCAAACTTCAAATTTAATGTCAAAGGCAGAAGGCAAAAGGAAAAGTGAATGTTAACGATCCAACATGTTGATAATTAATAATTTAGTCTCGATCCCTCGGATCAAGACATTGATAGGGAGTATTATGGAGGATAATTTTTAGACACTAACACATGACAGTTATGAGATGATTTTATCGAGGCACATGTGAAGAAGATTCGACCAACTAGTAAAGATCGGAATAAGGGAGATCGGGTAATACAAGAAGAGAATCTTAAATCGAGATTCTGAGGATCGGGGATATAATTTCGTCACATCGTGTCCATGAAAATCAGGAATTTAACCATATTCGCGAGAATCAAGGGAAGTCCCTAAAAGGACGAGAATGGATAAAACAGAAATCAAAGAAAAAATTAGGGAGGAAGTTACCAAATGACTATCCCAATTAACCATATGTTGACTCTATCATTGTATATCTATAATACTCTATTTTGTAATATAAAAAAACTAAGCTCTTTTTCCAGTAAATCAGATTCGATGAACCACAAAATAACGGGGGTTCTCGTATCGCACTTTTGTCGTTCTCATTACTAAATGTATGTCTGTCATTCAAAAATTACAAACTAAGATAAGAGTTTTGAGAGGGAGAGGGAGAGTTTTTCCATTACCTTAGGGTTGAAGCCGATTGTGAGAGAGAGAAAATAGAGAAAGTCCGTCTTCTACATTCAGGGTTGAAGCTGTAGATGCGTGATTCTTGGATTTCCAAATATCACTTCTATGAAGGTTTAGAGTCCTCACCATTCATATTTGTAAAAAGGTGTGAATGGTCACTCAGGGTACATTTTTAGGAAAAGTGTCATTTTTGACGTTTAATGACTCTCGTTTGAATAAGGTACCAATCAACCTAAGATCGAGATAAACGGTTCGATTGGAGAAAATGAAAGGTGTTAGGCACCATTTTCTCTCCACCAAGTGGTGGTAACATCAAAATAACTCGATCGTTTTGGATGCAAATGTAAATAAAATAAAAATGTCATGTGTTGACGGCTTGTACCCTAAGTAGAGATTTGCTATCGGCTTAACTCGTAAGCATTATCTCATTGGAGGAGATAATCCTTATGGACATTAGTCGTGGGGACAACATGTTTTTGAAGAGTGTGTGCTACGACTATGGGATCGTTTTCATGAGTTGAGAAGGACCCGAATACTGGTTGCCTCAAACGATTTAAAGGATTAAATCGGTTTTATTTTGAAAGTAGTTATGATCAGGGTCTAGAAAGTCATTTCTAGAGCCTTAATTACATAGACTTTATCAGTAAATTATATAATAAATCTCTTCATTAGACATAATGCATAGTTAGTCCATATTTATCATTGATTTCAATTAAATTATGTAATTCGAAACTAATTACTGTTATTTACGTGTAACAGGAATTATTCACGAAGTTTCAAAACGAATCAGGAAAATCCGAAGTTATCACTGTGATCTAGAATCCAAAAGAAGACCGTGGACCAACATTCAATTGATCAAAACTTTACTGCGGCACCCTGGTCAACGACGATGGCGCGATCAAAAAAGAAGGTCAAGCCTCGAATTTCGCACTGAAGCATGGCAACTGGATATCATTCGTAATAAATTATTTTTAATATTTTTTGTAAATATAGAACATCTCCGAAATCCTAATTTTCATAAGAAAACCCTAATCTGGTCTCTCTATAAATAGAAGACCAGACCAAGAGTTTAGGAGGCTGAATTTTAGAGAATTAGTTTAGTGTTTATTTTCTTTCTTTCTGAATTTTATGAAAATTGTAAAGAGGCTTTATCGATTTCAAGTCAAGCAATAAAGATAACTTCTTTCTCTCATCTCTCTTTTCTCTTCATGTTTTCTTTATTTTATTTTTGCTTTATTTTTCTTACGATGACTATTGACTAAATTTTTGATAGATCGATTGAGGAAGCTTGAGCAAGATTTGTTAGTGTTTTATTGTTCTCGTGATGATTTAATAGTTTTATTGTGATAGCGTAAGTATTTATAATTAAGTTGAATATTAAATATTTTCAAAGTTTTGATGGTCTTTTTCTTTGATAAGTTCAAAAAGAATCATTGCATACTTTTGATTTTGTTTACAATTTAACTCCTTGATTTTTCGATCCACAAACATTAATTTTATTTAGTGGATCGAGATAAATAGATAATCAGAATTCACTGATAAAGCTTGTGAAGGTGGATCCAATTGATCTACACTTCCCTTTCATATTTCTAAGTTTATTTTATTTTAGTAGTTTATTTTAGATAAATCATCTCTTGCAAATTGTTTTTAAATCATTTCCATAAATCTGAATCGAATTAGAAGTAAAAAAATTCGTTGGATTAACGTTGTCTCTGTGGTTCGACCCTTGTTTGCCAAGATTTTCTTTTGTTCTTTATTTTATCATCATCTACAGCTCGAACAAGTTACAACCTTTATACTTTCAATCGAATTAAAGTCCGATCTACTGGAGATAGGGAGGGGGGGCATTACATATTAGAAGTTTTCTAAAAATAAAATTAAAGATATGAAGGGGATAATAAAAGAAGAATATGAAAAAGATAGATAGAGAAGAGATATGTGTTCTTTTGATCCACCTTAAAGTTTTAATTTTGTTCTTCTTTTCCTTCCTTCTTCTTCCTTTATATTTGCTTTTTTGAATCCTTAGTGAATTTGAGAGTGTAACTTTTTAGAATAAATAAAGTGAGAGAGTAGAGAAGAGATGAATAAAGTTGAATTGAGAGTAAATCTTTTTTTAGTCTAAGACTTGGTACCCATTTTTGGAAGATAAGGGACGGTATTTATAGGTGTTTAGAGATTATTTTAAGGATATAATGGGGTGAATAAAATAAAAGAGTAGAGAATGGCATAGGATTTGAAGGTGGGGGTGTGAAATTTAGAGTTGGAAAGAGGGTAGCTGTGTAATGAGGGTAAATGGATAATTTTTAATCATAATGGTTTAGATCCTCCCCAACCCATTTGGGTAGAGTGTTTGGTAAGATGAGATGATGGGTGTTTGGTTTAAGAGAATGGGGGTGTAAGAGAGTGGTTTGTTGATTGAGTGTTAGGTAGGTTGAAAGAGAATGTTGTTTAGGTTAGGAGAATAGATTGTGTAATAGATTAGTTGATTGGATTTTGTGAGGGTTAAGGGGATCATGACATATGTCAAAAAGGGATGGGGAGGTGAGGTTATTAAATGAGTTGATTGGAGGGAAGAAGTGTAGGGATGGCTTGTGAGAATGGGTTGAGGGTGAATGATGAAAGGAGGTGTGGGTTGTAATATGGGTGGTTGATTGTGTTAGAGAAATGTGAAATTAGGTTTATGACATGGGAGTGTGGGTCATGATGTGGGTTGGTAGTATGTTAGAGAAAAGTGATGGATTAGGATGTAGGGGGTATGAGTTGAGATGATTTTTAGAAAAAAATAATGGAGATAGGTAGTTGGATGAGGGAGGTGAGTTAAGGTGATGACATGTGTCCTAGTTGATGATCAAATGGTGATTTGTTGATATGGATAATGGTAATTGTGGGTTAGGGTAATGGATTATGGATATGGATTTGAAGTGGTTTGGGCTTTGGTATGTTGGGCTTAGGTTTTTGGAATGATTTTAGGTTATTGAAATTGGTTAAGATTATTTTAGCATGAATTTTTTAGGGTGGGTGTGTTTAGGTGATGTGAGATTAAAATTAAGTTAGTTTGTGTAGGGTGAGAGACGATTTTTGGGGAGTTGAGGGTTTGTGGGCCCTAAATGGGTTTAGGGTATTTTCAGTTTCGAGAGCGGAGTGGTAAAGGGTGAGGAAGGTGGGCATATGCCAAGTCTCATCCTAAGTTCATTAATCCTTTTAGGGGTCTTAAGAATCCTTAGATTGATTAAAATGCTACGTTTTGCGAATTGGGCTGTTTAGGCCCGTTGATGAATTTTATTGAAAATATGATATTTTTGGACCATTTTGAATGGGGGACCGATCAAATTGGGGTATCTACAGAAGCCAATTGTGAGAAAGAGAGAGAGAGAGAGAGAGAGAGAGAGAGAGAGAGAAGACAGAGAGATACTGGTGTTCTTAGGGTTGAACTCGAGAGAGAGAGAGAAAGATCATTCAAAATTTTGATTTTTTTCTCTTTAGGATTGAAGATGAGAGAGAGAGATATATTGAATGATAGAGGGTGATTTTTTTTTCTGATTTGAAGAGTTTTTTTTCATTTAAAGTTTTTGGAGGGAGGTGTTGCAATTACCTGATTTGTTTCAAATCAAAAATGTGTTTACAATTGTAAGTCATGTTTTCACGTTGAGCCTCAATCTAAACATTGAATTGCTCAACATCCAACGGCTCGACCTCATCAATTTCACGTTTATTATCACATCTAGGCGTGGAACCACTCCCAATGATTTTTTCTTATGATTCCCCAACCCCACAGATTAAATTCTTACTCTCTTTTTAACATTTTGCTAAGTGCAATCAAATGGTAGGAACCATTTTTTCACGAAATTTAGTTTTACTTCCTTGAAAATAAATATCCTACAAATCATATGAACCCTAGTGTTAAGAAAACAATTTTTCAACTATCATGCTCGACTGACAAAACCAACGCAACCAAATCATAATTTTCACCCAATAATTTATTTTTCTAAATAGGATATAAGAGCCTATTTTTTAATTAACTAAAATAATGGTCAAGTCTTATATGTGGGAAAGTGATGATTGTGTGAATTGAATTATAGTTGAATGCCTATACAAGCCGCGACCCTTCATGTGAAAGTGTCTCCAAGTAAAATAGGGCATTCTAACCCAAGAGATGAGAATTTGATTGTTCACCATAAAGGTAATAAGTCCATGATGGAGAAACGCTCAAGTTACATGCTGGTGGGAAGGGCCTTACTAGCTCTGGTCGATCAGAAAGTCTTTGAGATTCAAGATTGTTGGGTTAAAAATAATCAAGCAACTAGGGTGGTGGAGAGAAGAGATTTGGGAGGGTCGGAAATCGTGTTGTTTGAAAAAGAACGCCTGTGGTTGGTGCAGATTCTAGAAGACGCCAAGAATTGGAACTCAGGTAATCTATTTTGGAAGAAATCGACAGTAATGGAACACTGCAAAATGGCTCAAGGGTATGAAAACGAATACGGACGATTTCTAAAAATCTCTGAATACTCAG